>NW_015546067.1:18306-46711 GCF_001515605.1 Sinocyclocheilus anshuiensis | reverse complement strand
TGAGCAGAAGAGACTTCTTTATAAAACATTAAAAATCTTACTGTTCAAAAACTGTTGACTGGTAGGTTATATAGATTACAGAAATGTTATATATATATATATAAAACATTTCTGTCCCCCTCACTTCTGAAATGATGGCTACGCCCCTGGATTTACTGCACAGACACAGGCTCCGAATGAATCACTACTGTGCAGGCTTGGACTCCAAATGAATCACTGCTGCGCGGACTTAAGCTTCAAATGAATCACTACTGTGCAGACTTAAACTCCAAATGAATCACTACTGCGCAGACTTGGGCTCCAAATGAATCACTACTGTGCAGACTTAAACTCCAAATGAATCACTACTGTGCAGACTTGGGCTCCAAATGAATCACTACTGTGCAGACTTGGGCCTCAAATAAATCACTGCTGCACGGACTTAAGCTCCAAATGCATCACTACTGCACAGACTCGGGCTACAGATGAATCACTGCTGCACATACTCGGGCTCCAAATGATGCCATTGGCGCAAGATGGCAGTGGCTATACTGGGATATTTCGGCTTCACTTTTCTAAAGTGGAAGGAAGTGGAGACGCTTCGTCCATTTTTTTAAGTCTATGACTCTGAATCACAGGTGTTACTGTAAACACTTTATGGTATACCACTGTACAGATGTTTCAATACTGCACTTTAACTGGGGCTGAATATATAAAATAATAGTTCTGGTCAAGCTGACTGCATCTGATTTTACATGCGTTAAGTGCCCTGATTCAAATACTAAAGGCTGTGTTAGTTACTCTTCCCACTCCTCCACAGTCATTTGCTTTTACTCTAGAAACACCCACAGCCATTTTATAATCGTCATCCGTCTACAGACTGAATTCAGCCTCACAGCGACTGTCATGGTTGAAGAATACTGATATTCAGACATTGAATACTAATCCTCTGATTCTGTCAGCAATTCAGGGCCAAGCTTTTGGGGTCCTCCGAATATTTATACGCACTGTTTTGAGCTTTGTGTGGATGGTCTTGGATAATCACCCCAAATTGTCCTTGTTATCCCCTCTTCTTCGCCCTCCCACAGCAAATGATGGCTAATTCTAATTGAAGTTTTTTATTTATTTATTTTTTTTTATCCCTTAAATAGGACCATCCTCCATGATTGACTCAATCCATTTCCTCATCTCTGTCTCTCTCTTTCAGCATGGTGTTTGTAATTAACACTCACAGTTTTTTCTCCTCCTTTTAGCCATTCTGTCAGCTTCACTTAGTTCACTTGCTCTGTTTCTCTCTTTCATACTGAGAATACTTCTTGATCTACCTTTGAAGCTCAGGCACAGTCGGTCTGCGGGTGAAAGGCCCCGTGGTTCTTCTCACCAGCCCTTAGTCCACTGACACATCATTGTGACAAAAAACTTCACGACTGTAAGTCAGAGTTCTTTACTTCTCTCTGCTCTCAAGGGAGGCTTGTTTGCCCAGCAACTGTTTGTTGCGGTGTGTGTCATGATGTGATGCAGAATGGAATTGGTAATTGGGCCACAAGCAGATTAAAAAATAGTTGTCACTATGCCACATAAGTGCCTTAAGCCCAACCAATAAGAGAGTCGTCTACTCCCACCTAGCATTGTCTGAAAACAACACTTGGACCAACCTAAAGTCCAAGATTATCTGGTTTTAGAATACTGGTTTGTTTCTGGCACAAACTTTGCTTGTTGTGGCAACTTGGCTTGATAGCCATGATTTGTGAGCAGCCAAAACCAGGACCAAACTGACCAAAGCATACTTTTTAAAAGAGTATTTATGTCGTGACAGCTCTTGGAAAGTTTAGCATTGTAATATTCATGGCAATGTTAATGTGCTTAGTCTTGGTGGAATAGATCTCCCACACTGCTGCGGCAGAGCATGTATCGAGACTTTCTACTGCCAATACATCCACAGACATGCTGCTGTGAGCATTTAGGAAATACTGCTGCTGCACATATAACATATATGAAATTACCCTACTATACATTAAATACCCCATAGCAGATCTATACAGGTGGAGCTGGGGAAGGTGGAGAGTTTCTCAAGCGCGCTGCAACTGCTACAGCAATCACTGGCCAAGTATTTGAATGTTGAGCAGCAAGCTCATTGGCTACTGATGCAACTAAAACCAATCAGCTGTGCCATGTGAATAATGATGTGATCATATCAGATTGAATTAGAACCTATCGGCCTGCGCCATGTAGAGTTTCATGACAGAACTGTATTTATTATAAAAATATTGGAACATGCTTAAGTGTGAACTCAAGGTCATGTTTTCAGATGCTTAACTGCATGTTAACTGACATCAATTGAAAAAGCATTATAGTTTACATTTATATTAAATGCAATTGTTTGAACTTTTTATTTGAGTGGTTTTGAACTTAACTACATCTTCATATGTAATTTCATTCTATTGCATTTGAAATATGGTTGAATGCATTTATGGCAAACTAAAATATACTTTAATGGAATTTCTATTGAAAATTGTATGGTATGTATTTATATATATTTGTAATGACACATTTGTAATGAAGTCCCAATGGTACATTTACAAATATTAAATATATTAACTGCAATACAGGGAAAATTATAATCAAATTCTGTAGAATTTTCTTAAGTTTTTTAGTCAACACATCAAAATAAGAGTACTTCTTTAAATCATGAAAAAAGATTGTTAGAATATAATGATTTAAAAAGTATTTTAAGCTTTTAATTAGACATTATTACAAAGCGCACTGTTTAAAAGTGTACTTACGTGTGTTAGGAACCTGTCTCTCTTTAAGTACACTTAAGTGGCCTTTTATTTTTTTTTAATATTACATTACCTGCAAGTACAATTGTACATTAGATTCTGTGCTAGCTGAGCAAGTACCATTGATATTAATGGGACTGGTAACCAATAGCTTTTTAGATCTTTTTAGATATTTTAGATCTTATTTTACTCCAGCATGGCATCCAAGGAGATCATACTGCAGTTTTATAGTGTTGCAATCAATGCTAAAGTTGGCCTTGAAGAACGAGCTGTAGATACAATAGTATCTGTTGTATTTGCAAAGGATGGCAATGTCAGGTGTATTTGTGTTACTCCACACACCTGCATGTGTTTGTGCATGTGTTTCTCGTGACGTGTTGAGGTTAGTATGCTGACTATGAAGGATCCTGAACCAGTGTGTGTGTCTGAACCAGAAGGGAATGCTCCCTTCCCCCCCATTCCTACCTAAAACAGACGTCTGGGAATAATGACCTCAAACTTGCCCCAGGAGCACAAGCTGATGATGTCACCAGGAGGACAGAATTAGAATTAGGTTAACGACAAGTGGTTAACCCTCATTGTTCCAGCAGGAAAGGCACAGTGCCTGTGGTAATCTGCACAAGTCCCAAAATGCATTCTCGATACCGTAACCAGGAGACAATCTGCTACACCTCTATAGATTTAAGCAGTTAAAAAAGTTTATCCTGTTCCAGTTTAATGTGCAGAGACATCTGTAAGCAAGCCATTTGTAGCTAGAGGTGGATTGATCCAACATATTATGAGTAGGTTTAATTCAAAATAACATTCGGTAACTATGATGTTTTTGCTGGAAATTCAGCCACCTAAAATATTTTTATATTACATACAGTAACCGAGTGGACTTAATTGTATTGAATGTGCAATTGTAGTGTATTTCAAATCTTAAAAGCATACTAAATATTCAGTACTTGCTGATTATGTAATATTAATGAAATAAAAGGCCACTTAAGTGACTTTAAGAGAGATGCTTGCATGAAAGTACACTTTTAAAAAGTGCACTTTGTAATAATGTCATATTAACAGTTTTACTTTTACATTTTAATGTAAATTATACATTTTTAATCATCTTTTGTCATGATTTAACAGACTACACTTATTTCATGTGTTAACCAACATACATTGTAAAAGATGATTTTTCGAAGATTATTGGAGTACGTTTTACAAGAAAATGCTTTTTTTTAATTTAGGTTTTTCTTTCAATTTCACATTTAATTCAATGTGTTACTTGCCATTTCTTTGTAATTATTTGTGAAATGTACTGGCAGTTTCTAAATTAAAATTGTTTAAAGGCACAATATGTAAGTTTTCGCCACTAGAGGTCGCATTTTCAAAACAATAATACGGCAAAGCTTGATGACGCTATGAAGGAGAGTGGAACGATGGGAAATGTCACTTTCATGATGTCCGAATCATGTTAACGGATGTAATGAATAATTGTTTTTATTACCTGTACCTTCCAAAGTTATTCAAACATCGAATAAATTATACAGAGAAAGCAAGCAAAAAACATTTACATTATCAAAGAACAATATATGACTGACTTCAGTCTAGCGTGAGTTTAAGCTCTCACAAAAACCCCTTATAATCAGTAAAGCTGTATATACGCTGTTTGATGAATGAATCTCCAACTTACATCATACGTACATCTGCACTTTGTTGTTTATGATGAGGGAATTCACTAGAGAGCAGAATTCAGTCATCGAGTGCGCACTGAACAACAAAACTCCGGTGTTTCAGCGATGACTCATCTGAACACTTCTGATTGGCCACTGCGTTCATAAGCTCAACAGACTCGTGTGATTGGTTATATCGCGCTGCACTGGAAAAACACTGAAAAAGAATCATGGTGCAACATTGAGCAGATCTAAATTTAATGCTGCAGTCAACACTTTTCATTTTCATTTTATTTGCGACTGCCGTAATGGATTTAGTTTAACAGCAGCAGCATTTTTGTCCACGTGTGTTCCCATAGTTTCTACAAGCGTAAACCGATAGCACGGATATTACGTCATTGATAGGCGACAATGAACCATTATTTAAAATAGGAATTTCTCTGGATTTACAAATCCTTGGGAACTTTTGGGATAATGTAAGTGCACAACTGCATGAAATATATAACACAGTGCAAGTTGTTTTTGGATATTTTATTATGAAAATCTTCCATATTGTGCCTTTAAAAGTAAATCCTACACAAATTTTGTTTCAGTGTACTAAAGCACATGTAAAGCACTTGATACAAATTGTAACTATAATGTTATTTGATAATACATTTTACAAGCTGATATATTTAAACATAGTAAATTGCAACTTCATCATTATAAATGTGTAATTACAAATAGATTTAAACACATGACATACAAGTTTCAGTAAACATGACAGTAACGTATATTTTAGTTTACCATACATGCTTGTCAGCAGTACTTTAACCATATTTCAAAGACAATATAAGTAATTATGAAATTACATATAAATAAGTACCTAAGTCCTACTTTTGTGGGTCAAAAAGCCCTCTAAAGTTAAGCAAATTTAATTTAATTTAAATGTAAACTATAATACCTTTTTATTTAATTGTTATTAACATGTAATTAAGTGCCTAAAAGCGAATTTAATTTACTTTAATACCTTGTAATTTAATTGCTATTAACATGCAGTTGTGTCTAATAATATTACATTCAGTTTGCACTTAAGTATATTCTTTTAAAGTCTTTTTTTTTTCACAAGGGATAGCAAAGTTTTTGCCACAACAGGTCACACATTTCTATCATCACACAATATATATGATCATACTGCCCAGCCCTACCATCTGCCTCAAATGCCAGATGCCACAATATGAAAATCATGTTATTGACACTAATCTGTGTAGATATTTAAAGTCAAATCAAATAGTCGCCATGCAAACTTCAGAACCACAAAACACTGTTTTGGAGAAAAGCTTCCCTAATCATATTCATGGCTTCTCAGTCGCTCTCCGTTGTTTCCCTGCTTAAATTGGATCTCATACAAGCAACTCTCTTTCCGTTCCAGAAAAGAGAAAAACTGAATTTGGCAACTGCCTTTCCTTTGCCTGAGTCCACAGATGCTGGTACGGGCCGGCTATTGCAGAGAGCTGGGCAGAAAAAGGAGGGTTTCTGTTTATCAGAGGCGGCAGGCCTGGCATCGGGCAGCTGGCGAGCTGCTCCATCTCTGCCTGTCCATGGCTTAAAGGATGTAAATGATGGGGGCATGGTGGGTGCCTGGTCCAGTGCGGAGGGTCCCTGGCTGTGGAGCTCAGGCAAGCGCGGCTGGCGGAGGACCAGGAGAGGTAGAGCTGAAGACACTGGGATCAGGCAAGACCCATGTGCTTAGAGAGAGAGCTTTGTAGTGAGGCCAGGAAGCTCGCAAACGCAGGCATGCACACTGTAGGGATAGAAGACAAACGCACACCTGCTCAAACACAATATGAAATGTTTTACATCCCTAAAGTATTAGATACTGTTTGAACCTAAATGAGTGTGTATATAGTGGTACAGTATATCTGCACAAACAGGCAACAGCATAATACACCGTGTAATAAATACACTCTTAAAAATAAAGCTTCCAAAATTGGATTTTTTAAGTACAAAGAACCTTTCAGTGAACAGTTCTTAAAATAACTTTTTTTTTTTCTTTCTTAGTGTGAAAAATATTTTCCCACCATGCATTCTTAAAAATATAGGTTGCAAAACGGTTTTTGCAGTAATGCCACAGAATTAAAAAAATTGGATTCCACAAATAACCTTTTCTGGGATTTTTTTTTTTTTAGTGTGAAGTACATTTTAACAATCTAAATAACCCTTTTCCAGTGTAAAGAACCTTTTGTGCAATGGAAAGGTTCTGTGGATGTTAAAGGGATAGTTCACCGCCCCCCCCCAAAAAAAAGTTCTCTAAATTTACTCACCTTCATGCCATCCAGGATGCAAGTTACTTTTTTTTCTTCAGTAGAACAGTAAAGAAGATTTTTAGCTGAAACCGTGGTCCTTGGTGATTCACAAAATGCAAATGGCTACCATCATTTTGAGAGTCAAAAAAAAAAAAAAAACATCAGCGAACACAAACAAAAAAAAAAACACACATATATCGTATATTAAGGTCTTATTAAAAAAAAAAAAGATGGGTTTGTGCAAAAAACTGAACATTATTTATCACATTGGTACCTGCAATCCAGAGCCTCAAGAAAATGAGGAAGTCTGATTCTTTTCCGTGAACTGGTTCTTTTGGACAGTTCGTTTCAATGAACTAGTTCAAATAACCAATTTGTATTCAACATCCCATTAATGATGTGAAACACGGATGTTTTACATTTCTAAAGCATATAAAGTTAATAAACTTGTCTTCATCAGCTTACCTTTTTACATAAACAATGAGAAACCATAAAAAAAAAAATAATTCAAGTGCTCGTTTCATGCATACACTTCAGTCGGAATTGTTTCCTCAGTCCAGTGACTGTTGGAGGAACTGGAGCACTGAATGAATTGGCAAAAACCAGCATCATAAGATCAAATACGCAGGTATATTGACCCATTTTGAGTCGGAGTGACTGTCAGGCACGTCCAAAGTGAGTTTTGATCGAATAACTTGTAAATCTGTACTGCTCGAGCTGCAAACTGTTTTAGATGGTTCAGTTCGATTTGTTGAACTGGTTCATCCAGTTCACTAAAAAGAACTAGTTCAAATGAACGATTCGTTTGTGAACCAGACGTCATTTTAGACAGCATGCCTGAGGCTCTGGATTACAAGTAATCCACAGGTAATGCACAGACCGATCGTTTCACTTCATGAGACCTCAATATATCGTCAGGAGCCATGGGTATTCATTTTGTGTTGGCTGCTATGCTTTTGTTTTTGACTCTCAAAGAGACGGTAGCCATTGACTTGCATTTATGATTCAGCAAGGACCACGGTTTCAGTAAAACATCTTTACTGTTCTACTGAAGAAAAGAGTCACTTACATCTTGGATGGCCTGAGGCTGTTTACATTAACAGCACATTTTCATTTTTGGGTGAGCTATCCTGATATCAACATGCTCACGGATGCATGCAAAAGGTTCTTCATTGACCCATAGATGATAATTCAAATCCTTCCTTTTTAAAAAAAAAAGTTCAGGCCCAAAACTGCATCAGATACAATCATTCTCACACTAGCACTTCACTACATTATTTTAAGTGACGCTCTCAGGACACATTTTTCCTGTCACAGTTAAAACAGTGGTTCCCAGGCTATGTGCAGTTTGTTTTTCTTTTCCTTTTTTTTTTTGCTGGCAAGTGGGAAAGTGATATTTTTGCGACAATGTCCCATGAGTTCCCCCACGGCGGCGCTAGGGCTTGACAGCCGTTCGTTTGAGGCGGTGTCAGGCTGGAATTATACTGTCTGTGAAACCTAGTAACGAGCCAGGAATATGGCTCTGGAGCCATGAGCAGCCAGAGAGAGAGAGAGAGAGAGAGAGAGATGACTGAAGACCACAGAAGAAAAAATAGGTTGCTGTTTATTACACCAATATAACACGAAATACATTTGCGAAAAGATATTTGCTGATAATGTGGTTTAGCTTTAGAAAAAGGTAAATACAGGGACCACAGATACAAAGAGATGTTGTAAATAGAGTGCTGCGTGGATGGCATATTTTTGTAGGCCAAAACCCGGAAACAAACATTTTAGCATTTCTGGTACAATCGTCCTAAAGTCAATGGATTTTTTTTAACAGTTGTTTTTTATTTTAATGCCTGAAATAAGGTCTATGGTGAACACAAGCTCAAGGTACTTTTAGATTTCATTCTATGACATATAATACATCTGTAATACCCTCTTGTGATTTTTTAAAAAGCTTTTACTTGACTTGAAAAAGTCGTTGCATCAGATAGTCGGGGACATTGAATGTCATCACACTGAATAAGTAAACTCACGCATACTCAGTCAATTTAACAGCCTCATCATGCTCTTGCAAATGATTCTATCTCAAAATGTAGGGACAAAAGTTGGATAAATAAAGACTGAACGAGTCGTAAGCTTAATGGTGGTGACGTTGAAGTCACGTGACCATGGTGTAGTTTGTTTATAACCTACGTTTAGCTTTTTACTTTCGGCGATTGTATTTACAGAAGGCTAGAAAATTCAGTTGAGTGTGAAGATTATCATGATAAAGTGTGTAAGAATCATAAACTTGTATTGGTCACAGAGCTCATTTTCTGCAACGATCCAAAAGCCAATGGACAAATATGCTGGGTTTTTGTTGAGGGAACCAGAGTGAAGTTCCTACAAATACACACTGCAGCACCCTATGGCACACATTTTAGTTGTTACAATATTGGCCCTGTTTACAATCTGTCTAAGGTTATCCACATCTTCCTCCGACCACTTACAATTGGATTCAAATCTTGTTTAGTGTAGTTCATTCCTTTAGATTTCCCCCCAGATGAATCAGGGTAGATTAGTGTTTACTATAAATGCAGTGTGGTCACATGTGTTTCTGACCTCTGAATGTGGTTTGTGTGATCCAATCACAAAGAGATTTGACCTCGCTTACACTACATTTGGTGCTGGCCTCATGTGATTTGATCAGCCAAGACAGATCTTAATACCAGTTATAAACGTGGTCATGTTAGTGTTTTGATTTGGGGGGGAAAATATATTTATAATATTATGTTTGGGGTGAAAAAAAAAAATGTGTAGGTAAAAGTTGGTAAACATTTACCGGGAAAAGTCACCCCTTTTTTAATATAATGTATATAGTAAATTATTAAAAAAAAAAATGTTTACAGTATTTTTGTAGCAATGTGTTACGTGTAAACAGACAACAATATCAGAACTATTTATGGAATACACATGTTTTCCTGACATATTTTGATAATTGTAGGTACATAAATGTAGATACATATTTTATTTTGGGTTGTATGCAAGTAATATGTAATAAAACAAAATTAAATGATATGACATTTATTATCTTTTTCAAAGAAAGCTCAGGTAGCACTGTGTTCCCCTTCATGTTCTTTGACCACATAAAAACTAAATTCTATTGTAAATAAAAAGTATCGTTGATCTGTCAAAATCTTTTTTATCGTATATGTTGTATGCTGCGATTATGTTTTAGGATTTTCGCCCACAAGACAAGCAGTGCTGCATCTGTTCTGCATCCCACATCTCTTTCAATGAAAATTAACTGATAACTTGTGGATGTCATTTACCACAGCCTTGACAATGTACATTTGCAAAATGAACATACGCATGACCTATAATTTTAGTAGATAGAGAGCAGACCTTTTTGTCTTACTAGCATTTGAATGCATAATACTTGATTACTATGCAGGTTAAAAAAAAAATCATCCCTTCATCAAGCATTACCACGGCATATGATGCGGCACACTTAACTGATTGGCTGATTGGCTGAGTGGCAGCAAGGTCAAAGTTCAGACAGGATCTCCTATGTTCCCCAGGGTGATATTGCAATGCATGACACACCAAGTGTGACAGCTCGATTTAAATAAGCGTACATTACCATATTGACAGTGCTGAGAGAGTGCTTGCCTGTTCTCAACACTGTGACTGTTCATTGATGTGCCTGTGTGTTCGAATAAATCAGTGGTATTTGAATCCAGCACAAATTTTAGTTGAATTTTTAACATCCAGATGTGGCTTTTTGAGGAAAGGTGTGCCATTAGTATTCTAAGAATTCAGGGCCCGTATTCACAAAACATCTTAAGGCTAAAAGTAGCTCATAACTCGCCGATTTAAGAGAAAATCGTAAAAATAATGGGCGTGTCAGTCAGGACTCCTAAATATTTGTTCTAAGAGTATTTCACAAAGCGTTTTTGCGCTAAAATGAGCTCCTAAATCTGTGAAACGTTAGGAGTAGTGAAGAGGACTCCTAAGTCACTAAGACCAAATCTGAACTATCCTAAAATGGCTGTTGCCAGCAATCTACCTCGGAATATAAACATTTTAGAAACATTTGACAATAATGAACTTTTAAAAAGGTATCGGCTTTGGTTTGGAGGTTATCCCAACTCCAAATTTTTGATTATATCCTTAATATATAGCTGTTCTCGCGTCCAGTCTGGTTTTCTTTTATGTTTGCATGTCTTGCTATAAGCCATGATTATTCTACTCCGCTAATTAAAAGGCTGTTTATATGCATATTACCAAAATTGTATTAGTCGCTTAGTCACAGAAAAAAAAAAAAAAATCCACATGAAGCGGCGAAATCATGCAGTCCGTGACGGACAAATCGTTAACGGCTGGACTATGTGGTAATATAGTTGGCCTACAATCTGTAAAGACTCTACGTTTATTTGTGTGCACTCAGAATAACAACGAAACGTTGCGCTTTTGTAAAATGATGAAAGCAAACAGGATGTGCTTTCTGCCGTCTCCGACTCTGTGAACTTGAGCACTTTGAAACTCTGTGTATTCTTGCCTTATTACATACATGAAAAATATTTCTATAGAGAGTGAAACTTTTAAATGAACCAATTCAAATAGAAAACAAATATTCTCAGATTATGTAATCTGTATGAAACATGCATACAGGCGCATACTGCGGAGATGACGAGTCAGTGTTGCTGACTTCATCTCTTTAACCGAAAACAGAAAGCACTAGTGTAACAATAAATTATTAAAACGTTAATGCAGTGTAATTGCTGTTTTTCCCTAAGACATTCATAATTATTATATTTGCCGGTGCGCTGTGGCAAACCTTTTTTTGCGTGCGCTTGAGCGCTTATTAGGCTATGTAGGCAATTAAAGGCTCATTATTATGATTTATATGGTTTGTTAATAAAAGTGCGACTAATAGTCGACTAATGCTTAAAATGAATGACTACTAGTCGACCAGAAAAATCTTTAGTCGAGGGCATCCCTAATGCATATTGACTAATTGTTTACGAGAAGCATATATAAGAGTCTGACAATTAGCTGAATATATAGCCTACTTGTTTAATTAGTGAGACTTAGCCTGCATTTTAAAATCTTTATTTGAATGTGGCAATTAACATTTTTATTTTAAAACATTTATTTGAATATGGCAACATAATATTGCGCTCTACAATATTTCTATGAATAAATCTCTGACAGACACTATCAGCCAATCACTGTGTGCATAGTTAGTAAGTATGCTGACATCATCCATAACAACAAGGTCAACCCCGCCCCCTTACTCTTAGCTTAAGACTTCTGTCTGTTCCTTAGTAAAAGTTTGTTTCAGCAGCTTTGTGAATAGGTTTTAATTGAAAACTCTTAGCTAAAAACTTTTACTGCTATTTAGGAGAACTCTTATGGTAAGATAAAATGTTTTGTGAATATGGGCCCAGATGTTCAGTTTTCACTGGTGAACACTTGAATAGGTGGGGACAATCTTGTAGACTTACATCGAAAAACAAACCCAGTTGCCATCTAAAGAGACTTCTTGACACTTTTGAATTTGGAGCTCTTTTTGCCGCTATAGGCAACTGCTCTCAAAACCCTAGCAACCACCAAGCAACTACCTGGAACACCATAGCAACTATGGAATGCGCGCCATTCTGAACCGACTTGAGAATGCCTTTTAAATTCCATTTCAGTTACTGGTAGCTTAAGAGGATGCAGAATTGCTATTGGAAATTGAAAGTAAGGAGGCTGAATTCAAATTAATTGTGACCCTGGACCACAAAACCAGTCATAAGGGTCAATTTTTCGAAATTGGGATTTATACATCATCTGAAAGCTGAACAAATAAGCTTTCCATTGATGTATGGTTTGTTAGGATAGGGCAATATTAGGCAGAGATACAACTATTTGAAAATCTGGAATCTGAGGGTGCAAAAAAATCTAAATACTGAGAAAATCACCTTTAAAGTTGTCCAAATGAAGTTCTTAGCAATGCATATTACTAATCCAAAATTAAGTTTTAATATATTTACAGTAGGACATTTACTAAATATCTTCATTGAACATGATCTTTACTTAATATCCTAATGATTTTTCGCATAAAAGAAAAAACAATAATTTTGACCCATACAATGTATTTTTGGCTATTGCTACAAATATACCCCAGCTACTTAAGACTGGTTTTGTGCTCCAGGGTCACAATTGAAATTCAAATAAATGCATATAACTGTAATTTGTACTGTAACTAGAAAAGCTTTTAAGTTTTATAAACAAACATAGAATTATATTTTGGCCCAGCCTTATTTGAAAGTTTTGCCAAATGGATTATACTTAAATTCTTAAAAAAATATAAGTTAAAGTTAAAGACCGTCCACGGTGACTCAGGATGCTGTTCCAAATCCTGCCACGCCACGGAGCGCCACTCACATAGTTTACCATAAAATCACATTTGTCCCAAATTATTGTTAATGTACATAATGACTTTATCCTGGGCTGGAAGACTGTATATTGTGCATCTTTCAGCACAATGTTTGTCATTCTGTGGCTTTAATAAAGTCTGTGTGCTTCATATAGAGAGCTAATATAATATAGATTGCGCTTTCTCTTTCCGTTTGCTCTTTTTTCTAAAACACAAGTGAACTTTTGCCTGTTGATTAGGTTAACTGTTATGGCCTGCTGTTATGAACTGGGTGCGATACCTGTGAGTTGTCCTAGACGCGACATGTTCTTATGTTCTTACTTCGCCCATGTATTACATGTATGTCCTTGAAAGTGTGCAGTTTTCTAATGGATTTACTTTACCTTCTTAGGTACTGTCAACGGAATGACATATTTCAGATACGTCTGAAATTTCAAAAACATATACATATATTTAATTGTTTGATAAAAAAATAAAAAATAATCTAAATTATTGCTAGGGACAATTTGGTAGCCGCTGGATGTACCTAATTCTACGCCCTTGTTAAAAAACTGTATTCGCAGATAATATAATATTAATGAAAAGGCCACTTAAGTGACTTAAAGAGGGACAATTTCAAAACACACTTAAGTGTCATGAAAGTGTAACACACTTAAAGGGATAGTTCACTCAAAAATGAAAACTCTGTCATCATTTACTCACCCTCAAGTTGGTCCAAACCGTGTCTTTATTTTGTTGAGCACAAAAGAAGATGAAGAATGTTGGTAAGCAAACAGTTGTTGGTAGCCACTGACTTCCATAGTATTTTTATACTATGGAAGTCAATGGCTGCCAGCAACTATTTCATCAATACAAACATGTCATTACAAATGTATTTAAATACATCACAACAAGTTTCAATAGAAATGACTTTAAAGTATATTTTAGTTTATAATAAATGCTTATCAGTGTATACGGCAGTAAACTTTAACCACATTTCAAATACAAAATAAGTGATTTATGAAATGACATATAACGAAGTACTTAAGTGAGTTAAAGAAAAGCAAACGAATAATACACTCTAACTGCATTTAATATCAATTTAAACTATAACACATTTTCATTTATTTGCAATTAATATGCAATTTAATATCTGAAAACGTAACATCCAATTCAAACTTAAGTATATTTTTTAATGTGTATTATTTCCGTAATAAGTATACCAAGGAATCATGCTGATTAGTTTTATTCTTTCAAGCACCACTCAAATGTTCTTCAGAAAATGTAAAAATCTAGTTTAATGTCACTCTTTTCGAATATGTCACGTTACGAGTCCATCTCGATATGTCTTATTTCCCCTTACACCGCTACACACACACACACACGCGCACACACACACACACGCGCACACACACAGAGAGAGAGCATTTTAACTAGATGTGGCACGTTTGCGTTCAGGCTTTTTAAGTTCTCCAGATGCGGACACATGAAAGCCTGTTTCAATCAGGAACAATCTCATGATGCTGCCCTTTCCACAACACCAACACATAGGTGCAAACTCACACTTGTCTCCTGTCTATAAAAAAACATGTGTTCTTTGAGTCCATAGCGACACACCTCGTGACACTCTGCCCTGCCCCAGCCGTGCGTGACCTGTGGGATTGTATGACAACTACAGAGTACGCTAGCCGAGATTACAGAGGAAGCCGGCCTCTCCTGTTGCAGCAGTGCCTCCTTCGAGGGGCCCTGGGATCGAGGTGACACACAACTCCACTCGGGGTTCGTCTGCATTGGATTGGCAGTAACGCTGAGCCATTCGAGGCTGCCTGGTTCCACCTTTCCATCGCTGGGTGACTCAGGCATATCAGATGGCGTGTTAATGTCTTTGTGTTTCAGAGTAACGTGTTAAAAGGTTATTTGGCTTTTCTTTGACAGGTGCAACCATCATAGCACAAACCAATAGCTGTTTCCATCCAAAGTTGCTATCTATTAGATTGAATAACATCGAAATGCAAGTGTAATTCTAAAGGTGGACACAATTCACAGCATTTTTAATATGTAGGGTGAACTTTGTCCCATCAAATGCTTTCAAGCATTAGAATATTATAAGATTATTACAAATACCACCTGCATCTGAATTGTTCCTTACTCATTTAGTTCAACCCTTGTGAAAAACAAGTGTGATTAATTGTATTGAATTTGCACTTCTGGTATAATTTATGCATTTAAATAAAAAATAAAAAAAATCCTGAAAAACTGTACTTGTAGATAATATTAATTAAATAAAAGGCCACTTAAGTGCACTCAAAGAGAGATCATTTCATGACTTTTTCTTACACTTAAATACACTTTTAAAAAGTGCTCTTTAATGTTAAATTAAAAGCTTTGCATTTAATTACATTTTATATAACCCTATCATGTTATGTTGCATTCAGAGGTGGATACATGATGTTTGGAAACACAATCATGTGAGAATGTTCTGGGCTGCGTTTCTCAATAACGATTGATCTTAGAGCTTAATGCAATATAACAAAGAGTGAAAAATTTAAGGGGGTCTGAATACTTTCCGTACCCACTGTATAATACACTTTATATATACTTATATATAAAAGTTTTTCCACCCAGTCTTTGAAGCATATATTCCTACATTATTTATTTTATTAATTTTTTTTGTTCAGTCATTTAATTTAGATGTGTATTTCTATTTGATCTGCCCTTTTTAATTATTTCATTTATAAATTCATAAAAAACAAGCATGTTTGGAAACACAATCATGTGAGAATGTTCTGGGCTGCGTTTCTCAATAACGATTGATCTTAGAGCTTAAGAGCGTTTTCTACGAGTAATTTTACGATCATTCGTCGTTGTTTCACATGCGTTTCCCAAAAATGCTATTAAGATCAGTCGTACGATCGTTTTTACGAACTTCTTAGGCTTACGAAGCTTTTGAGGAACGCAGCCCTAGGCAGTTATTATACCAAATCATTTTGGTATTTTAGATTTAAACAATATTTCAGATGGCATGCGTTGAGATTGGTCTACTTTTTAGATCACATCTGTTGAGGCAAAGTCACATTATTTTTTTAGTTCTGTCATGACAACTCTCGGAGGGATTGGCATGGTAATGTACATGACAATGTTAATGTATTTGGTCTTGGCGATCTGCTACGTTGCTGCTGCTGCTGCGGCAGAGCAAGTACCGAGACTTGCTACTGCCAATACATCCACAACATGCTGCTGTAAGCATGTAAGAAATACTGCTGGTGCACATATAACAAATATGAATAACCCCCATATAGCATACATGAATCACCCCGTAGCAGATCTATACAGGTGGAGCTGGGGGAGGTGGAGGGTTTCTGAAGTGCGCTGCAAAACTGCTACAGCAAACAAAAGCCAGGTATTTGAATATTAAGCAGTAAGCTCATTGGCTACCGATACAGGAGAGAACCAATCAGCTGTGCCATGTGATAATGATGTCGCCAGGTCAGATTGAGCTAGACCTATCGGACTGCGCCATCTAGAGTTTCATGCCATAACTCTGTATTTGTGCATGCTGAAATTTATTTGGTGAATGTGTTTCCATTATACTATAGCATTATGCACCTGTTTTCTTACCTGATTTAAAAAATATATAAATAAATAAAATTGATGTGCATTTTAAGATTTTATGTATGTCTTGGTGTTTCCATCCATTTTTATGCAATACCACACAATTCACATAGAAAAAATGAATAGAAATATAGCTATTGATGCATTCCTAAATACATGACTTGTGGATGTGTGGCCACTTTCTTCTTTTTTATAAAAATAAGTCTGGCTGTGTGTGCGTTTGTACATGTAACCTGACACATCATTGGTCAGCTCTCCCATCCCCCCCAAACAAAACCAGCCAGACCATTTTGTTCAGTTACTCACTCACTCACTGTTCAGATTAAGTTTCAATCCCATGATCCCATGACTATATGCCTGCCATGTCCTCATGATTGTTGCCAATGAGAGTCCTAGGTCATATATGCACCAAAGGACCGTCACATGCTCTCCTTCCACCTTGATTTCCAAGGCAAGGGTAGCCTCCAGCTTTCTCAACTTTCACATGAGCGTCTCTCGTCTCTCTCTCTCATTGCTAACTGAGACCATGAATGGCCTGGAAAAAACGGCCCTGGTGACTCGGGCGCCACAGGCTAGAGAGACCGAGTGAAGCGGAGAGGTGGGACAGGGAATCTGTTGGGGATGATAAAGTTCCATCAGGTGCTTTTCCCCACATCATATTCCTGCCAAATAGATCATGTGACTTACATAATGTAATGCATCTGCGTCATAATGTAATGTCAGTTCTACCCTTGTGAAAAGAAGTGTGTTTAATTACATTAAATGTGCACTCGTGTTCGAAAAAATCTTAAAATTAAGGAAAAAAAAGACCACTTAAGTGCACTTTTAAGTACCCTTAAATACACTTAAGTAACACACTTAACTTTTGAAAAGTGCTCTTTGTAATAATGCCAAATTAAATATACCATTGTTTTAATAATATTTTATTGTGCTTTAGAGAAGTACACTTATTTTGATGTGTTGCCTAACATGCTAACAAAAAAAATGCTTGTGAAAATTGGAATATTCCATAAAAAATGTACATTAAACCTAATTATTATTATTATTATTATTATTAATAATATTTTATTGTGCTTTAGAGAAGTACACTTATTTTGATGTGTTGCCTAACATGCTAACAAAAAAAATGCTTGTGAAAATTGATAAAAAATATAAAAAATGTACATTAAACCTAATTATTATTATTATTATTATTATTATTATTATTATTTATTATTATTATTATTATTATTATTAATAATAATATTATTACAATTATTCTTAGTAAATGAATACATTTAGTGATTAGTCATTTAATGATTCAGTTCTACCTTTGTGGAAAAGAAGTGCACTTAATTACACTGAATGTGCAGTTGTAGTGTACTTAAAGAATTATCCTGAAAACTGTACTAAAAGATAATAGAATGATATGTTAGTCAACATATAATATAATGTTGACTTACATGCTAAAGAATTAAACTAGTGCTAAAATTTGGATACTGCATAAAACATTGACATTAAACCTTCTTCTTGTTATTACAAATATTTGCAACATATGAATGCATTTAATAATACCATTTAATGATGTTGAAATTATCTCTATACAGTAAATGCATTGCATGTTACCAGTACAAATTTTAGTTTTGGCTTTCATTTAAGACATGGATGAAAGCACAGACTAATAGTGTTTTCCACAGAAGCCTGAATATAAATACACACAATGCCATTTTTTGTGTCACGAGACTGTTTGGTCTATTGAAACAGTGGCTATCCATTAACTCCTCTTCACAGTATTAGCTATTAAAAGGCTGTGTGTTTCTTGGCAATCTTTACGTCAGCTTTTAAAATTCCATATCAGAGTGTTCCTGGAAAACCATGTGAGTTTATAGTGATTTTTTTTATTATTAATATTATTATTATTACAATGCATCGCCTCAGTGAAAAGCTGATTCACCTGCAACTTGCGTGACTCATTCATTGAAACACAAAAGAAATGGAGATCATTTAAAGTTTTGATTTCACTTCCAGAAAGTTGTTCATTTAAAATTTAGCATCGAAAAGGACTCGTCTGAGGTGGCTGGATAAATGTATGTGGTCACAGCTGTGATGAGAGCATGATAATTAAAAAAGCACACCATTTCTTTCTTCTTTCCTCCCTTAATTTCCGTCCAGCAACCAATAAGTCATTGTGTCATTATTTTTGGCCATCGTTTGAAATGTATATATTTTTGATGAAGTCATGTCTTTAGCTTCTCTTGAAGTACTGGGTGGAAACAGGATTTATTTGGCTGAGATGTGCATTATTGTTAACCCCATGAGCTGAGTGGCCTTTTGAAGGCTGAAACGGATCTATGGTAATCACATTATGCTTGTGACATCCATGATCCATTAACTGAGTTGAGGAATCTGATATATGTGTGTGTTTGTGCATTTCTGTAGGTTCATGTGTCCCCAATTCCCTCGACTGGGAATCTAATTCGGGAAAGATTTGCATTCCTTTCCCAGACGTCTTTAGTGGAAGCTGAGTCTTCGAGCGTTGAAAGAGCCGAGCTGATAGTAAAGCTCAACTCCCGTAACGTTTTATCAGGACCGTCGTTGCACATCAATAGCGATCCCCATCCCTCCCTCTTCTTCTTCCTTCCGTCACCTTCTTTAATCTTTCCAAACAAAAGAGCGTGCAAAACAAAGATGGCAAATACCAAGCGTGATAAGAGAGTTTTGTGCTTGCAGGTTGTGTTCACAAATCCTCATTTACTGCACACCGAGCACCTATTTGTTTGTGTTCTCATTCAGCATTTGGTGGAGATTGACTTTTGATAATTATGTGTAAACAACCACGCTGATTGATTTGACAGGTTACAGAGGTCATGCAGTTTTCTCTATTTCTATTGCAATAGAAAAATCAATGACATGAGAAGACTGTGGCATTGAGTAAAGCTCAGTAAACTGATGATTTAGGTGGCTTATTTGAGTCATATTGACTACTTGATATTTTATATTTTTATATTTTGGAGCATCGAGAAGCGTTGTATCGTTCCTTGTACTGCAGGTGCGTAGAGCCAGTAGGATATTTGAAAATGAGCAAGAGGGTGGCTAACCGCACACTGATCCACTCAAGACTAAAAAGTCTACAAAAACATCTTTTTTTAAACATCTATTATAATTTTTATAATAGCCACCCTCTTGCTCATTTTCAGATATTTTGGAGCATGACAGACCCACCCTTGTCAAAAAGAAATGTGCTTTATTGTATTAAATGTGTACTTGTAGTGTACTTCAAATCTTAAAAGTACATTTTTAAAAAACTTCTTGCAGATAATATAATATTAATTAAATAAACGGACACTTAAGTGTACTTATAGACACTTTCATGACTGTTTCTTAACACACTTAAGTACACTTTTAAAAAGGGCACTTTTTAATTATGTCAAATTGAAAATGTTACTTTAAAGTAGATTTTGCATCATGTTTTAATCAATTTTTGCCATGCTTCAAAGAAGTTCACTTATTTTGATGTGTTGACTAACATACTAAAGCATATTTAAAGTACTTAATTATAATTGTAACTGTAGCATGTTAATCAATATTACATTTAAAGTTAATATGTTTTCAATGTACTAAATTGCAACTTAATTTCAGATGTGTAATTACAAATATATTTAAAAAGCACAAGATACATGTTTCAATAAAATGACAATAAAGTATATTGTAGTTTATCATAAATGCTTGTCAGTACATTCAGCAGTACACTTTAACCAGATTTCAAAGACAGAAGTTATTTTGAAATAGCATATAAAGATGTACATAAGTGAGTCGAAAAACACTCTAAAGTTAAGCTAATTGCATTTAATATAAATTTAAACTATAATACATTTTCATTTAATTGCAGTTTGAATACAATTTAGTGTCCGAAAACATCACATTTATTTCAAACTTAAATATATGTCACTTTCATTATATGGAAAGAAGTGTCCAGGATGTTCTTCTGTACTTCTTCTTTTGCATTCCAGAGAAAAGTCATAAAGTTTAGGAATGAGAAAATAAAGACAGTTCATTTTTGGGTGAACTATCCCTTTAAGCAGTGTCTGCGCATATGCAAAGGAATATGCAGCTACACTCAAGCACATTCATGAAAGAGGATGTTCTTTTCCTAACAAATGCCTCCCCGCAGGGGTCTGTTCTTGCTGAGACTTGAAACAGTATTATTGGCCAAACAATAAAATTATATTTATACTCATTTATTGGCACACCAACGAACTGTGCAAGAATGTATTTATTTGTTTTTTAAGTATATTGCATTTGCTTAGAGTTTTAGGCGCCATGCCAGCTTTTTCAGCTGTTAAACTTGTACAAAGCAAAAAGTTGTCTTACAATCACAATATTGAGGCTTTCTGAGACTATTTTTGCTCACGCCGCCACAGGAATCATGCCACAGTTATAAAGATTTACATATTTGATGTAAGATTTGTTTAGTAGATTATGCACATTACCTGCTTGATATTTATAATGGTTTAATAGTTTTTGCTTTCAAAACATAACAAACTATAATATGAGATACATAATTATTGTAATAATAAGTATCTTACAATATTATATTCTTTTTTTCTTTCTTATTTCTTTCTTTCTTTCAAGTGACTGAGATGAACGTGAAATATGTAAATAGCCGTAATTCGCGTGCAGTGTATCTGGTTGCCATGACAACCTCAGCGCCTCTTGCTGCTGCTCTATGTAATCAGATTGTGAATTTGTAGATTTTCTTTAGCAAAACAAAAATGTGTTTAAAAGTGCGACTGACCAAATCTTCCGGCTCGGTTTGCCCCCCTCAAATACACTGAATCAAATTAATGTAAAATGAAAATAAAAAAAATGCATTTAATAAAAAAGCCATTTAATGGCATATGGTTACCAGATACTATCAAAGGGTAGTATTGCATATTATTATTATTATTATTATTATTATTATCCATTTCTGTGGATAAATTTGCTCTTTAACATTACATTTCAATGTTCAGTTGGCCTAAACCATAAATTATCAGATTACTGTTTTTGTTTGTCATTGTCAATTGTTTTGTCACTAACAACAATTAGAGAATATGATCAGTCTTCTGACATGTTATTAATAATATTATATTAATAAAATGTCATATTTAGTTTGGTGAGCACGGATGCTTATAGCTCTTCTGTGGCCCATACTTGTGTGAGATGGTTGTTCTTTTTCTCAATATTTAATTTGATTTTTAACTCCTCAAAGTTTATATTAATCCTAGAAAAGTATGTTATTTCTTCCATCCCTACACTGCATTTAGATCCAACTGTAATCAAACCCACCTGAAGCATCTAATCAAGGTCTTCAGTATTGCTTAAAAATATACAGGCAGCTGAGCTGAAACAGGAGTAGGGCTGAAGACCTCTGGTATATCTCCCACTTCTTGTGTATGAACAAGTAGTTGAACACAAGATGACCCACTCTAACCCTTTAGGCCACACCTGGGGTCAGTCTCTCTCAAACCATCTACCTCGCCACACCTATGCTGCGCCCTTGAGCATACAGTCCTTCACCTGCCCCGGGGCTCTGGAGACTGGCAGACCCCTGTGCAAGAACAGGAGAGTCAGACCTAGACATTCGCTTGAAGATTAATGAGATTCAGTTGTTTAGTCTCAAACAAAGGTGATGCACTCACGCACATCTTCACTCTGCGATACTGCCAGCCCACTAAACAAAGGAGCGCTCGTCCCCTCCACAAAGCTCTTTCAAGGAAGACCTGTAATGTCTCTTTGACTTATTACACCTCGCCCGCTCTCGTTAGAAAAGAAATTAGCTGTGCATTCTGTTTCAATTAACCTTCTGCAGCAACAGAGCGGGACTGGGATGGGAGTCCAGTGCGTGCGTGGAGGTCAGGGTAATTGAAGAGCGATGTAATGATGACATCGCTGAGGAGCTGGAGCCGTGATATTAAGGTGACTGATGGCGGCAGAAGGGTATGTGTCTTGTCATACTGGCACGACTTTGAAAAACGGTGCCCTTAAAAGATGCCAACTGTCAAAATACAAGATCGAAAGGTTTTTGAAATCTCCTCACTGAAGCCCCATGTGAAATGATCCTGCATTGTTAGAGCATGAATAGCTTTGTGTAGTTTTGAATTGGATTAGTTTGTCAAAAAACAACAAAAAGTATCTTGTTTATTTTTGTTTTTATATGCCATTTAGGATGAAATTAAATGAAATATACTCATTATAAAAATGCCAGTGGAGAAGGTTTTATTAATTTGCATTGCTTTTCCACGTCTAGAAATCACACTTTTAAAATTAGGCTACCTCTACCTCATATATTCAGGTTTGTCAGGACTGTGGGAATTTTGATTCTTCAAAGGAATAAAGAGAAAAAAATTGATTGATTGATTGATTGATTGATTGATCCAATCATTGATGATGAGGTGGAACATGGATAAATCAATTAAAGGCCTTATCCTCTGTTATGTTTGTTAAATAAGAAAAGGAATAGAACAACCATGCTGAAGCCTAGTCTAGCTGGTGTTTAGCTGATTTAGCTTCATGGCCACCTGGTTTTCCAGCCTGCCCAGTGGCCAAAACCCCTATTAAATCATACAACAAAATCAGCTTGACCAGACTGGGAGACCAACAAAGACTTTGTGAGTTTGTTTCCAGGTGTTCAGCTAAAAACCTGACCTGATATCAAGAACTTGTGTATCTGATTGGATCTTGCAGTTTTCAGTGATGTGTGCAAAACGCATCAGTGAAAGGACTTTGGATGGTCTGTGAGCCTGATCTAACCGTAATTCTGAATAGCAATCAATGTGCATCATCCAGCACAAGTCCCATTGCTGTTTAAAAGTCTCAGGTTATTTATGGCCAATCACGGCCAAGCGCTCTTGTAGCGCACAAACACACGTGTACATACACACACACACACACACATTCCCAGACACACTCACTTACTCCTCGATTACATCCCCACAGGCTCCCCCTCCCTCAAACCTCAGCCAATAATCCTTCACAGCAGTCCTGATCCATGTTTATGTGTGATTGGCAGCCGGCGGTAAAACATACCCGGGTGTGTTCATTTATGTGTACGTGTGTGAGCATGCGCATTTGAAGCCGCCGGAGCATCGCGAGCCGCCTGATGAATGGCGGTGTGGTCTGGTGGTCCGCTCGATAAGGGGGGGGGGTCCTGTGTCTGAAGAACAGGTGCGTTCTGCTGAGCTGGAAATCCCATTAAGACTCAGCCGGCGATGGGCGAGAGAATGGGAGCATGCACACACAGCGCCGCTGGCTTACAAGAGGAAAAAAGGCAGGTCGACATTCAGGCTTGCCCCTCACACCCTCACACTTCTGCAGCTATGAGGTCTTGCTACCAGTCTGCCGAGCATGGCTGAGCTGGAACTCGTCTCGCTTGAAGTCCCATGAACACCAGTCAGATCGATAAATAGCAAAGAGTGCACGGCAACACACAAGCCTTCATAGTTCTCTGTATGTCAATACTCTAAGCTTGTACCGCTGATGTGGGGTCAGTCGTGACGTTTCGGGATGGTGGCGTTACACTTGAATCCTTTTCATTCATTAATGTTTTTTTTGGGGAAAAAAAAGAGCGCTATTAATTTCTCATTGTCTCAAGAGTCGCATTTTGGGGCTGGTGTTATCTGTGCATGGCATGAGCGTGAGAACCGGCTCTTCTACTGGTTTTCAGCCACAGGTAAGAATGTGGCCTATTGTTATGAGCTTTCCTCTGTTCATGAAGTAATCTGACATGATTCAGTAGATTGTAGATAGTAATTAGTTGATTCCACCTGCAGTCATTTGGGTAACACAAGGTGCTGAGAACCACTTCCTAATGACAATGAGAAGAGTTTGCTTTATTTTCCATTTAAATAGTCCACTTTTTTTGGTTGGATGAAAGAGAATCTTACATCCTTGTTCCTATTTTCCTATTCCTATTTCCATATCTATGACCACTTCATTTCTCAATCCCTCCTACTCACAATCACCCTGTAAAACATATTTTTAAATAATTAAATAATTATAAAAAAAAGATTATTGGAGTACATTTTGCATATTATTGGAGTATTTCTACTTAAAATAAATAAATAAATATTTGTAATTGTTGAGTGAAAAATGTAAATCCACGCCCCCCATAACAAAAATGCTGATAGAATAAGAAAAATGTAATATGTCATTTATTCATAAATAAATTCAATATATATTTTTAACATTCAAAAAAGTATAAATATTTATATTAATTAGTATGCATTGTCAATTGTTTACAGAAAAAAAAATCTAATGAAATATCACTAAAATATCAATGTGGAGAATGTGCCTTTGTGTTATTTAACATAATCACAACATTGCAAATATTGCAATGGTTTTTATTATTATTATTATTTTTTATTATTATTAAATAACATTTAGTTTACTTAAAGAGCATTTTCATTTTATTAAATATTATTTGTTTTATCTCTTATATAATGCATATGTATCAATTGTTGAAATTAAATGCTGAATTACTTTGCAGCAATGTGTTTTGGGTTGAAATGAGAAGTTCTTATATGAAAACACATTTGAGAGCTAAATCAAATGTTGAGATATTAATCTAAAACTTAGAGGCTGAATTTTTACATGTGATGCGACTCTTCTCACATGGTTCTGCTGTGAGGATTTGTGAAAAAGCACTTGTTGTGGCAGTGTCTGTGTGTATCTTTCTTCCTGTTTATGGTTTCTCCGTGTATATATTTGTGTGTTTATGTTAATCTCAGACTCAAACAGCATGGCATTGGCATGCAACATCTCTTACAGGAGAGCAGCTAAGGCATGACACTCTATCTGTGACACATCTTCTGTCCTTCTCTGATGATGCCAGCATGGTGACAGATCGCCCTACATGCTTGTCATCCGCTCACTGACAGTAGGAGGGAAAGAGACGGAAAGACAGTTAAAGACAGGGAGAGAGGAGGAGGAGGAGAGGAAAAGCACAACTAATACTGCCTTTACTTCCCTCTTCTCAGCCAATCAGAAGCCTGCTAGCGAGCTCTGTGTGGCTGCTCTTTTGAAGCAAGTCCCCAAGGCTGATGATGAGTAAGCTGGTAAGAGTGTGTGTTTGTGTGTGTTTATGTGATGTTGTGTGTGTAAAAGAGACAGTCTGAGAGTATGAGACAGCAGTACTGTAGGAGCTGTGGAGGACGCAGATTTAGACACAGTCTGTGTGTTTCCCGCCTGTATGTGTATGGAAGCCCATTTCTGCCAAAAAAAAAAAAAAAAATCATTAATTAATTGCGACTTTTTATCTCACAATTCAGCCTTTTTTTCTCGCAAATGCAAGTTTATATCTCAAAATTCTGACTTTTTTCTCACAACTGACCCTTCGCAAAGACCCGTCCCCCTTCGTTACTGTTGCTACGTCCGACAAGCCATGGTGCTCTCACATCACACATCATGTTCTCACGTAGTGATAAATACATCGCAGAGCAAAGAGGACACTGACAGAGCAGGTCACTTTTAGTATGAAACAAGCTTTTTTCACTTTTCACACATTTTTTAAAAGAAATTCAAACAATAGATACCGTTTTGTGGCTCTTTAATGTGACATGACAGATCACTGTAGCGCCTCAGTTCAAGCGGCACATGAATCAATCATCTCTTCCTCTTTATTAGTTATAGCATGAACTAAACATGAATGGACATCAGAATGTATCTTGTTTCAAATGTGGACAGACGTCAATACACACCATTTTTCAAGTTCAAGTCCACCGACATTAATCTACTTTCCTACAAAATGGCAGATTCTGCGTTATGATTGGTCAGACCGCCTGTCAATCAAACTCCCGGTGAAGGGTGAATTGCAAGTTTATATCTCGCAATTCTGACGTTTTTGTCACAATTGCAAGTTTATATCTTGCAATTCTGACTTTTTTCTTGCAGTTGCGAGTTTATGTTTCACAATTCTGACTTTTGCAATTGCAAGTTTATATCTTCAATTCGGACTTTTTTCACACAATTGTGTTTATATCTTGCAATTCTGACTTTGTTTTTCTCGCAACTGCGACTTTATATCTCACAATTCTGACTTTTTTTTTCTTGTGAGTTTATACATTACCTTGCAATTCTGACTTTTTTTTTCTCACAATTGCATGAATATCACGCCATTCTGATTATACCTTGCAATTGTGAGTATATATATCACACAATTCTGAGAAAAAAAAAAATCAAAATTATCAGATGAAAATTCATAATTGTGAGAAAAACAATTAGTATTGTGACATCAAAAGTCACAATAATCTTTTCTACTTTTTTTTTTTTAATTCTGTTTTATTCGGCTTCCATAGCTATGTGTGGATTCACATTCAGTAAACAAATGAATGCACGAATGAACGAACGAACATCAGAGCTTGATTTTTTTCATGATATTAATTTTTATCCCAGACATACAGAACATAGACTTTTCTGTTTTGCCCTTAAGCCATGTTTAACCAATTCCTGCTCTCATTAAATATTTAATCAAATAATTAATGATTAATGCCTATGCATATATTTAGTTTCATTAGACACAATGAATATATTTATGAATGTTCAACTTTATTATACCTCTCAATACATTAGTAGTTTCTTAGCCCATGTGGTTGCTAAGGTGTGCTGAGTGTTCTAGTGCATTGCTATGTCGTAGCTAAGGTGTCTGCTGAAGTATTTTGGGTGTTATAAAAATAATATCACACTCATCCTCAGCAAGCTGTATGATTTGTGATTGTTCATGTTTACAGCACAATCATTGTGAGACAGGTTACACAACAAAGTTTAGGGTTAATCCTTTACCCAAATCCTTTACTCTAAGTATGAACAGTAGTACTAGTGACGTTTGCTGGCATCAAGTATCACTGTTTTTCCAGGCAGGTCTACACTCACACTTCAAACTCTTAACACCTGATGTAAGATCAGATGTCCTCAGTTGTTTTGTAATATTAAAGACACAGTGGTCAGTCAGCACTACTGACCCCAGATAAGTGGCTCAGTCAT
The DNA here is from genome assembly GCF_001515605.1 of Sinocyclocheilus anshuiensis. Lineage (NCBI taxonomy): Eukaryota > Metazoa > Chordata > Actinopteri > Cypriniformes > Cyprinidae > Sinocyclocheilus > Sinocyclocheilus anshuiensis. The sequence goes on along the minus strand of NW_015546067.1, from coordinate 19,032 downwards.
TATAGATGCGCGTCGTCTGTCTGCTTATAGGTGTCCCAGTTTGCCCCTGGATGGTTGAGGCTTTTACCCGCCCAGCAACAGCCGCAATCCCATCAACGCTGTCACGCAAAGGAGACTGTCTCTCTCGGGTGCCATGGTGCTTATGTCCTCCCTCAGAGCCACACATCTGCTGCCACAGGGCTGCGCTTAACGGGGCAGGGAAAATCCGTATAATTCCCACCCCTGCTCCTTTCTCAACAACGAGGAAATTCCTAATTTAGTCTGCATCCCTGCAGCTGTCACTGTCTGCTGCTCTGTGCATGTGTGGGTGTGCAATTGCACATGTGTAATCAGCGTTTCAATATGGAGGAGTGCTGGGTGTGTTATTTACAGTCAGGGTGTTTCTGCATCTTGTGCGGAGAATGTGTATGTGTGCATTTGTGGACATGTGCAGTAGTCGTTTTATGTATGTAATTTAAAATACCCCCACACTTTTGTTCATCTGTCCATTTTCTAGACTAAAAAAAAAAAAGGCACAGGATTTACTTTGAAGCAATTTTTGCTCCAAAATTGCTTGTAAATTTCACAAATAATTACAAAGAAATGTCAAACAACATATTTAATTATACGTGACATTTTAAAGTAGAAGGACTGAAATAGTATTTTCTTATAAAACTTACTCCAAAAATATGTTTTAAATACAATCCTGAAATATATATATATATATATATATATATATATATTTTT
>NW_015546067.1:8357-17456 GCF_001515605.1 Sinocyclocheilus anshuiensis | reverse complement strand
TTTCTGCTCCAAAATTGCTTGTAAATTTCACAAATAATTACAAAGAAATGTCAAACAACATATTTAATTATACGTGACATTTTAAAGTAGAAGGACTGAAATAGTATTTTCTTATAAAACTTACTCCAAAAATATGTTTTAAATACAATCCTGAAATATATATATTTATATATATATTTTTTTTTTTTTACAGTATAGTGTAGTACAATACTGTATATAAGTATGTATTAACAGACCAGATATATTTAGCACAGTCTTATTTCAGTTTTAATACCTATATTTTGTATATAAATGTTCCATCTAACCATCCAGCCAGCCATTCATCCTGTCCGTCCATCCATCCATCCATCCATCCATCCATCCAGCCATCCAGCCATCCATCCATTCTGTCCATCCACCCATCTATTGTTCCATCCACCCATTTATCCATCATCCACCCATCGTTCTATTTATCGTTCTATCTATTGTTCCATCCATCCATCCATCATTCTATCTATCGTTCTACCATCCATCCATCCATCTTTCTATCCTTCTGTCTGTCTGTCTGCCTATCTATTGTTCCATGTTCCATCCATCCATCCATCCGTCCATCCGTCCATCCATCTGTCTGTCTCTCTATCTATTGTTCTATCGATATTTTGTTCCATCCATTCATCGTTCTGTCGTTCCATCCATCCATCCATTATTCTATCGTATATGGTGCATTGCTCTAATTATTAGTAACAGAGATGCGAGTTTCACCTGACTTGTTTGCCAGTACAGGACACTCAGTGGCTCTAGTGTTCCTGCTCTCCCTGCATGGACAGAGGCCTGAGGAGGTGACAGCGTGGGTACCTCTCAAATGCAGAACAGGCCATTCGTCAAAACCCTTAGTATTTGTGCTTCATAATAGAGCCAGTCAAGGAGAGAATGAGCGGGATTAACTCAGCCAATGTTGGAGAAAGGATTTAATGATGTCATCCGTATGAATGAAGCAGTTAGCGGCTTAGCTTCCCTGAGGTGGAGACGATCCAAACAAATGAATGTGAACGTTTGGCAAGGGAAGACAAGAGGGAGAGGAGATCGAGAAAGTGCACCGTGTGCTTGGCTTTGGTGCTTAAGTGAAAGTGAAGGGTGAACAGCACTGTTTGGGTGTAGAGTACGTCTGGCCGCTGATCAAAGGCCAGATTTGGGTATTACTTCCATACTAATTTATGCCTGATAGTGGTTGGCACATGATGATGGAAAGAGGCATGAGTTAAAAGCTAACTGCAAAATCCAGCTCATGAAATCATCCTAGAGGACAATTTGTATTGCTCAGAGCTTGTTCTTTCACAGTTTGGTAGCTGTATCAGAGTTCTCAGTTTTGCTGAAAGTATGAACTCCTAAAATTGATGTACTCCTAAAAAGATAATGAAACAAATGAGACAATAGTTGACATGCAATAGAGTGAGAGCTAATAAATGAATGTAGACAACATAGCTCAGATAATTTGGTCTTGGAAGTATTTGATGATAGTTCTCTGACATGAGAATGGCGGATATATTTGCAAATCTTTTATATTGTAGAGGAAATACTAGGACATCTGAGAAGCAGAAGCTTAAGCAAAGGTATCCATGTATTCTCCCAATGTTATCTAGGAAAACTAATTCTGATATTAAAGGGATCTCATTTGGGATTTTAGCTCCTACAGAATCAGGAATATGATTCAAGTAGACATATTGTCCCATAAGTCACAGGAGTATCTCAAAGATGTGAATAAATTAGAAAATTTGATGTCCTCTTTAGGGATATCATTCATCAAGAATTGGTCCCTCAATAGTTGAATTAACAGTTCTTTTAATACTTGTAAGGAATAAATATTTGGAAAAATGTTGTAAATATTTTTGAACTAAAAAATAATTACAGTATAATAATACTGCAGTATTTACTTTTTATATGAGAAACTTATATATTATTTTTATACATATTTGTATGTACATAAAAATAATGCAAATCCAGATCAGATATTAAAAAAGAAAGAAAAAAAATCTACTTAATAATAATGAATATTTACGTTTAATCATTTAGCAGATGCTTTTATCCAAAGTGATTTTATATATATATATATATATATATTGCGCAAACGCAATATCAGGTCACTGAAACCAAACCGTTTTGAAAACTCCTGCCAGGGTGAAGATTTTCAGAAACTCTGGTTGCTCCGGAGATTTTGGCTTGTGACGTCAGAATGTGTGCCAGTAACAACCGGTAATAACCGATAATAACCTTTTTTTCAGGCTTCTGATTGGCCAACATGGCTTGTGTTTTTCTGTCAATATGGGGTGCTGTGTGTACATTAATGAGGAAAAAAATTAACTTAAATGATTTTAGCAAATGGCTGCAATATAACAAAGAGTGAAAAATTTAAGGGGGTCTGAATACTTTCCGTACCCACTATATATATATATATATATATATATATATATATATATATATTGCGCAAACGCAATATCAGGTCACTGAAACCAAACCGTTTTGAAAACTCCTGCCAGGGTGAAGATTTTCAGAAACTCTGGTTGCTCCGGAGATTTTGGCTTGTGACGTCAGAATGTGTGCCAGTAACAACCGGTAATAACCGGTAATAACTTTTTTTTCAGGCTTCTGATTGGCCAACATGGCTTTACGGTTAGGGTTATATCGCCACCTGTTGGTTTGGCATGCTCTTGGCATCGCTTCATAGCGTGTTGTTGCATTTTCATGTGGACAAGATTTTTTTTTTTAAACAAAGGAGGAAATACCCATGTATGTGTGGACTAAGACTAAGGAAGACGGGAAATTAACAAGGAACATTAGAAATAAACCAAAACCGAACATAATAGTGACAATATAGGCATACACACTTGATCATTCCATGTACATATATAAAACTGAATAATTAGTGTAGAATTTTGGTGAAAAAAAAATGCATGTGTTAGGACCGTTACCTAAAACACCAATTCGTTTTGGTATTAAAAAATTGGAACCGGTTCTGGAATTGTTCTAGTCGTAGTCCTGACCCGTCATCACTTTATCTTTCCTTCAAAGCATTCCGAGAATTGCCCAGAGCTCAGTTGATGTCAAGTCAAGTCAAGTCACCTTTATTTATATAGCGCTTTTAACAATACAGATTGTGTCAAAGCAACTGAACAGCATTAATTAAGAAAATAGTGTCAATAATGCAAAATGACAATAGTAAACATTAATTTTTCAGTTAAAGACAGTTCATTATTGAATTCAGTGATGTCAACATCCAGCTCAGTTTAAATAGTATCTTTGCAATCAAGTCAACGGTATCGCTGGAAATTAAGTGTCCCCAACTAAGCAAGCCAGCGGCGACAGCGGCAAGGAACCAAAACTCCATCGGTGACAGAATGGAGAAAAAACCTTGGGAGAAACCAGGCTCAGTCGGGGGGCCAGGTAAGGACTCTAGCTGCTGCATTTTGGACTACCTGTAGCTTGTTTATTGAAGATGCAGGACAACCTGTTGTCCAACGTGATACTGAAATATCCAAAGGTCAAAGGTCTGTTGATCAAAGACACCCGCTGGACCGACAAAATGCAATCATCTACCCTGTTAATTTGCAGGACAGACCTTTTGGATTGGTTTATGTTTTTCGAGTCTAATGGCGCTTTTCCACTGCGTGGTACGACTCGGCTCGGTACGGTTCAGTACGGTACGGCACGGCACGGTTCGGCTCGGTTTGTACCGAGCCATACCGTGCCGTACCATGCAGTGGAAAAGCGCCATAAGTTTCCTGTTGTTCTTCCACCATGTGTAAATCTACCCTCTACTCTGTATTTTTGGCTCTTGTGTTCTGGATGGAATGCTCAAGCCCTTGAATGTCCATTGTCACAGTTCCCTAACCAGTTAGAACTATAGTCTCCTTTGTCCTCTCCTCATCACTACCCCCAAAATTAGTTGGGGCATGTGGTTATTTACTCACGTTGGCCCAGGCGGAATGCAAGCGGTGACCGCAGCTGTTGCGATGGCTGCCAGGCGCTGGCCAACCCCTCCATTCCCAGCCCTCCTTCCCTCTTCACCGTGCAGGGCCTTCCCTTGAGAGATGGTTTGGGACGTGACCATGCGACCCTGGACATACCGTCAAACTCAACCCTTGGGTGTCATCCCTGTGTTATTTATAAGAGCCTTCTGTAGTTCTGGTGCATGTGCGCTCTTGATCTTCTGGCTGGGTGTCGTAATAACTAAAACTCAAATGCCAGCATGCCGGCCTTTCCAAGTGTCACTGTTGGATTGACCTCCTGACTGCATTGATAAACATTGTGTTCTTATGTCATGGCCACATACCCCTGCAGATCATTGCATTCTGTTTTTAGTTATAGCACCTATAGGGTAGAGCCATGTTTAATTTTTGAGAAGTACAGTATGTTCAATGGATTGTACTTCTGATGAACAACATGCGCATTGTTCAGCTGGTGAAAATCTTGTGTGATCTCGGACCTTTACGCAGTGTGTGCCATTGTAAAGAATGCAAGTCTGTCCTTAAAAAGCCTCGTTTTCATCCACCTAAATCAATATGGTATCTATCCTAACTAGGGACTAGAAACACTGGGATTGTGTTACTTAGTTTGTTTCTGAATGTTCATTTCTCATTACAATGTCAATCTAAACATCCTTAAACAAGAATATACCTAAGAAAAATTGTTTAAAGATGTTTTCAGATAATATATTTTAAATTAAAACAATAGTCCAGTGTTCTAAACAACTTAGGCTCAATCAACAGCATATGTGGCATTACAGTATAAAGTAGTACAAAATATGTTAAGGTGAAGTATTTACAATGAAAGTAAATGAGGCCAGTTTTTGGAGGCTTTTAAAAGATGATTTTTGAGGATGTAAAGCTTATTAATTTATAAAGGCACGTACATTCATTCTGTTAAAATGTGTATTATTTAAACTGTAAGGTTATTCTCTTTATTTCTATAGTCATTTTTGATTTTGCATTGCCATGGCAATAAAGTTGTACAAGTGAATATAACTTCATACAGAAAATCTTGATAAGCCTCAATAAATTAGGAATTAGATTTTGCTTAATATAAAATATAATTGATCAAGAATTGTCTCTCTGATATCATTTTGGAAATGTCCTCATACAAAATCTTTTTTTTGTTGTTGTTGTGATATTTATATTTTGTACACATTTTGTAGATTTATTTGCATTCTAATCTTCAAAAATGTTTCCAAAACAATATAATACAATATAAGTCGTCTTTCAACCTTAATAGCAACTTATGGCTACTAAAGAGTTTAGTAGCGTCTGTGAAGAGAAAGTCAAAGCATGATAGATGTGTATATTTAGAGGCCTGACAACAGCTGAGCTGAGTTTCTCATGTAAGCATCAGATATGATTTATTTATTCCAGCTGTATGTTCAGAGATGGCACACGGGCCGGACTTCATCCTCCGTGGGCATGAGAAGATCGTGCCATTGCTAAAATACTAGACTAAAATACTAAAAGCTTATGCATGCCCACCTAAAGCTCACCCTAACGTGACATTAAAACCCATTGATAATGAGCTTCACCTCTCAAGGACTTCAGAGTCCTCAGCCAACCTTTACATCAAAGTCTTCACAAGCCAGATTACTTGTCAACATCCTGAGGTGCGACACGTCGGCTTTGACCCCTGTTCTACCCAGTACACTAACACACTCAGTTTCAATGATTTCAAAGAAGATCCAGAAGGCAAAAAAGACTTCAGTGCAAATCTGTAAACTAAAATAACACTGAGCCAGCACATAATAATAACCATGTGTTTGGCCAACAACCATTGTGCATTAAAGGATACAATATCACCCCCAAAACACTCTTTTGACATGGTTAAAGGAACACTCCACTATTTTTTGAAAATAGGCTCATTTTCCATCTCCTCTAGAGTTAAACAGTTGAGTTTTACCGTTTTCGAATCCATTCAGCCGATCTCCGGGTCTGGCGGTAGCACTTTTAGCTGTAGCTTAGCATAGATCATTGAATCTGATTAGACTGTTAGCATCTCGCTCAAAAATGACCAAAGAGTTTCTATATTTTTCCTATTTAAAACTTGACTCTTCTATAGTTACATCGTGTACTAAGACCGACGGAAAATGAAAAGTTGCGATTTTCTAGGCCGATATGGCTAGGAACTATACTCTCATTCCGGCGTAATAATCAAGGAACTTTGCTGCCGTACTATGGGTGCAGCAGGAGCAATGATATTACACAGCGCCTAAAAATAGGCTAACTTCCTTCAACATAACCAACGTGACCACCTGCTTGCACAGGGAGCGTGCTGGGGACTATTTTCAGGCTCTGTTTGACCATGTTTCATAACATTATTTTTAATATTACTGCTATTGCTGACTGTGTTTGTAATGCATATGTGAGAAAGAGTGGATGTGTTTTAGCATTTGTTTCTAGTTCACAGGAGAGCAAGTCAGTGAGAAAACACACTCAGACTGTGTGATTTTTTGACTTCCATCCTTTGAAATTTAATTACAGTCTCCCTTTCACCTCTAATTAGTGGGGTTAGGCCTCTTGTCCCTAATGTTAATTCACCCCGGTACTCTGTTGACTTTTATAAGTAAACACAGCAGTATTCCTTGCCTGATTTTACACATACAAGGCTGTTCCAGACCTCTGACGTAAGAATTATTTGAAATGATCTGCTTAACATGGCAAAGGTTTGCCAAGATTAGTAATCAGGATTATTGTTGTTAACTAACGTTATGTTTACACAACAATGATTGTACTAAAACTGAAAATGTTTTCATTTGCATTTTTGAAAAGTTTCATGCACAGGCAACAATGTTGTCAAAACAATCCTCGTTCCCATGGATCTGCGAAAATGACTAAAAACTGTGCACATATGCATTCCTATATAGACTGAACATGAATACACATGCGCATGATGTCACCGTTTCCACAAATTCATGTTTTTATAGTTTACATGGAGACGAAAATGGCACTTTGAAACCCGTTTATGTTTTTAGGCCTCCATAACACTGTTGTCATGTAAATGAACGGACAAAATGCATATTTTTTTTTCTTTCTTTCTTTCTGTTTTTAGTTTAAAACAGTGTTCGTGCAAACACCCCTTAAAAATAAAAAAATAAAAATAAAAATAAATAAATAAAAAAGCTGTATTCATTTTATTTTGGCTAGTTGGGCAACATTTCTTATTTTCATTTAGTACTAAAATGTCTAAACCTTAATAAACTAAAATAAAAATAAAAAACTGTATATATGTTTGTTTTTTTAAATAATAATAAAAACGACAAAAAAGCACAACAATTATTACAACTTTAACTAAAATTAAAATGAAAACAGAAAATAAATAAAAAGATAAAATCTTATTTTAATAAAACCTATAATGATACTAAAAAAAAAAAACACTGACAGTAATATTTAAACCATTGTTATTGTTAAGTGTGTTAAATGTGTATTTAAATTTTGAGAATGGTATGGATGGGTTTGGATTTGTTTTTATGAGTAATAATAGTTGCATTTGACCTGTTTGTTCATGCCAAAAGTAAGATATTCTAATCTGAAATGTACACAAAAAAAAAAGCTCAAAAAGCTTTCACTGGGATGGCACCCTTTCAAAAGTTACAATTACGTATAATTCAGGTACTATTGTGTACACATTAGGTACTGATACAGTATGAACCATTTAGGTACTAACATGCACCCTTTAGAGTTGACAGCTTTTGGACCTTTTTTTCTCAGAGTGTGTAACACACACCCTTATTTGTTGAGTTCTGCCACAGTGCAGGGCGACTAAGGTGGCAAGTGGTGCTGGTTTTGATTGACCTGAACATTTTGCCAGGTTGATGTACATGGAAAGGGCTGTGGCCAGGGTGAGAGGTTTGGTGGGTTATGATTGAGCTGGGCATTTGATGGCCCTGGAGTGGAGCGGGTCATCAGCAGGGGGCTGGAGGCAGCAGATGATTGTGTCTGTGTTTGTGCAGTAGGCAGATGAAGCCAGTCTGTAACTGATGAGCTGCGAATAGATTCAGTGATGCCACTGTGAAATTGGATCAGTATTGGTGGAAAAGGTTCAATTAACTCAGTTGCCACAGGAAGAACATCTAAAGCAGGGATTGTTTGATTTTAAGAATGATGCCTTTATGGATAATCAGAAACGTAAATAAGTAGCCGTGCAAAACAAACAAACAAAAGTCTATATCTAGGGAGGCACTGGTATTTAATTTCTGACCGATACTTATAATCTGATAATAGGGGAAGTCGTGGCCTAATGGTTAGAGAGTCGGATTCGTAACCCAAAGGTTGCGGGAGTGAATGTACAGCGCTCTCTTCCACCTAAATACCACGACTGAGGTGAGACCCTTGAGCAAGGCACCGAACCCCCAACTGCTCCCCGGGCGCTGCAGCAATATGGCTGCCAACTGCTCTGGGTGTGTGTGCACTTGGATTGGTTAAATGCAGAGCACAAATTCTGAGTATGGGTCACTTCACTTTCACTTAATGCTTTCAGTGTGAGGCTTAGACAACAATGTCATCTGTACTGTACACGATACTTTTCAAAAACGCAACGTTTTTGGTACAATCGCTGTCATGTAAACATACCCTTAATGCACACTCCCTGAGAAACAAGAAAGAGGCCAGTGCAAAGACTGTGTGTGCACTTTGGATGGGATAAATGCAGAGCACTAATTCCAACTATGGGTCACCATACTTGGCCACATGTGACGTCACACTCACTTTAGTTGAATGTTACGGCCGATAACAGATAAACCAATATTACAATTCTATAATAATTTGTCGAAAAACTAAAATTCTGTTTAAATCAACAAGTAAATAAATCATATTTGCATATTTTTATGGAATCTTCTATATATATATATATATATATAGAAGATTCCATAAAAATATGCAAATATGATTTATTTACTTGTTGATTTAAACAGAATTTTAGTTTTTCGACAAATTATTATAGAATTGTAATATTGGTTTATCTGTTATCGGCCGTAACATTCAACTAAAGTGAGTGTGACGTCACATGTGGCCAAGTATGGTGACCCATAGTTGGAATTAGTGCTCTGCATTTATCCCATCCAAAGTGCACACACACAGCAGTGAACAC
>NW_015546067.1:3502-6324 GCF_001515605.1 Sinocyclocheilus anshuiensis | reverse complement strand
TATATATATATATATATATATATATATATTTATTTATTTTATTTTTTTTCTTCTTCTTCTTCTTCTTGCCCCCCTGACTCAAGAGTCAAATGTCGCCCATGAATGGATTATATCTTTACATCATTTATTAATATAGGTTAATGCTTTTTCTGCATATACTAACATATTTTACATTAAGATAACATTATAAATGGATATTACACAGCCCTGCATCTTGAAAAAAAAAAAAATGCTAATTTGCAAATACGACCTAATATTACTTATTTCAATGATGCTGTGTTCAAAATATCAATAAAACATTCAATAGTGTAAAGTTTTTTCACAAAATAAGAATGAAGATTTTTCAAATTCTGTATGTATTAGTTTTAATGCAACTACCAAAATAACAAAATCAGTCAAATGTCAAACGTTTCGGTTTTAATGGGGGAAAATTTTTTTTCTCAAAATATATCAGTTAACTTACAAACATACAAAGGAGTGGAAACTATTTTTAAATACTTCCTTTATTCTTTGTTTTTAAATAAATATGTTTTTTTTCTATGTATTAAAATACCCAGAGATGTAGCAGAAAGCATCTTATGTTTGCATTTTTATTTTTTTTGTCGTCACTCGCCATAATTCTAACTCTAAAATAATGTTATATACTTGAAAATCTGCTGAGAATTGTACAAATAGTTGTAATCTACCTCAGAGGAAGACAGGAATCGTGTCTTTGTGCTAGTTTTTCTGATGATTACAGGATAATGTGAGACTTCTTCACCTTACACATGGTTGTCAAAAAGCAAAAATGCCATGAAATGCACATCACATTTTGAGAGGAAGTGTGAAAAGTGTGGAATCAGCACCCCAAAATTAGTAAGAAACATGCATTGAATTTCATTCAGCAACGGTGTTATCAGTATTATGTTTAAAAAATAACATTTGATTACCAAATATATATATAATAAGGTCCAATAGTTAGTGTTAACAAACAACAAGCGATGCATTTTTTATGTATTTATTCATCTTTGTTATAGTTACCTAATAAAAAGAGAACTGTTCGTTGTTAGTTAATATTGTCTCAGGTTCATTAAATAATATTTTTAGACTTCTTGTTTTTAATAATGTGTTAGCAAATTTTGAAATTAACACTAAGATTAATACAAGCTTTAGAAGTATTTTTTATTGTTAGTTCATATTAACTATGAATTTTTTTTTTTTAACAAATAGAACCTCATAGTAAAGTGCTACTGTTCATTATGCAATGGTGCATAAAGCATTAACTAATTTTAAAGGAATATATGACAAAAAAAATAAAATAAAATAAAATTTGCTGAAAATGTATGGGTGCCGTCAGAATGAGAGTCCAAACAGCTGATAAAAACATCACAATGTTCCTCAAGTAATCCACACCACTCGTGAACGGGACTAATAGATCGGTAGGGGTGTTGATGCTAATCCACCACGGGACTCGGGTAAGAAGTGCGACAGGAGACAGGGCACTGTTCAACTCTTTATCTGAAGTATTTAACTGTTCACAGCAGATGGCACAACATTGCTCCAATTGGATTGGATATTGTACAACTTAAGGCCACAAAGTGTTAAATGTGGTCTTTATTCAATCACGCACATTAACACCTGAAGAAATGGCGGATCAAGCGGCTAGTGAAAGTGAAAGTAAATCGTAATAGCGGAAACTCACGTCAACTAGCGGCACACATTCATAATAAAAGTCCTTCCCCTATAAACATACATAGGGAATTTAGAACAGCCGCCCCCAGATTAGCATAGCTAATATGTCTAAAGATAAATTCCCTAGTCGTTAGAGTCCGTTTCACCTCCATCCGGAAGTGCGGGAAGTCTGACAAGTTTGGCCACAGGTCGTAGGTATAGGCGATCATTGACCTGTACTTGAGCTGACCTGATGTGTCCATCAGCACTGGGTATCAGTTTGATAACCCGACCAACTGGCCATTGGGCTCTGGGAAGCTGCGGGTCGATTATCATGACCACCGTGTTCTCAGCTAGATCTTGAGTTACCCGCTGCCACTTCTGGCGAGTCTGGAGACCCGGGAGGTAATGTCGTGTGAAGTAAGACCAGAAGTGATCAACGATAGTCTGGGAATGACGCCAACGACGCTTGGACAAGGGCTCAGGGGTGTAAATCACCTGGGGAAGTGAGGCGTCTCGCCGCCCCATGAGAAGTGTATTGGGGGTAACCGGATCCAAGTCTGCCACGTCTGATGAGACGTATCCTAAGGGCTTGCTGTTCAGGATACCCTCAACTTCAATCAGTACAGTCTGCAGGACATCCTCAGGCACAGACTGGCTCCCGATGACTACTCGTAGTGCAGACTTTACCGATCGGATCTCCCTTTCCCATATGCCTCCGAAGTGGGGTGCGGCGGGAGGATTCATCCTAAAAGTGATCTGGTAGCTAGCCAGCTGCTCCTGCAGTTTGGGCTCCATCTCCTTGAAAGCTTCTCTCAGTTCGGTCTCGGCTCCCCGGAAGTTGGTTCCCTGATCTGAGAGGATCTCGGACGGGGTTCCTCTACGTGCTATGAAGCGCCTTAATGCCAGTAAGAATGCATCAGTGTCGATGCTGTTGAGTAGGTCAAGGTGAATGCATCTGGTCGTCAGGCACTTGAAGATGACGCCCCATCGCTTCTCTGTGCGACGGCCAATCTTGACCACGAAGGGCCCGAAGCAGTCGACTCCAGTGGAGAAGAAGGGAGGTTGGTATAATCGCAGACGAGCTGATGGTAAGTCAGCCATAATAGGTAGAGTCGGCTTAGCTCTCCACTTCTGGCACTCTACGCACTCTCTCTGGTGTCGTTTGATGG
>NW_015546067.1:0-2097 GCF_001515605.1 Sinocyclocheilus anshuiensis | reverse complement strand
GTCCTCGGGTAGGAGTCTCACTTGGTGGAACATGCCACGTATATCCCCACTGATGGCGACTGCGTACTGTCGGAACCGGAGAAGGACTCCTAGTAGTGAGGCACCAAGGGTAGGACCTGGAAGCCACTGCTGGTTAAGAGAGACACCTTGGTATGCAAAGGAACAATTGAAGACCAACCTATATTTGCCGTTATGCTGCACGAGGTGGTGTGGTATGAACCACGACTCCTCGTCTACCTGCTGGCCTTCTGGTGGTACCCTGACGACATACCCTGAGACAAGGAGCTTCTGTATTTCGGCTTCATACACCTTAGCCCTCTCGGGGTCTCTACTCAGGCGCTTCTCAGTGTTCCTGAGGCTGGACAGAACGGATTCCGTAGTCCCCTTCAGCGGTGGAGCGTCTGGAGCACGAAGGAGTGGAGTAGCGTAGCGCCAGACTCCATCAACTTCTACTCGTCGCGTCCTGGTCTCTAACATGTCTGCAGCCATCTGATCCTGTTTAGACCGAGTTATCACTTTCTCGCTGCGAGATGGAAGGACATCGAGCTGCCAGAGTCGCTCGACATGTTGATATCGCAGTGGTCGCAGTGGTGTAAGAGAAGTGAACAAACACTGCGGGGAAGGTACCTGATGTGGGAGCAATCCCTGGAGGACCTGGAGGACCCAACCGAGCTGCGTGCGTACAGCGACTGGTCCGCCCGCTGGTCCCAATCTGATGGGCTCCTTTGGGGTAATCAGAGACGGATAATCGGACCCGATTAAAATTAGGGGTTGGACCCTATCGAAAGATGGAATGGGGATCCCTCTGAGATGGTGATAACATTGCTGGAGCCTCTTAAGGTTTGCTCTTTGCTCGGTTAGCGTGAGGAGAGGCGCGGTGAAGACCCCCTTAAGGCTGTGCTTCTCCTTGACTGCGAGCTGCGAGGAAAGCAGCAGGTCAATTGACTGCCCCTTCAATTCTGTGATGTCATGTCGGATGGTGCGAAGGGCCATAATCTCTTCCCTTCCCTCAATGCCTAGCTGCTGGACTGCTGCAGGAAGGATGATACTCCGCTGAGCCCCATCGTCCAGAATAGCGTAGGTCGAAACCGACCTCTTGCCTCTCCACAGAAGCACTGGAACTACTTTCAGGTACACACGACCCGTCAAACTAGGAGAAGTAAGATATGCTCGCTCGTGAGATGTTGTCAGCAGCACACTGTTAGGACCATCCTGGGCAATGGAATGCAGGACTCCGAGATGTATATTACCACAGTCCCTGCAGGGCTTCCTCAACGTACATTCCTCCCATTTATGACTTTTGCGCCCACATTTCCAGCATCTTTTTCCATCCTTTATCCACTGATGACTGATGACTGAGCATGAGCAGCAGCGGTAAAGACAAACTGCCCTGTGCTAGCTTCCATGGGCTGATCACTGCCATGATAGACTGCAGTGGATCGAGTCTGGGGCTTAGGAACAGATTGCCGATCCCTACATGTGACCTGTACTCTCTCGGTCTGGCGCTGCACCATCTTGAACGATAAACGTTGCGCTTCCGCCTTCACCTTCAACCAGTCAGCAAGGTCATGCAGGTTATATGGGTTGAGGCTGTCAGTGTGCAATCGGCCTCGCAACTGTAAGTGCTCTATAAAGCTGTATCGGTAGTGTTTGGGCAATTTACTGAGTAGTCTGTCGACATGCCCCGTACAAGAGAGCTCTCGCCCCTGTGGACCCTCGAGTGACATCAGCATACCAACTAGCAAGTCAACATTGAGTGCAAAACTCTGAAAGGCCTTTGCATCCCCAACTCTAATATCAGGTGAATTCAGCAGGGCTGCGATCTCGCTTTGTGCCAGTTGATGAGGCTGGCCATACTGTCGTTGCAACGCTATCATTGCTGCCATATAGGGTGCAGGATGATGACGGCATGCTATATTTTAACAAATTGACTATGTATTCTCCTGGCCACGGATAAATACGTTCTTTGATAATTTGTAAGCTCTTAGAGAGGTAACGTTGATCTTGGCAAAAGTTTTGACCTGGAAATTATATGACAACAAACCAAAGATTTTTTATAAATGAAACATGAATTTTATTGGCTACTCTAGAATACAT
>NW_015546066.1:0-1010 GCF_001515605.1 Sinocyclocheilus anshuiensis | reverse complement strand
GTCCTTTGGTGCAACTGGTTTACGATTGCATTTAGGCTCACAATGTTTTTTGGAGTATTATATATTCATCAGCTATGAAAGATGTTTTAATTAACAAATTCAAAAATCTGTGTTCCCAACTGCGGAAAAAAAAAATCACATTTTATGGTTTGTTTTACCCTGTTCAACTGCAGCATCTCTCCAAAAGATGAAAGCATCTTTAAGGAGAAAACTGTAAAGATTGAAAACTTGCTAAAATGTTCCCGAGAAAAAGAAAAAATCAAATTATGACAGTTGCATAACAGATTTATAATATATATATATATATATTTCCATCCAATTTTAGGAACTGAGAGTCATTTTATTTGAACTTTTGCTGATGACAGCATTGAAAATACAACATCAAAAAAATATAGGTTTTGGAGTGATTTACAACTATAAACCTATCTGTGTAGAGATACAAGACAAAATAAGACGGCTCAAATGCAATAAAGCGCATTTAATGTAATTAAAACACACATTATATTCGAGCATTTTTATACATAAAATCATAAAGCTTTTTGAGTGCGTGTACGTGACTACATGATTGATGTATACGGAGGAGTATTTGTGTGTTTCTAATCATCCTTTCAAAGCTTCCCGAAAACCAGCTGTTCATTATACGCATGCGTATATAAAGGGTATGGAGAACGAACCCTGCAAAAACAATAAATAAATAAATGCACAAATAAATAAATGTGTGCATAAATACACGTATTCTTGTTTAAATACATAAATGAATATTTAAACGTGATGAAAGTAGGCAATAAATAAAATAAATTGGTGGGCAAATGGAAAATGTTTAAGGAAATGCTAAACTCATCCTAACTATTTTCCTTTGATCACTCATTTATTTCTGAATGTAGTTCCACATTTTTTTTTTCCTCTGCGCAACATGCTAATGAGAGGGTGTCAATTATGCAAGAGTAGGCAGATCCTGTGTGACACGCTTGAGCGTTTGCCTGCGCATGCGTATTAACTTCATCAGTCAA
>NW_015546065.1:0-817 GCF_001515605.1 Sinocyclocheilus anshuiensis | reverse complement strand
TGGTCCATTCACAGCATAGTTGTGCCGACCCGCCACAACTTTCTTTTCTTCCACTATTCTTTTTCATTTTAGTAAAGCCTCGTATTCGACTGTCAACAGACAATCGTATCTTTTTCTCAGGATCATCTGACAGATCACATTTCTTGGTTTGATGTCCCGATGAAGTTTTCACCATATAAGAAAACTGCTGGTTTTTCAAGCGACCCCGGTCAGACTCCCTCGCGTTCCCCGCCCGCTCTGCGGCCCACAACCCGGCCTGTGACGTTCTGCCCTCGACGCTCCATCATCTGAACGCCTCTGATTGGTCCTTGTATTCATAAGCACAACATAATCATGTGTGATTGGTTAGAATGCGCAGCGCTGTAAAAACGTGTCTGTCTCTGGCTCAGCACCAGCCAAAGCATGAACGCAGATTTGAATTTAGCAGCTGGTCATGTGCCGCACATCACACCTGTGTGATTGTATCAAAAAATTTTATTCGGCTATTTTTGTCTTTTGGAAGCTGCATTCCAAATCCACTTGGCTCGAGAATTTGAGGGGGCACCTGCCCCCTTGAATGGGCATCCCAGCTAGCAGGGAATGTTCTCATAACTTTGGCTAACATTCCGTACAGGTTTGGTTGATGTTTTAGAGAAAACATTTGAATGTAATGTTCAAAAAATGTTTTAAGAATGTTTTTCATTTCAGATAATGTTCCTAAAATGTTAAGTGTAAACAAAGCTAGAACATTTTACCTGCAACATTTTGAGGATGTTTTGAGGACGTTGTTGATGTAACAGATTATATAATGTTTTCAATAAAACACGGGCACAATGTT
>NW_015546064.1:540920-544223 GCF_001515605.1 Sinocyclocheilus anshuiensis | reverse complement strand
ACCCTAACCCTAACCCTAACCCTAACCCTAAACCTAACCCTAACCTAACCCTAACCCTAACCCATCCTAACCCTAACCTAACCTCAGCGCCATCTACAAAAACGGAGACAAACTGGACCCCAACAACTACCGAGGCATCTGTGTGAACAGTAACCTGGGGAAGGTTTTCTGTAGCATCTTAAACACAAGACTTTTAGATTTCCTTATCAAACACAATGCCTTGAGTAAATGTCAAAATGGTTTCCACCCAAAATGTTACACATCTGATCACATTTTTACACTACAAACACTAATTGATAAATATGTACATCAAAACAAAAGAAACTTTTTTGCTTGTTTCATAGATTTCAAGAAAGCATTTGACTCAATCTAGCATGATGGATTATATCTGAAACTATTTGACAGTGGTATAGGGGGAAATTCTATGATTTGATTTGATTTGAGTGAGACAGGGCTGCAGTTTAAGCCCCACCCTCTTCAACATTTACATCAGTGTTTCTCAACCCTGGTCCTGGGCGCCCCCCAGCACTGCACATTTTGTGTGTCTCCCTAATCAAACACACCTGATTCAACTCATTAGCTCATTAAAAGAAACTCCAGGACCTGAAATGGGTGTGTCAGATAAGGGAGACATACAACATGTGCAGTGTTGGGGGGCGCCCAGGACCAGGGTTGAGAAACACTGATGTATATAAACCAATTGGCTAATAACAGTAGTTCTCAAACCTATCCTGGAGTAGCCCCAGCCCTGCACATTTTGTATGTCTCCCTCATTTATCACACCTGATTCAACTCATCAGCTCATTAGTGGAGACTGCAAGACCTGAAGTGGGTCTGTCAGATATAGGGAGACATACAAAATGTGCAGTGCTGGGGGTACTTCATGGAGAGGTTTGAGAACCACTGGGCTAATACACTAGAATACTCTCCTACTCAAGGTCTCACTCTACATGACACAGAAATTAATGCCGAGTTCACACTGTACGATTTTAACCCGATTTTTCACTCGCCGACAGGTTTCGCGAAATTGCCGACAAATGCCCGAAATCGGAGGAAAATTGGTGCTCGTTCACGCGAGTGACAATCACACAGTGTGAATTATCAAATATGCGATCTGAGGGAATTGCTGATGCGTCACCGACGCCCGTGAAATATTTGGCATGCTAAGTATCTGGAGCTGTCGGCGATTCACAATCACGCTGTGTGAAACGAGTTCTGACTGAAAAACACATCGGTGATGACCTACAGCCAATGAGAGACCAAGTTACAGGGCAGCGGGAAGTTCGGGGAGGAGTTATATGAAACGTAGTTTGCGGACCAGTGTTGCCAAATCCGCGATTGCCGCTGGTGGTTTTTTATGTCAGCAGGTTGAAGCGACCCCAATAACGTGATATTTAGGCCCTGTGAATTGTACCAGAATAACCAAAAAAAATTGTATTTTACCCCCCGAACACGATTTTTACTGGGGGACCCCCTCGAAACCAATTGGGCTATTTTCAGGCTAGTTTTGAGTAGTAATTGGGCGGGTTTTGTAGCGAAAACCTGGCAACCCTGCACCAGACAGAGTTGTCGGCGAAGTCATGCAGTGTGTAACCTCCTGTCGTTGTTCCATCATGCAGTGTGAACACAGCAACAACTGAATGCTACCCCAGATAGTCGTTCAGTGTGAAACCAACAGTGATGTGACATCTTTGAAAATCGTGCAGTGTGAACTCTGCATAAGTGTCTTCTTTACGCAGACGACCTGATTCTCCTGTCGCCCACTAAAGAAGAGCTGCAGGACAGCCTGAATCTGCTGGATGTTTACTGTAAGACCTGGGCCCTGACAGTAAACCTCCAAAAAACTAAAGTCATGATCTTTCAGATCCGCTCCAGACCTCAGGGACTAACACACACATTCACACAATCACACAGAACCACTGAAACCACAAAAACATACACTTACCTCGGCCTAAAAATCAGCTCAACAGGTAACTTTACTTTGGCTGTGAATGAGCTCAAAGAGAAAGCTCAACAGGCTTTCTATGCCATAAAAATATCAATTAAAATTGACATTCCAGTCCAAATCTGGCTCAAACTTTTCAAATCAGTAATTGAACCAATTGTATTATATGGCAGTGAGGTGTGGGGTCCATCTATAAAATTTGACTTTGTAAATTGGGAAAAACATCCAACTGAAACTCTACATCTAGATTTCTGTAAAAGACAGAAATACTCCAAATAATGGATGTGGGGCAGAATTAGGCCAATACCCTCTCCTTCTAAACATTCAAAAAAGATCAATCAAATTCTGGAAACACCTAAGTCAAGTGACCCCAACACATACCATTATAAAGCCCTGAAACACCAAGAGCTGAACCTCACGAAGAGTCCCCTCCTTCAGCTGGTGCTGAGACTGACTGAGCTCATGCCGACAGAGATCAGCCAGCCTCAGAACTCATACTCACTCTCAACCATTCGGCCCACACAAATCATTAACATAGAGAAAGAGAAATATGTCACCCATTGGACAAACACCATTAAAAACCAACATAAATTAGAATGTTATTCGGCACTAAATCGGGAGTACACCATGGCAAACTACCTGAGCACACTGACTGATGTGAAACTCAGTAAAACATTGACGATGTACAGACTCAGCGAGCACAGTCTGTCTGTAGAGACGGGCCGGCGCAGACAAACCTGGCTCTCCCGTGAGGAGAGAATCTGCTCCCATTGCAGTCTGGGAGAGATCCAAACAGAGCTGCACTTCCTCACAGAATGCCCCAAATACCAAACCATCAGAAACCACTACTATCCCAAAATAAACAAAATATTTCAACAATTTAACATTTTATCTGAAAAATCTGAATGTGCAAATATAGCTGTAAAATTTATAGCAGCCTGCCATCTCTTGAGGCACAGCCACAGCCACAGCCAAGAAACTAATATCCAGTAAATATATGGCAAACTCACACCAAACCAATACACGACTGTAGATAACGTTGAATTCAGTTATTCCGTTTATTAGTTAAATAAATACATAAGTAATCTTGTTACATAACCTTTACTATATCATATGTATGTTTTATGTATCTATATGTTTTAATGTCATTCTTTCAATATTACTTGTTCAAATGTTATTTTAATTGCTATATTGCTCCAAATTACACTGTTGTATATGTTCTCTTTTCCTATGCATGCTTTGGCAATGCAAAATGTGCTTTTGTCATGCCAATAAAGCTAATTGAATTGAATTTAAAAATTGAGAGAGAGAGAGAGAGAGAGTGTGTGTGAGAGAGAGAAAGAGAGTGTGAGAGAGAG
>NW_015546064.1:539655-540817 GCF_001515605.1 Sinocyclocheilus anshuiensis | reverse complement strand
TACAATCTTTTTTTTCCCCTAATAAATACTGAAGTTGTGTTTTATTGTTTAACATTTTGAAGTCAGGGCAAAGTATTTCAAATTTTGGATAAAATTTATTTCTAATTTCTTCATATTTAGGGCAGCGGGTGAGGAAGTGTTGCTCTGTCTCCGCTTCTCCATGGGTACAGTATGGGCAGATGTGGCTCTCTTTGGGCAACCAGTTTTGTCGATATCTGCCCATCTCTATAGTCAGAGTATAGTCTTTCACTGTACTCAGATATTCTGCAGATATTATTCATATATTCTGCATTCTTACAGTTTTTTTCAATCGCTAGGACACATTTCTCTATACTAAAGTCACTTTTTCAAAACTCTTCACACAGTTCTCCTAACCATCTTTCAACTTAACACAGCAGTTCATTTCACATTCAAAATGCACTAAAACTACCAAAACACTTCAGACATGTCTCAAATCAAATCTATCTTACATAACACTAGCAAAGGTTTTCACTAAACAAACACACTTTATCACTCATAACACAACAACCTAAAAAACACTAACAACACGCAGCATTATACAATGTTTTCTTTTGTAAAATTTCTTTACAAAACAAGAATGATACTCTCTACTATTTATAATTCACTGCAGTATATGTCACATGGTCCATGTTTACAGTACAACATTATTCATAAGATTTCCCCTTTTGATGGTAATGAAAGTTAAAGTCTAACACTTGTGAAGATACTCAGCTACATACAACTGCTTTTATAGTATCTGATTTTTTACATTCAGAATATTTTTCTATATTATATTACTGTAAAAATTGTATTTTGATCTTATTTTTTGTACTGTACTAGGTTTTGAATTTAAAGGGTTAGTTCACCCCAAAATGAAAATTAGGCTGCGTTTTACTCACCCCCGATGCATCCTAGGTGTATATGACTTTCTTCTTTCAGATGAATCCAGTCGGAGTTATATAAAAAATTGTCTTTGATCTTTCAAATTGTAAAGAAGTATGTCGGAGGATTTCGATATAAGCCAAGAGGAGACTGGTTTTACCTTTGCTAAAGTAAGGAAACTTTGCTTCTTTTGATCCTTGAACTACGACTCCTCACCCGAACTACGACTCCTCACTCGAACTACGACTCCTCACCCGCACAAACAAGGACTTTTTAAACT
>NW_015546064.1:538780-539645 GCF_001515605.1 Sinocyclocheilus anshuiensis | reverse complement strand
GCCAGGCCAAAGAGGACGCCTACAGGAGTGGGGACAAAGACTTGTACAAACAGGCCAAATACACACTGAATAGGGAGATAAGAGTGGCAAAGTTAAACTACTCTGAAAAGCTAAAAAAACAGCTTTCAAGTAATGACTCTACATCAGTGTGGAAAGGCCTGAAAGCCATCACCCGCTACAAGACCCCATCCCCCAGCACTGAGGCCAATCAACAACTGGCTGAAGACCTGAACGAGTTCTACTGCAGGTTTGAAAAGCAAAAGCCTGGTCTGACACCCCACACCCACTCTGACCGTCTCACAGCACAGCCATCAACACCCTCCCCCCTACTGTTTCTCAACCTGTACTCGAGATCTGTGAAGATGATGTATGCAAAGTCTTCAGGAAGCAGAAGATAAGGAAAGCCAAAGGCCCAGACGGTGTCTCTCAAGCCTGCCTCAAAGCCTGTGCTGTCCAGCTATCATCCATCTTCACATTGATCTTCAACAGATCCCTGTGTAGTCCCCTCCTGCTTCAAACGTTCCACCATAATCCCTGTACCCAAGAAACCAAAAATCACAGGACTTAATGACGACAGACCTGTTGCTTTAACATCTGTGGTCATGAAGGCTGTAAATACATATGCATATCTCTTTATTTATACAGTTCTATATAGAGTAAATGATGCACAAATCTGTACATAAATCTACTGTTCCAGATTCATAAACATTATTTATTGTTAAGTTTTACTATTTAAATGTTTGTTTTTTTTCTGTTCTCATGTCAGATGTGTATGCATGTATGTATGTAGCAGGAGCACCTTAAAAAACCACAACAAATTCCTCGTGTGTTTGCACACCTGGCGAATAAAGCTAATTCTGATTCT
>NW_015546064.1:532991-536634 GCF_001515605.1 Sinocyclocheilus anshuiensis | reverse complement strand
ACTAAATTTTCAGCATCATTACTCCAGTCTTCAGTGTCACATGATCCTTCAGAAATCATTCTATGCTGATTTGCTGTTCAAGAAACATTTATTATTATTATTATCATTATCAATATTTAAAACGGTTGAGTACATTTTTTCAGGATTCTCTGATGAATAGAAAGATCCAAAGATCAGCATTTATTAGCAATTTATCAGCCATTATTGCCTCTTTCTCAAGTATTATGTAAATACATATGCATATCTCTTTATTTATACAGTTCTATATAGAGTAAATGATGCACAAATCTGTACATAAATCTACTGTTCCAGATTCATAAACATTATTTATTGTTAAGTTTTACTATTTAAATGTTTGTTTTTTTTCTGTTCTCATGTCAGATGTGTATGCATGTATGTATGTAGCAGGAGCACCTTAAAAAACCACAACAAATTCCTCGTGTGTTTGCACACCTGGCGAATAAAGCTAATTCTGATTCTGATTCTGATTCTGATCCTGTAAAGAAACGTTGGTTTTCACGAGACTCACCGGCGCATGCGCAACACTGACCTCATACGTCTTGCTCCCGGAACTGCTTCTGTGTACAACTGCTGGCGCAAGCTAGATTAAAGTGATTATTACGTTTTGAATATGGATATTTTTCTTACAAAAACGCATCGATTCGCTACAGGAGGCCTTTGTTCACCCCCCGGAGCCGTGTGAGACACTTTTTTTTATGGAAAGGTGCTTTTTATTTCACGTCTTTTGTACAGAAGCAATGCAACACCCGCTGAGTGCAACGATAGAGCTTGAAAGATCAAAGACAATTTTTTATATAACTCCGACTAGATTCGTCTGAAAGAAGAAAGTCATATACACCTAGGATGCATCGGGGGTGAGTAAAACGCAGCCTAATTTTCATTTTGGGGTGAACTAACCCTTTAAGTTTAACAGTTTTGAAAACAATATGTAAACATGTGAAAATTGGCTTGTATAGTACATAAAGTTTTGGTGGTGTTTGTGTCGAAGTGATAATAGAATTAATTTAATTTGACAGATGGCATCAATGAATGTATTTTGTGCCAAAGCAATGATAAATGATCCACAGTTTAGCCCATATAGACTGATGATGTACTCGCTGTGTGAAGATTTTTGAAAAAGTGACCTAAGTATTGACAAATGTGTCCTAGCGATGGTACAAACTGTAATTTCTGCTGCAATGTAATTCCATAATCAGTAACTCACTGTAACTTTTTTAAATGGAGAGGGATGATTTTTTTAAACATTATTCTACAAATAATGTTGATTTATTTCATTTCCTTTAACTGAATTCACCAAAACACACACTCTGTGTAGTACCATAACACTTTCTCTAACAGACTCGATAATAAAGCGCAGCTTGTCCTTTTGACAGTCAGATGGTGTTTGTGAGTGAAAGACTGTCGAGTGCGACCTCTGTCTCAAACCTTCTCCTGCTGATGGCTGACGAGACCTGCATGTCAGTGCTGTCCTTACTATCCTGTGTGTGTGGGTGTGTGCACTGCTCTACTACAGGGAAAAAAAACTTTCCTGATTGTAATGATTGTTCCAGTTCTCTATCCAGTTGTTTTGGTATGGGTCTGAGTATGATTTCAGTCTTCAAATATGGCTAAACAAACAGAACTAAAAGTGAAAACACAGCAAGTGCTGAATCAAATGCTCCAAACTAAATAGGTGTGAGAATGCCTGAAGATTAAACTATTCAGAGTATACATCCCTCTTGTTTTTTAAGCTGCAAAGCAAGATAACTCCCACACAGAACACACTCTACTATAAAGATAAAAGACAACAGTCACTAGCTTATACAAGAGGAGAAGATATCCTAACATAAACATACAGCGCATGCTTGCATGGACACCGTATCAATTACTGCCTTACACACACCAACGACTTCTGTTCATTACTAATTTCTAATTAACTTGTGTACTGATGCTTGTATCTCAAATAGCAAACAATGGAGCTTTTATCTGGGGTCATGACATTTCAGGCAAACAAAGTGGCGGTCTGATGTGAGACTGATGCGGTCATGATGACACTGGCATTTCCACAGCACACTGATTTATCTGCCTGACAGCGTCAGTGCTGATGTGATTGTGAAGTCATCACCTTTACACTAGTTAACAACTCAAACAACTTCTGAAACTTGAACTCTTTCTCCATGTTACCTGCACACAGATCTTCTTTTTTGTCAGCAAAAGTCCACTAGATGATGTAAAATAAATAGGCCTGGACTCATTATCCGGTGGACTTTTGCTGACAAATGAAAAGGGAGATCTGGGTGTATGTACGAGTGCATGGATCATTCATGCTACCGATACTGTAACAATGCAAAGCTGTTTGAGGATCTTCAAACTTGTCCTCTTCATTACAATCAATCCTTTTTTACATTTGAAAAATGGACGTTTACTTAATCCTTTTTTTGTTAGGACTACATGAATTTTATTTTATTTTTTTCCGTGACAACTGAAACAGGACAGCTGATTTTTATGAGTAAATGTTGAAACTAAGTATTATTTAATGTACTTTTGATTAAAGGGAAAGTCTTGTTTGTGTTTAATGTTCAGTTATGATGGCGTTTTGTGTTTATCGTTGTGCTGATGAATGCAGCTTGTAAAGTAAATGCTGGACCTTAATCTTAGACTCCATTGCCAAGAAGGCCCAGCAGAGGCTTTACTTCCTTCACCAGCTGATGAAGTTCAACCTGCCACAGGAGCTGCTGATCCAGTTCTCCTCTGCAGTCATTGAATCTGTCCTCTGCACTTCTATAACTGTCTGGTTCAGCTCAGCTCAGCTACCAAATCAGACCTTAGAATTTTGCAGCAGGTAGTCTGGACTGCTGAGGGAATCACTGGTCCAACCCTCCACACTCTCAAAGAACTGCACTCATCCAGAGTGAGTAAAAGGACTGCTAAAATCACTCTGGACCCCTCACACCCAGCCCACTTTCTCTTTGAATTGTTGCTGTCTGGTCGGCGCTACAGAGCACTGAGCACCAGAACAGCCAGACATAAAAACAGTTTCTTCCCTCATGAACAGTTAATTTGGCAATACATCTGTAATACACAACACTATTTATACATTTATTTATTTAACATATACTTGTTACATTTCCTTGCATTTGTACATAACTGTCACGATCTCCAGCTGGAGTGGCCATGAATTCCACCAGAGGGCACTCCACTCAGAATCAGAATCAGAATGAGCTTTATTGCCAGGTATGTTTTCACATACGAGGAATTTGTTTTCATGACAGAAGCTTCCGCAGTGCAACAGAATGACAGTGACAGAACAAAAACACAGATAATAAAAAGAAGAATAAAAAATAAATAAAAAATAGAACAAGTAAATAAGGAATACACTAAATAAAGCATAAACTCCACTCCTGACTCTTGCCACTCTCACTAACTACATTCCTTATAATCCTTTGCTGGACTCATCATCACTGATTGCATTCACCTGTGTCTTGTTACCTCATCAGTCTCACCCTATTTAAAGCTTGGTTTTTCATTAATTCATAGCTCAATATTGTCTAGGCTGTAGCGTTCCCAAGTTCCCGTGCTTTCCTTGTTCCTTCTTGCCTTGCCTTGTTTTTGACCCTGCACTGTTTCCTTGTTTCTGATTGTT
>NW_015546064.1:527760-531761 GCF_001515605.1 Sinocyclocheilus anshuiensis | reverse complement strand
GACTCCATTGTTAAAAAGGCCCAGCAGAGGTTGTACTTCCTTCGCCAGCTGAGGAAATTCAACCTGTCACAGGAGCTGCTGAAACAGTTCTCCGCTGCAGTCATTGAATCTGTCCTCTGCACTTCTATAACTGGCTCAGCTCGCTCAGCTCAGCTACCAAATCAGACCTTAGAATTTTGCAGCAGGTAGTCTGGACTGCTGATGGTCCAACCCATTGTGGCAACATGCATACATTCATTGATTCATTCATTTAAATGTATTTATTTTTTTAATATAAAAATATATATTTTTAAATTTGTTTAACAAGGAAAAAGCTCCTCTGAGATTATTTTTTTTACAGGGGTTTAAAAGACATAGGAAGACAAAATAGCAGAAAAAAGACTAATAAAATAACATACATAAATTAAACAACATTAAAAAACATTTGTAGATTCAATCACTAAATAATGAATTTCAAATGTTTCAAAAACACCAAATTATATGAGTTTATTCCACCCCGAAACACCAGTTATTTGCTTTTTAAATTATTTTTTGTCAGTACAATTAAAACGATATTTGTCACGATCTCTAGCTGGATTTCCCGTGAGCTTCGCTAGAGGGCACTCCATTACAGACTCTTGCCTCTTTTCCCCGGACTTCATTCCCCACAATCCTTTGCCTGGACTCATCATCACTGATTGCATTCACCTGTGTCTTGTTACCTCATCAGTCTCACCCTATTTAAAGCTTGGTTTTTCATTAATTCATAGCTCAATATTGTCTAGGCTGTAGCGTTCCCAAGTTCCCGTGCTTTCCTTGTTCCTTCTTGCCTTGCCTTGTTTTTGACCCTGCACTGTTTCCTTGTTTCTGATTGTTTGCTTCCTGCCCTGATGGCTGACGAGACCTGCATGTCAGTGCTGTCCTTACTATCCTGTGTGTGTGGGTGTGTGCACTGCTCTACTACAGGGAAAAAAAACTTTCCTGATTGTAATGATTGTTCCAGTTCTCTATCCAGTTGTTTTGGTATGGGTCTGAGTATGATTTCAGTCTTCAAATATGGCTAAACAAACAGAACTAAAAGTGAAAACACAGCAAGTGCTGAATCAAATGCTCCAAACTAAATAGGTGTGAGAATGCCTGAAGATTAAACTATTCAGAGTATACATCCCTCTTGTTTTTTAAGCTGCAAAGCAAGATAACTCCCACACAGAACACACTCTACTATAAAGATAAAAGACAACAGTCACTAGCTTATACAAGAGGAGAAGATATCCTAACATAAACATACAGCGCATGCTTGCATGGACACCGTATCAATTACTGCCTTACACACACCAACGACTTCTGTTCATTACTAATTTCTAATTAACTTGTGTACTGATGCTTGTATCTCAAATAGCAAACAATGGAGCTTTTATCTGGGGTCATGACATTTCAGGCAAACAAAGTGGCGGTCTGATGTGAGACTGATGCGGTCATGATGACACTGGCATTTCCACAGCACACTGATTTATCTGCCTGACAGCATCAGTGCTGATGTGATTGTGAAGTCATCACCTTTACACTAGTTAACAACTCAAACAACTTCTGAAACTTGAACTCTTTCTCCATGTTACCTGCACACAGATCTTCTTTTTTGTCAGCAAAAGTCCACTAGATGATGTAAAATAAATAGGCCTGGACTCATTATCCGGTGGACTTTTGCTGACAAATGAAAAGGGAGATCTGGGTGTATGTACGAGTGCATGGATCATTCATGCTACCGATACTGTAACAATGCAAAGCTGTTTGAGGATCTTCAAACTTGTCCTCTTCATTACAATCAATCCTTTTTTACATTTGAAAAATGGACGTTTACTTAATCCTTTTTTTGTTAGGACTACATGAATTTTATTTTATTTTTTTCCGTGACAACTGAAACAGGACAGCTGATTTTTATGAGTAAATGTTGAAACTAAGTATTATTTAATGTACTTTTGATTAAAGGGAAAGTCTTGTTTGTGTTTAATGTTCAGTTATGATGGCGTTTTGTGTTTATCGTTGTGCTGATGAATGCAGCTTGTAAAGTAAATGCTGGACCTTAATCTTAG
The DNA here is from genome assembly GCF_001515605.1 of Sinocyclocheilus anshuiensis. Lineage (NCBI taxonomy): Eukaryota > Metazoa > Chordata > Actinopteri > Cypriniformes > Cyprinidae > Sinocyclocheilus > Sinocyclocheilus anshuiensis. The sequence continues at coordinate 529,692 of NW_015546064.1, read as the reverse complement.
ACTCCATTGCCAAGAAGGCCCAGCAGAGGCTTTACTTCCTTCACCAGCTGATGAAGTTCAACCTGCCACAGGAGCTGCTGATCCAGTTCTCCTCTGCAGTCATTGAATCTGTCCTCTGCACTTCTATAACTGTCTGGTTCAGCTCAGCTCAGCTACCAAATCAGACCTTAGAATTTTGCAGCAGGTAGTCTGGACTGCTGAGGGAATCACTGGTCCAACCCTCCACACTCTCAAAGAACTGCACTCATCCAGAGTGAGTAAAAGGACTGCTAAAATCACTCTGGACCCCTCACACCCAGCCCACTTTCTCTTTGAATTGTTGCTGTCTGGTCGGCGCTACAGAGCACTGAGCACCAGAACAGCCAGACATAAAAACAGTTTCTTCCCTCATGAACAGTTAATTTGGCAATACATCTGTAATACACAACACTATTTATACATTTATTTATTTAACATATACTTGTTACATTTCCTTGCATTTGTACATAACTGTCACGATCTCCAGCTGGAGTGGCCATGAATTCCACCAGAGGGCACTCCACTCAGAATCAGAATCAGAATGAGCTTTATTGCCAGGTATGTTTTCACATACGAGGAATTTGTTTTCATGACAGAAGCTTCCGCAGTGCAACAGAATGACAGTGACAGAACAAAAACACAGATAATAAAAAGAAGAATAAAAAATAAATAAAAAATAGAACAAGTAAATAAGGAATACACTAAATAAAGCATAAACTCCACTCCTGACTCTTGCCACTCTCACTAACTACATTCCTTATAATCCTTTGCTGGACTCATCATCACTGATTGCATTCACCTGTGTCTTGTTACCTCATCAGTCTCACCCTATTTAAAGCTTGGTTTTTCATTAATTCATAGCTCAATATTGTCTAGGCTGTAGCGTTCCCAAGTTCCCGTGCTTTCCTTGTTCCTTCTTGCCTTGCCTTGTTTTTGACCCTGCACTGTTTCCTTGTTTCTGATTGTTTGCTTCCTGCCCTGACCTTGGCCTGTTTTGTGGATTACTCTTTTGTCTCGCCCTGGATTATACCTGTTTGCTGGTGTTTGACCCTGCCTGATTTGACCACTCTGTTGAATAAAACCTGCACTTGGATCCACTACTGCATTGTCACACAATGTACACACAAATATTATCTATTGTCTATTTTGTATATTGCGTATTTTCTAATATATATATTTTTTGTATATTGTTATTCCCTATTTACTTATTTAATTTTTTTTGTTTTTATTATCTGTGTCTTGTCACTGTCATTCTGTTTGTTCTGTGGGAGCTTCTGTCACCAAAACAAATTCCTTGTGTGTGTAAACAAACCCGGCAATAAAGCTCTTTTTGATTTTGATTAATTTCTTATTAGGGAAGGACCCGTTCCAAACAGCTCTCAATACAAAGCTGACAAATAATTATTATATTATCTTATCTTATCTTATATTATATTATATTATATTATATTATATTATATTATATTATATTATATTATATTATATTATATTATATTATATTATATTATATTATATTATATTATATTATATTATATTATATTATATTATATTATATTATATTATATTATATTATATTATATTATATTATATTATATTATATTATATTATATTATATTATATTATATTATATTATATTATATTATATTATATTATATTATATTATATTATATTATATTATATTATATTATATTATATTATATTATATTATATTATATTATATTATATTATATTATATTATATTATATTATATTATATTATATTATATTATATTATATTATATTATATTATATTATATTATATTATATTAGTATAGAAAATATGGGATTAGTTTCCACTATTATGCTGATGATACTCAACTATATATCTCAACAAGACCAGATGAAACTTCTAAATTATCTAAGCTAACAGAGTGTG
>NW_015546064.1:518261-521599 GCF_001515605.1 Sinocyclocheilus anshuiensis | reverse complement strand
AAAAGCTAGTTCATGGATTCATGACCTCTAGACTGGACTATTGTAATGCACTGCTAGGTGGTTGTCCTGCATCTTCAATAAACAAGCTACAGGTGGTCCAAAATGCAGCGTCTAGAGTCCTTACCAGGTAAAGAAAATATGTTCATATTACCCCAATTTTACAGTCTCTGCACTGGCTACCTATTAAGTTCCGTATCAGTTACAAAATATTATTACTTGCCTATAAGGCCCTTAATGGGTTAGCTCCTGCGTACCTAACTAGTCTTCTACCACGCTACAACCCATCATGCTCCCTAAGGTCGCAAAACTCTGGACTTTTGGTAGTACCTAGGATAGCAAAGTCCACTAAAGGAGGTAGAGCTTTTTCGCATTTGGCTCCCAAACTCTGGAATAGCCTTCCTGATAACGTTCAGACACTCTCTCTGTTTAAATCTAGATTAAAGACACATCTCTTTGGCCAAGCATTCAAATAATGCATCTCATAATATTGTACTGCAGTTATATCTGATCAAATGCACATTATTATTCTTTAGTTTGGGTTAAACAAGTCAATTTTGCTTGCTTGGAAAAGCAGCTACGCTAATTATGTCTCTATTTGTTTCTCTGTTTCTGCTGGGATTGACATCCCGTGGTATTTACACAAGCTTCAGTCTGGATTCAGAACACCTGAGAAGAGATGTCTCAGAACACAGATATCCCAGTGTAGATAGTCCCTGGTATTAAAATAAAATCACTGTGTATGTTTTGTAAAATACATCTTAATCTGGTTACAATTGGCTTTCTGTCTCTGTGAGATGCTCCTCATTTGTACTGTAGGTCACTTTGGATAAAAGCGTCTGCTAAATTAATAAATGTAAATGTGCTGCATAAATAGATATTTTTTTAAGATTAAAAATTAATAATTAAGATAATAAGATTATATGCATTTCAAATGTAAAGTAAAAAGTATTTTATGTTTATAAATGTATACATTTCCAAGTCCTTTTCCTCAAATTTGTAGAATGAGAAGTTTATGCATTTGAGAGCCTTTATTCTTCCATTTTGACCCACACAAGATGAAGTTTTCTTTGATCTTCATGTGACTCGATCATTCTCATGTTGAGAGCTGCCAGCAGCAATAACAGGCTTTTGAGATGAATGTGGGCATATGTACGTGAGCAAGTGTGCGTGTGGGTGGCTTTGTTGCTTTTGACCGCGGGATTTGAAGTCTCTGGGTCTCTTCGAGCTCTAGTTTGTTTAATTGCCTTCCTCAGTCATTGATCAGCAGCGGCTCCGGTGGCAGCCATTTTGTTGCAGTGTCTGCACGGCTGCAGTGAAACTGTGAACGGCAGGGGCTCCAATCTGTTACACTGTGACTGTCCATCAAAGTCATGCTCCCAGGCAACCCTGTCGCCTGGCAACCCTCACGGTTCACACACAGAGAGAAAGTGCATCTCTCTCTACAAACCCCTCTGTCTATCTATGAGGTTTCCACATCTCATATTAAGGTCAGTTTGGTCTTTCCGGGATTTCATTGTTTCCAGTGATTGTAAACAGTCTCTAGACTTTGTCAGTAAATGTTCATGTTTTATATTTCTATAACAGGGTCATATGGAATTCAAATCATATGTAAACAGGTTTATTGGACTTCTGAGATCAACAAGATGTTAAACGAAATCCATCTTTCATTGTGTATGCCAGATTTCCATCAGTCTTTCAGGGTTTACAATCAAACTTTACCCTAACATCACATCGAAAATGGACTTTATGTATGCTTTTTTTATAAGACATTGTGACAAAAATAGAGTAAGTAGCCATATAGCTGTAAAGGCAGCTCTTGCTGTTGTAATATGACAGATATTGCAGCGGTGAGTGTTGTATCAAGCGCGTGTGTGGGTGTGCTGATGGAATCTGACTTGTGTGTGGGGCGACAGGGCTTTTACACACTTCAACCACAATTACCTGCTAACAGCTGGTTACTGCACAGCGATCAGCAAACCATTAACACTCCACATCCAACCTGATAGCGTTTTCTCATTTACACGCATTCATCCCCCTTCTTTTCCTCTTCACAGAATGCTGTGTTTTTTCATAGATCGTTAGCAAAAGGAACGGGTACCCCATGTGAGATTACACTTTTCCCGACCATGTACTTATTTTAATCCTATATTATTTATTTTGTTGTTTTTCATCTTATTTTTATGTCTTTCCTTGGGATTCCTCAGGATCAGGGAAAAAATTAAATGTCTAATTGTCTTTGTGTCTTAAGATGATGAGTGTAGAAACACATGACAGGAATATGGTGTAATATACTGTAGGGTGATTTAAGGTGATTTGGAATACTTTTTGGGACTTTCAGATTTTGCAGTTTACTGTGATGTCAACCCAGGATTTCAGACCATAAGTGAGAGCTCAATTATGTGACAAGCCAAAAAACAAACAAAAAAAACCTTCATGCAAAAGGTAGAGTTGCATGTAATGAAGAATTAATGTAGACATCAGAGCTTTGGTGTCCTACAATACCTCAGTGATAAAGCTGTACTGTATTTTCAGACCAGGACCTCAGTGTTTGGCCGTACTTTAATCCTCTGAAAAAAAAAAAAAAGTGGGGGAAGTCGTGGCCTAATGGTTAGAGTCGGACTCGTAACCCAAGGTTGCGAGTTCGAGTCTCGTACCGGCAGGGATTGTAGGTGGGGGGGGTGAATGTACAGTGCTCTCTCCCACCTTCAATATCACGACTGAGGTGCCCTTGAGCAAGGCACCGAACCCCCAACTGCTCCCCGGGCGCCGCAGCAAAAAATGGCTGCCCACTGCTCCGGGTGTGTGTTCACTGCTGTGTGTGTGCACTTAGGATGGGATAAATGCAGAGCACTAATTCCGAGTATGGGTCACCATACTTGGCCACATGTCACATCACTTTCACTTTCACTTTCACTCTGAACCATAAAAGATGGAGAAGTTCCTCTTCAGTTCTGGAGGAAATCACTGTATGAAAGCAGGGAGAGATGGAGAGGATCTAGTAAAGTCCTCTGAACAAATACAGTTGCTAGCAGTTGATTCAGTGAGAGAAATCAGTGGACTTACATCACAATAGTTTTTATATTTATATATTACACAGTATTAAATATACACAATAGTAATATTATGCATATACACAATAGTTTTTATATCGTTTTTTTATATTTAGCTGTATATAAAGCATTAGAAGTCAATGGTATGTTCTGTCACGACTCTACTGTTCTTCGGCTGGTTCTTCCCTGTATACGTTGATTGACAGATGTCTCGTCCAGTCAGCGGTGAGTAATCCCAAACCAATGGCGCTGTCTCAAACTATACCTACCTCTTCCGGTTTGTCTGAT
>NW_015546064.1:506753-516913 GCF_001515605.1 Sinocyclocheilus anshuiensis | reverse complement strand
AACCCAAAGGTTGTGGGTTCGAGTCTCGTACCGGCAGGGATTGTAGGTGGGGGGAGTGAATGTATAGCCCTCTCTCGCACCTTCAATATCACGACTGAGGTGCCCTTGAGCAAGGCACCGAACCCCCAACTGCTCCCCGGGCGCCGCAGCAAAAAATGGCTGCCCACTGCTCCGGGTGTGTGTTCACTGCTGTGTGTGTGTTCACTGCTGTGTGTGTGCACTTAGGATGGGATAAATGCAGAGCACTAATTCCGAGTATGGGTCACCATACTTGGCCACATGTCACATCACTTTCACTTTCACTTTCACTCTGAACCATAAAAGATGGAGAAGTTCCTCTTCAGTTCTGGAGGAAATCACTGTATGAAAGCAGGGAGAGATGGAGAGGATCTAGTAAAGTCCTCTGAACAAATACAGTTGCTAGCAGTTGATTCAGTGAGAGAAATCAGTGGACTTACATCACAATAGTTTTTATATTTATATATTACACAGTATTAAATATACACAATAGTTATATTATGCATATACACAATAGTTTTTATATCGTTTTTTTATATTTAGCTGTATATAAAGCATTAGAAGTCAATGGTATGTTCTGTCACGACTCTACTGTTCTTCGGCTGGTTCTTCCCTGTATACGTTGATTGACAGATGTCTCTGGCGCTGTCTCAAACTATACCTACCTCTTCCGGTTTGTCTGATTTGTCGTTGTGTTTTCTGACTTGTTAATTTGTTTTCGGATTGTGTTTTGTGTTTTCTGATTTGTTATTTTGTTTTCGGATTTGTCGTTGTGTTTTCTCATTTGTTATACTGAATTGTTTAGACTTGCATTTGCGTTTGTACTTTGTTATTTTGTTTTCAGAATTGTGATTTGTTTTGCACTTCTCAGCCACCGTAGATTTCCCTTCATTTGCCACTCTGATTGCAGTTGCTACACGCGAATACACTGCAGGCTCACTCTCGCTCGATCCCAGGTAAATCAGCAACACTATCATCATTTATATGTGTTTTATTGAAGAAAATACATTGTAATCGGCTAAAACGCATGCGCAGGTTACTTTACTTACTGAACAAGTGCGCACCCGAGTCAGAGTGCAATCGAACTCAGACCACCTCCTTCAGGTAGTCTCTGGTTCGGTACCCCGGTGCACGGTTGAAAAGAACAGTGAGGTTAAGTCATTGGTGTTAAGGCCATATGAGGACATTGAATAATCATCATCAATGCCATTAAAAGCCTCAGAAAACAATTGAGCAGTTGAAGGATTAATCGTACGACAGCAACGGGTTGGAGCAGTCACTTTAGAGTCACAAGGAGAACATATCTCAAATAAAACAGGCAGATGATCAGAGAAAATGGCATCACAGACTTCAATATTACCAATAGGCAAGCCATATGATAAAACCAAATCTAGTATGTGTCCACATTTATGTGTGGGACTAGCCACAAACTGAGTTAAGTTAAAAGACTCCACAAGATTTAAAAAAGCTTTAGCCAAAGGCTTGGTGGGACAGCACACATGAATATTAAAATCCCCAGCAATTAAGACCCGATCATATTTTGGCATGATTCCAGCCAGAAAATAAAAAAAAATCATCAATAAAGTCCTTGTTGTATTTGGGTGGGCGATAAACAATAGCGCACAGCACCGGATAACCCAGCCTTAGTTAAAAAATACTGACTTCAAAGCTGGAATAGGAGTAAGATGGCAGACGCCGACAGTTTAAATGTTCTTTAAAAATAGTTGCTACTCCACCTCCTCGTCCCGTAAGATGTGGAGAGTTAAAATAGGTACAGTTTAGTGGTAAAACTTCTGAAAAAAACACTCGACTCACCAACACCGATCCAGGTCTCAGTCACACACAACATGCCCAGGTCCTTGGAAGTAAAAAAGTCATTTAAAATAAAGGACTTGTTAGCTAGTGATCTAGCATTCACCAAGGCTATCCTCACTGGAGATGAGTCTTTCAGCGACGAAGATTCGCGGTTAAAAGGCCGAAGTAGAGAAGCATCCACACCATCTCTTCTGAGACGGGGTGGCCGATGAATGTTAACCAGAGGCTCCTTATCTACGCCGATTACAGGTACCAGCCACTTATACGCGGGATCCCAAGACCGTCAAAGCACATACCGGCGACAATCCACGTCAAGATCTGCTAAAATCCAGCGAGGATCGGCATTAGGGAACAAAGCCATTAAAGTCTTCACTTTCACCAACAGACCACCTCGTTTACCGCAGCGTCTGGATCGCTTCTTTCTCCCGAGAGAGCATAGGGTCCGGCAGAGATAAGCAAGTAATCCACGCAGGAGCGGAGGAAGGGTCGAATTGTTTTTTCCACCCCGATTAACATTATAGATCGCCGTATTTTCCATAGCTGATCTAATGCCAAGAAGTGTTTGGCGATCATACACCAGTAGAGAGTCTGCAGTATTTAAAACAGTCGATAAAAACAAGACAAACATCCATACAACCGGGAGCAACAGACGGCCGGCCACACACACTTGGCGCCATCTTGTTTTGTGTTTTGTCAAAGACACAGATCCTCCATAGATGTACATTAGAAGTAAGCAAAAGCTTGTCTGAGAAACGGATGATGGCTAGTTGTTATGGACTGAACAGCGATGTTTATAAAGGCGGGTTTAGTAAAGGGTTAATTGGACACCAGTAGTTTAACTTCCCTCGAATCCAAGGTAAATCAGCAACACTATCATCATTTATATGTGTTTTATTGAAGAAAATACATTGTAATCGGCTAAAACGCATGCGCAGGTTACTTTACTTACTGAACAAGTGCGCACCCGAGAATCGAACTCATCGAACTCAGACCACCTCCTTCAGGTAGTCTCTGGTTCGGTACCCCGGTGCACGGTTGATGAGGTTAAGCTCAACCCTTACAGCTCGAGTAGTAGCATTCAGCCACGGTTGAACTCTAGGTTTTTCTCGAACCGTCCTAAAAGGGGCCACTGTATCCAAAATACTTTGACAGGTTGAAAAGAACAATGAGGTTAAGTCATCGGTGTTAAGGCCATATGAGGACATTGAATAATCATCATCAATGCCATTAAAAGCCTCAGAAAACAATTGAGCAGTTGAAGGATTAATCGTACGACAGCAACGGGTTGGAGCAGTCACTTTAGAGTCACATATCTCACATATCTCAAATAAAACAGGCAGATGATCAGAGAAAATGGCATCACAGACTTCAATATTAAACCCATATGAGCCATATGATAAAACCAAATCTAGTATGTGTCCACATTTATGTGTGGGACTAGCCACAAACTGAGTTAAGTTAAAAGACTCCACAAGATTTAAAAAAGCTTTAGCCAAAGGCTTGGTGGGACAGCACACATGAATATTAAAATCCCCAGCAATTAAGACCCGATCATATTTTGGCATGATTCCAGCCAGAAAATAAAAAAAAATCATCAATAAAGTCCTTGTTGTATTTGGGTGGGCGATAAACAATAGCGCACAGCACCGGATAACCCAGCCTTAGTTCAAAAATACTGACTTCAAAGCTGGAATAGGAGTAAGATGGCAGACGCCGACAGTTTAAATGTTCTTTAAAAATAGTTGCTACTCCACCTCCTCGTCCCGTAAGATGTGGAGAGTTAAAATAGGTACAGTTTAGTGGTAAAACTTCTGAAAAAAACACTCGACTCACCAACACCGATCCAGGTCTCAGTCACACACAACATGCCCAGGTCCTTGGAAGTAAAAAAGTCATTTAAAATAAAGGACTTGTTAGCTAGTGATCTAGCATTCACCAAGGCTATCCTCACTGGAGATGAGTCTTTCAGCGACGAAGATTCGCGGTTAAAAGGCCGAAGTAGAGAAGCATCCACACCATCTCTTCTGAGACGGGGTGGCCGATGAATGTTAACCAGAGGCTCCTTATCTACGCCGATTACAGGTACCAGCCACTTATACGCGGGATCCCAAGACCGTCAAAGCACATACCGGCGACAATCCACGTCAAGATCTGCTAAAATCCAGCGAGGATCGGCATTAGGGAACAAAGCCATTAAAGTCTTCACTTTCACCAACAGACCCCCTCGTTTACCGCGGCGTCTGGATCGCTTCTTTCTCCCGAGAGAGCATAGGGTCCGGCAGAGATAAGCAGGTAATCCACGCAGGAGCGGAGGAAGGGGCGAATTGTTTTTTCCACCCCGATTAACATTATAGATCGCCGTATTTTCCATAGTTGATCTAATGCCAAGAAGTGTTTGGCGATCATACACCAGTAGAGAGTCTGCAGTATTTAAAACAGTCGAAAAAAAAACAGGACAAACATCTATGCAACCGGGAGCGACAGACGGCCGGCCATACACACTGGTGCCATCATGAATCGTATTTGGAATAGTCCGGATTTGGAATATGATCATATTTTCTTGACCTGGTAAGGACTCTAGCCGCTGCATTTTGGACTACCTGCAGCTTGTAATAAACAAGCCTACTGGTGGTAGTGCACTATTGTAGCAAGTGGGTAGAACTGTTCGCGATGAGATCCGCAAAGACCCCTCTAATAGCTAATATCTTAGTCAAAGACATCTTCACTAGGTAGGGAACACCAGTGTATCTTGTATCGGACAGAGGACCACAGTTCACTTCCCAACTGCTGAATGAGACCTGTAAGCAGTGGGGAGTGGTACAGAAACTTACCACCGCCTACCATCACCATACAAATCTTACTGAATGTGTCAATAGAGTTCTCAAGACAATGATAGCCTCCTACGTCCACGATAATCACTGACAATGGGACCGGTGGGTTGCTGAATTTCGCTATGCCATCAATTCTGCCTGGCAGGAGAGCACAGGTCATACTCCAGCTGAGATCGCCTTAGGGCGGAAATTGAAAGGCCCATTGGAACGACTGGTACATAAGCCTTCAAACCCTGAGCATTTAGCATATAATTTGCTAGAGCGGCAGAAAGCAATGCTAGAAATAGTGAAGGAGAATGTAAACAGAGCTCAAGAACGGCAGGCCCGATATTATGATCTCTGAAGAAGATCAGTACAATACCAGCCAGGAGAATTAGTCTGGATACTCACTCATCTGCTGTCTCGTGCAGGTGATGCTTTTATGGCGAAGTTAGCGGCTAAATGGCAAGGCCCTGCTGAAGTAGTGTCACAGGTTAACAAGGTTAATTACAAGGAAAAAATGCTAGATAATCCTGATTGCACTGACACATATCATGTTGAAAAATTTAAACCCTTCTTTGGGGCTGTCCAGCCTTTTTCTAAAGGAGAAGGTGTGTAACAGTTCTATGTTGAATTTACTGTTACTGTAGTTATTCTCCTCAACACTAGGGGGCAACGTCCTCAGGTATGAGGGTGAGGACTCCAATATAAGCAGAGAGCAAGTGAAGTTAAGGGGGGTGCTAATACAAAATCAAGATGTTTGAGTTATAGCTCACTGTTTTCATCCTTTATTAGGTCAGTGATGGTAAAATGTGTTTCTTTCTGCTGATTCCCTGAGCCTTATGTTTAAATTAAGTGTGTGTCAAACGAGGTCTTGAGTCAAGTTGCTCTATCAGACTGTTTGCAATAAGTTCAACTGCGTAATGCGTGTGGGAAATGCCATTGGATTATATACTGACTGTCTGTGGATTATTCATTGACTGATTGATCGTGCCAGTTGCCGGTGTTGGAACGCTTGGGACAAAATTATTGGCAACGGCCAAATAACGCTGGAAACACAGGTTTTTGTAGAACGCAATTCATGGACTGTTTTGGATTAACTGATTTGTACATATTACAGTTAGGGGGTGAAAAACGATTATTTATGTGTGAAAGTTGCTTGTTTGTACCCACTATGACACTTTAATATAGTGGTATCAAAAGCTCAATGGATTGTATCCCACATTTGTATTGTGTCTTTCTTTAAACTGAGGTTTAGGAAAGTTTATTACAAGCCAATGAGAGTTAGGATGTCTTGTGCTTCTATAGCTGAAACTTGGCAGCCACAATCATGCCACAAAAGTAGAGTACTGAGAAAGAACATCACACATTCTTTTTTTTTTTATTTTGTTTTTCACTCTACATCAGAATGTGCACAAGAGGAGCCAGGTGACAATATCGATTGTACTCCTTTTTTTTTTCTTCTCAAGTCACGTTTGATCTCGCGAGTCTCCGTGAGATCTCGGGTCACTGTGAAATCGTTCCTACAATCAATAAGTGTGTGGTCTCAGCGTCTAGTCGAATCATGTACTGGGTGCGTTCAGAGGATTATAAGGCTAAAAATAGGTTGACAATGTCTTCATGTCTGTGGTCTCCCATGGTTAAAATCAGTTAAGATTTGAAAATTGTCTAGTTTGTCCCAGGCCTAAGTTTCTGTGCTGTAAATGGCTTCAACATCAGTGTTTTAAATGGCCAATGTCAGTTCATTGAATGGCAAATCTGTCTGTCTGCTTTAAATGGACCAGATTTCTGATATGTATGAGATGTTTGAAGGAGCTAGCAGTTTTAAAAGCATTTGTGTGGCAAGGTTTGGTGACTCATTACATGTCGAGAGAGAGATTGGGACTGACATATTGTTATATACCATAGTAACTGGTGTGGAAGACAAAATCACACACAATTCTTGCTCTTCTTCCAAATGTAAAAGAGAGATTTGGCAGCTATAATATATGCATTAAAATACCAGCTGTTTTTAAATGTTAAAATCTTTCCAAATTTAAACGTTCTATATTTTGCTCCACACTAAGAGAGTCAGCATATCTAACTGCATACAATAACATAAAATATATCTACAGTACATCAGTACACTGAGAGCTGAGTAAATGATAGAAGGGAACAGAAAGACAAATAAAGCTCTATCACTGACATTATCTTTGACTTTAAAATTGTTCTTTTGCATGTCAGCAGCTGTGTTAAATTATGATCCAGTGCACACTGAAATCCCTTAGCCCTGGTAAATGATTCATAAACACCAGCCATTCGCCAAAAATGCCCTGCAGTTTGGATTGCACCTCAATCTGGACATTTGTGTCAACCGAAGGCAATTACAATGTCAGACTGATATGAACAGAAACAGGCCACTCTGAGACGAGAACACCTACTGACATCCTCATTAACGTCATGCTAATGTCAGCGCTTTGCTAACCCCATGTATACATATATCTCAAAAGCTCAAAAGCTAGCAGACTCAAAAGCTAGCAAATGCTCAAGCCAGTCAGACAGTAATGGATGCACAGGCTTCCAGATTCCTCTTTCTAAGAACATTTCAGACCAGACAGTTCATATTTTTTTAGAAAATGGCCATCGCCATTAGATGTCATTAGATAGTGAATGCGGTATGTATACATCACCACTAGTTGACAGAAGCAACTACGCTCCTATGAACTTTCATTGGCTCACATTCAGCCAATTTACTTTGCTTTTCTGTGCCATAAATCTGACTGCATGATATATGATATCGATGTAGAAAGCTGTTTTTGCTCCACGTACAGGAGTGGTAAGATGAACCTTCCCCCGATGTATGTGCAGATCTGCTGTGAAGGCAGATGGTTGAATATGAGGGCAGTGTACAGTGTCTGAATTTCCCACGAAACGCAGCCACCCATGTCCGCTGCTCTCTAAATGCTTTGACTTCTCATCGCTCTCATATTCTCTCTCTCTCTGCGAAGCACCTTGAGTGAAAGACTGTAGAACGGGGAGAAGAGTGAAGGTTTCGCTCTGTGTGATTGGCATGGCCTGACATTACAGAATGAGTCCAGGGGTTTGGAGGGTTGCTGCTCTGTCTGCCACACATCAGTTTGCATGGCTAGCCCACCAGGCCTCAGCACGCATGCTGGGTAATAAGCGATATCTGACTTCAGTGCACCAGCTCTGTCGTACCCCCCTCTGTGAGCGATGCCTGTTTCTTGTGGTGGAAGCCCTCAGTCAACGTGCATAAAGCTAAAAAAAAATAGCTTTCTTATTTTGCTGCATGTCCTTCCTGAGGTACATTTCCTGCTCTCAGACTGACGTTATCAAATGTGACCCATCTCCGATTGTGCTGTTTGTGGCTGCTGTCTGATTTTGCTTTATTTTCCATTGGCTGATTGGAGCGGGTGGTGTTTGACTATATGAGAGACGTTGCACTTACTGGACATTTTATTTGTATTTAATGAAATCTCATGGTAAAAGTAGGAACTGCATCTTTGTTGGATCTCATTTATCGAGTGTGTCTTATCTTCACCTATTTAGTGAGATGGTCACGGTTAAATAGGGTCCATTTCCACCTTGATCAATTTTTGCACAGACATTTTTAAAACGAGGAACGAGTGTATCTGGCCATGCGAGGCAAGGGGCTTATTCGCTAATAAAATCCCTGTGAGGGGTTTCAGCATCCATTGAGCTGAAAACAAGGAACTATCAACTGCCCACAAAAACAATTTTGAGCCTTTAGCATTTAAAAGGCTTCCACAATTGATTGGCCATTTCTAAATAGTGAATTTAACACACAAGTGATTCATCTCTGCTGTGCTGTGTGACAGTGTGAGATCAGGCCTGACACCACCTGCTCTACAGACACACATACGCAATATTAGAGTAATATTATAGAGTATTATTTAATGCTTTGAGCTGCATGAGTTGGTTTTAATATGTAGTCAACTTGCAGAAATGTAAGTCATATGTAAAACAGCAGATGTATTTAAATATTCTATTAATGTAGTAGTTTGGGTAATTATGTCTCTCAGCTAGGGTAATCACCCGTCCCTCTTTGCGTTGTACCGCACAGCATTTTCACCCCTTGTCCCACACGTTGCATTTTGAGAAAATGTCCTGCATTTTCATCAGTCTGTTGGTTTTTAATTGTCATATTAAGAAAACGTGCATGCGTTCTTTTTCCTTTTTAAGAAAGCTTTTTATTTATTCTTTTTGCGGCGTAGTTTCATCTATATTTAACAACACTTCGTCAGAAGTAGCAACCAGCCTCACACAAATGCAACAGCCATTTTTTAAATCCTATCCAGTGGTTGAAAAGAAAAGAGTAAACACGGTCACTATAAGGCTTTTATGAGTGATTCCTTGTGTTCCCTGCCAGAAAACAAACCTGCCCGTGTTCTGGATAATTCGGTAAAGTTAAAGCTATTTTACAAGACGTCATAATGGCAACAAAAAAGAGAAAATGTCCTTTTAGTAAAGACTGGGCTAGGATATATACCTGGTGAATGTCTGTGGTTGGCAACATTGCTCAGCGTTACGAAAACACATTGTAAATACAAACTTTTGACGCTTTCCAGAGCACAAACACAAATGCATAATATCCTAATATTACAGTTTTAACTAAGGGTGCTTTTCACTGCCTGAGAAAAATGAATGTGTGGCGTGAGTGTGAGAAAAGTGTCAATTTCGTGAGTTGGCAGCCCTGCTGTAAATCTGTATTTAAATAGAATAACAGTAGTAAATGTATCTGCCTCACACGTGTCCCGCATTGTCCCTCAAAATCACATCTACTGTCCCGCAACAGATCTATTGCCAGGTGGTCACCCTACTCTCAGCAGAAAAACAAATAAGGTGTAAGATGTACGGATATGTAGGTCATGTTTAATTTTCATAGAAAAGCACCTTTCTTTCTTTCTTTCTTGCTTTCTTTCTTGCCACACGCACATCTCTAACTGTCTAGAGTTGGGAATGGTGATGTCTTGTTCTCTCTGTCTTTATCTCTCTTGTGGATGGACGCAAACGAGGCATTTCCAGGCTCAGTGGTGTGTGAGTGTCCTCTCAAAATGGCTCCATTAGAGTCCTGCTCCGAGACAGACATTGCCTCCATCAGCCCAACAAAGAGACATTTGATTTCCTCCCCATAAATCCCAGCTATCGATTTTTGCTTTTCATTAGGTGGAAGCGACAATGACGGTTCCAGGTGGACTGGATGCGACTTCATTGTCTCTTTCAAATAGCCACTGAACTGGAGGAGTGAAAGATATAAATTCATATTAAACACGACATGGATTGAGCTCTTAGATAATGTTCATCCATAGTCTGGAACTGCTGAAAACAGTCTGTGAAATCAGAATGATGATGGGAAATATTTAATCTAGATTATGAGTGGGTGTAATTTACATTAAATTCACCAGCAGAAGTAAACTGGAACATGATAACGTTATGTGTGTGTGTGTGTGTGTGTGTGTGTGTGTGTGTGTGTGTGTGTGTGTGTGTGTGTGTGTG
>NW_015546064.1:506166-506373 GCF_001515605.1 Sinocyclocheilus anshuiensis | reverse complement strand
AGGACACAAATTTGTATAATGACATGGGTATGACACAGGTATTACAATATGAGGGTGATTTATGAGGACACTACCTGCGTCCCCATAATTCAAAAGGCTTTAAAAACATACTAAATGGTGTTTTTTTGAAAATATAAAAATGCACAAAGTTTCCTGTAAGTGGTAGGTTTAGGTGTAGGGTTGGTGTAGGGCGATAGAAAATACAGT
>NW_015546064.1:504968-505918 GCF_001515605.1 Sinocyclocheilus anshuiensis | reverse complement strand
ACCGATACTTTTATTTTTGGTACTTGCCGATACCGAGTACCGATACCAATATTTTTATTGCATTTGTAAATTTTTTAAATATTGGGTACATAAACCAAAAGAGTATGTATAATGTTAGTTGGTTAACTTTATTTGTCAAATAGATACAGTCAAACCTAAATTTATTCAGATACCTTCAACATTTCTCACATTATCACGGTTTATTCACTATAGTTTATAACATGGTAATAAAACATAACAAGAAAACTGAATATGAGCATGGGTATTTGTTCAGGACATAACACCTATCAAACGTGTGAAGTTTGGGGCAGATCGGACATTGCAACAAGTTACAGCAACTTCCTGTTTCATGGCGAAACATCAAGCTTTGTCAGGACGCCAGGGACATGCCCCTTGACGAAAACTCAAGATCTTCGCAATTTAACGTCACAAAGGCCTTATGATGACCCTCACCAAATTTGAAGATGATTCGATTAAAACTGTAGGAGGAGTTCATCAAAGTACGAGGCCTGGAAATGGCAAAAACTGCACAAAAATCGTGCAGGGAATTCAAAATAACGTACTTGCTGTTGGGTTTTGGATTTTGTACCAAGAGACTTTTTTTGTAGGTAATGGTGTGTTACACTGCCTAACAAGGTGAAAAATCTCCCCCAGAAAAGTATGAAAATGATTTAAAAAATTTTTTAGAAGTACTTATACCCTTTGTGAACAAAGTCACAAAATTTCAGTCCAATGCGATAACATTAACTAGTATTTTCGGAAAAAATAAAATTTTTTCAGAGCAAAAAGGACCCGAACACCATATTTAATGACAGCCTGTAGTCTCCTGGGCATGCTGTCATCCAGCTTCATGCAAACCTGAACTTTTTTCTGTTTTACTGGTAGTCCACTGTATGAAGAAATTTTGGGTATAATTTGTCACAGTTTACTTTATTTTGCTATCCTCACTT
>NW_015546064.1:496207-504907 GCF_001515605.1 Sinocyclocheilus anshuiensis | reverse complement strand
ACGTGCTGCGATTTATATTCCAAAGCCACTCATATAATGCAGAAACACTCAAGCAAGCAAAACACGCACAACGCATGCACGTATTTGTATTGATGCAGAACAGTACAGCCTAGCACATTTCACTCAGTGTGCTTTGCTTATCAGCTCGCGCACATCAGCTATACAGGCATTAATACTGAATGTTTAACCTTATATTCATTGCATACATATACTTCGTAGACATCCTTAATCTTTAATAACTTCCAGTCTGTTGTTGGTGTTTCATTGTCTGAATATGGCACTTATCACATGCTGTGTGGTATCGGCGTTTGGTATCGGGGCATTTTAACGAGTACGAGTACAGGAGCTCAGTATCGGGCCCGATACCGATACCAGTATCGGTATCGGTGCATCCCTAATAAAAACCATTAAGCCTATGGAGAGACCCCGTAAACCACTAATACCAACGTTTGTGTCTGTGTGAGTCTGCATTGTGTTTCTTCTGTGTGTGAACACACTTGAAAATAAAAGCTCTTTCTGATTCTGATTTACAGATGGTGAGCACCAGAGAAAGAGAGATGGAAAGAAAGAACAATTGAAGAAAATCAAAAACAGAAATATGTGGTTTGTCTTTTCTGTTTGATGATATAAGTCTCAGCTGATGAGACACGGGTCATTCTGTCCCAGCAGCTAAACACAGACCTAGAGAAGAACCAGAGTTTAGAAGCACTTGAATAACATGTACAGAAGTCTTCATATAGACCAGGGGTGGCGAACGTCGGTCCTGGAGAGCCGCAGCCCTGCAGAGTTTTGCTTCAACCCTAATCAAACACACCTGAACAAGCTAATCAAGGCCTGAAGGGTTACTAGGAAGCTACAGACAGGTGAGTTTTAATTATGGTTGGAGCTGAGCTCTGCAGGACTGCGGCTCTCCAGGACCGGAGTTCGCCACCCCTGATATACACAAACGCTCTGTATCAATGTAGATGCAGCCTCACAAATGACCTAGAGAAGAACCTCATCTTCCTATCAAAACTAAAAGAGCTTGTAAAAAATTATTTTTACAAGTTTCATTTGCTTTTCCTATAGATTTTTTCCACTCTCATTCATCTTTGATTTCATCATCATAGGCTTTTCAAGCAATTAATTAAATTTCCAGACTTGAAAGAGCAATGATTTGTGATGTTCACAAAGGTGTGTGTGTGTCCTAACAAGTTAAATGTTTTGCAAACCTTAAAAGAAGAATAAACAGATAAATAATGAGCTGTTGACAAACCAGGAAAGCTAACGTGGGGCAGGTGTCACCAACTCGGTGTCTTTCAATAACAGCTATTCAGATAGCGTCTATGCAGCATAATCAAATGCTATACAGACAGGATTCAATAACTTTCAGTGTGACTCAAGCCCATGCTGCAGAACTGAATAAATAAATTTGGCTGTATACTGGAAGTAAGATGGTGCAGTGCTTCTTGTGTTTCTTCACTCAGATGGTCAACACTTCGCTGTGCAACTGGCTGTTGCCTCTGACGGACTCTCCCACTCCCCCCTCCCAAATACACACACAGACTGTCACTTTAATCAGTCTGAATAAGCTCTTTTGGACTACAATCATTATATCTGCACTGTTGTTTTACTTCACTGGTTTGCACTCTATCTGCCATGTGCCTTGTGCTGCTTTATATATTTTTTTACATTTGACCTTATTTGTATATTTGTATAGTTGTATTTTATATTTAATCTGTATCTATCTGTATTTATGTTCTACTGTTAGTGTTATCTGTATGCACCAAGGGTCTGAGAGTAACGCAATTTCAATTCTCTGTGTGTATGTGCTGTACATGTGGAAGAATTGACAATAAAGCAGACTTGACTTGACTTGACTCTCTCCCTGCTGCAGGAGCTGACAGGTGGCATATCCGGTAGAAGGTAAATAGGGGTCCTAAGTGAGGAGAGGTGTAGATGACCCTCCGGCTGCCTGACTGGATTACGCCACTCTGTAATTCCATTAGGGCAGCGCTTCAGTCAACACAGTCACCTCCTTCAGGGTCCTCATAATCAGAACAGATGGCTTCATTCTAGGAGGCCCCACACTTTGAGCCCATGCTGTTTGCAATATGAATCTGTCAGAATCATCACCGTATGACAGTACAGATGGCCAGCAGAGTGTGCCATGGACCCGAAGGGTCGAGCTGATGTGTATGAAACGCGTAAATAGTAACATACTGGTGGTCCAATGTTCCATAAAATGCAAAAAACATCCTGACAGTCTGAGATTTGGGCCCAGCGGCAGGCCTGGATTAACACATAGGGCCTTGGGGCTATAGCAAACCCAAGGGCCCCCTTCATAGTAGCCTACCTTGGTATCACAACGTCATTGTGTTTTCCCCTTAAATCCCCAAAACACATAGATACAAGGAGTATGCTTTATATATGCTTTAACATATTTAATTTATCTATAACTACAGCAGAAACAACCTAAAATTTGGAAAATAGCCATTGTATCTCCTGTCTCCTGTCTTGATCTTTCTAAAGCCTTTGATACAGTTGTTCATTCTATTTTCTATCCAGATTACGTAGTATTGGTGTGTCTAATATAACCTTTTCTTGGTTCTCTAACTATTTATTTAATAAATCCCAATATGTAAAGATTGATCAACAATTATCTGAACCATTAACTATTAAAAAAGGGGTTCCTCAAGGCTCTGTGCTAGCATCAAACCTGTTTTCAATTTACATTAATAATATTTCTCAGGTCATCTGTAGGCAGAAAACCTATATTCACTTATATGCGGATGATACAATTCTTTATGCTGTAGGATCATCATATGATACATTTCTAAAACAGGCACAGGACAAATTTAATACGATTCAATAAGATTTTAATGACTTAAATTTAGTTTTAAATAACACAAAAACAAAAGTAATGTGGTTTGGGGAAAAAAACAACAATGTAATAAAGACATCATATCTCTGGATGGGGCAAAAATTGAAGTATTATCTTCATATAAATATCTTGGAATTTGGTTTGATAGCTCTTTGTCTTTTACTAATCATATAATTAATCTTCAAAAGAAAGTTAAATCTACACTTAGTTTTTTTGTACCGAAATAGATCTGTGTTTACCACATCAGCCAAGAAATATCTTGTTGAAACCACTGTTTTACCCTTGTTTGACTATGGTGATGTGGTATATAGAAATGCGCGTAAAGGTATTCTGGAACAATTAGATATGTTGTACCATGCAGCAATTATTTATAAAGTTCTGTTGGGCTTATTTCCTAAATATCTTCAAAAGTTGCTGCAACTTCATACTAATACATATACAGTATAACTACATCATCTACTTATATTTATTTGACTATCCCTAGAAAGAAAATTACTTATGGTCGTTCCGCTTTTGAATTTGTTGCCCCAAATGTTTGGAATGTGCTACAAAATCTATTGAAACTAGAGTCAAATATTTCAGTCTGTGCATTAAAAAAATTATTAGTGAGTGCTTTTACCACAACCTGTAAATATTTTAATTGAGATAATTTTGTTTTGTGTGTGTGTTATACATATTGTAATGTATGTTGTATGTCCTTCAGGAGACATCAACTCTCCTGCCAGGCTGTCATTGTAAATAAGAACCTGTTCTTAATGACTTGCCTAGTTAAATAAAGATTAAATAAATAAAAAATAAAGTATGCATACTAAATATTACAGGCTGCAACATATTAAAAGCATAAATTCATTAACATAAAATATATTAGATTAGATTAGATTAAACTTTGTCACTGTGCAGATTAGATATGTTGTACCATGCAGCAATTATTTATAAAGTTCTGTTGGGCTTATTTCCTAAATATCTTCAAAAGTTGCTGCAACTTCATACTAATACATATACAGTATAACTACATCATCTACTTATATTTATTTGACTATCCCTAGAAAGAAAACTACTTATGGTCGTTCCGCTTTTGAATTTGTTGCCCCAAATGTTTGGAATGTGCTACAAAATCTATTGAAACTAGAGTCAAATATTTCAGTCTGTGCATTAAAAAAATTATTAGTGAGTGCTTTTACCACAACCTGTAAATATTTTAATTGAGATAATTTTGTTTTGTGTGTGTGTTATACATATTGTAATGTATGTTGTATGTCCTTCAGGAGACATCAACTCTCCTGCCAGGCTGTCATTGTAAATAAGAACCTGTTCTTAATGACTTGCCTAGTTAAATAAAGATTAAATAAATAAAAAATAAAGTATGCATACTAAATATTACAGGCTGCAACATATTAAAGCATAAATTCATTAACATAAAATATATTAGATTAGATTAGATTAAACTTTGTCACTGTGCAGAGTAGTACAAGTACAGAGCCAATAAAATGCTGTTAGCATCTAACCAGATGTGCAAATAACAAAGTACATACATATAGAATATGTGTATATACATTAAGCTTTATGACATAGTGCAAGTTATGAGGTAGAAGGGCAGAGACCAGCTCAA
Source organism: Sinocyclocheilus anshuiensis (assembly GCF_001515605.1). NCBI lineage: Eukaryota > Metazoa > Chordata > Actinopteri > Cypriniformes > Cyprinidae > Sinocyclocheilus > Sinocyclocheilus anshuiensis. Next base: position 500,435 of record NW_015546064.1, on the reverse strand, counting down.
TGCAAATAACTGTACATACAACATAGGGTGCAAAGGAAGTATAAGCAGAAGGTGCATTATACAGTGAGGTACGTAAATAGCATATGTTTATATATGGCCAATGACCATAACAGTGCAAATGGCATCCGGAGGTAGAAATGTGCAAGGGAATGTCCAAAATATCAGAGAAATGTGCAAAATAACAGAGGAAATAATAAGAACATTGTGAGTAAGGAGTGCAGACAGGTTATTGTACAGTGCCGTTTTTTTTTTTTTTTGACCATTAGGTGGTCCATCTAGGATGTAGTGTTCAGCGCCTGAGATTGGAGTTCAGCAGACTGACAGCTGAGGGAAAGAAACTGTTCCTGAGTCTGCTTGTGCGACAGCGAAGACTCTTAACGTGTCCCTGATGGGAGAGGAGTGAACAGTCTGTGATTGGGGTGAGAGGAGTCTTTGATGATACTTCTCACTCTCCTTAGGCAGCGTTTGTGGTAAACGTCTTTGATGGAGGGTAGCCCAACACCAGTGGTGTATTGGGCAGTTTTCACCACCCGCTGGAGGGCTTTCTGGTCCGAAACTGTGCAGTTGCCATACTACACTGTGAAGCTGTTTGTGAGAATGCTTTCAATAGTGCAACGGTACAAGTACAGCAGGATGTGGGGGGACAGGTGAGCTTCCCTTAGTTTCCTAAGGAAGTAAAGGCACTGTTGTGCCTTTTTGATCAGTATGGAGGTATTGAGGGTCCAGGAATGATCCTCGGAGAGATGGACACCAAGGAACTTGAAGCTCGCCATGTGCTCCACTTGTGTGTGTGTGGTCCTTCTTAGTCCGCCGGTGGTCTACAATCAGCTCTTTGGTCTTCTGGGTGTTGAGTGCAAGGTTATTGTTGGCACATCACGTTGCTAGATGCTGAACCTCGTCCATGTAGGCCGTCTCATCATTGCCGCTGATCAGGCCTACCACCGTGGTGTCATCTGCAAACTTGATTATGGAGTTAGAGCCATGCACAGGTATACAGTCGTGGGTGAAAAGGGAGTAGAGGATTGGGCTCAGCACACAACCCTGTGGTACCCCAGTGTTTTAAGTGAGGACGGAGGAGGTGTGGTTACTGATCTTAACAGACTGTGGTCTGTTGGTGAGAAAATTCAGGGCTTGGGCCAAAGAGAGGTTGAAAATGTTTCTGAAGACCTCAGTCAGCTGTTCTGCACAGGCCCTAAGCACTCGGCCAGCGATGCCGTCAGGGCCGGCAGCTTTATGTGCATTCACCTTACGCAAGGTGGAGCACACGTCACTGGTGGAAAGTATGAGCGGCAGGTCGTCAGGTGTGAGCAAAGCTTTGATGGGTGGTTCTGTGTTTCCATGCTCAAAGCGAGCATAAAAGTTGTTCAGTTCGTTAGGGAGGGTGGCATTGCTGGTTGGGGGTGTACTGTTTGCTGGTTTATAGTCTATGAGGGCATGGATGCCTGTCCACATGCGCCGAGGGTCATTGTTTTTAAATCTGTCTTCAATGTGCAGTTTGTAGTTGTATTTAGCGGATTGAATTCCCCTCTTCAGATTGGACCTGGATAAGCTGCAGGCTTCACGGTCGCCAGATTTGAAAGCAGCGTCACGTGCCTTCAGCAGGAGCTGGACTTCCTTATTCATCCAGGGTTTCTGATTGGGGTACAACGGGGAGTTCCGTTTCCAGAGTGAACGCTGGCGCGTGTTAGCTGCCGCTGCTTCAGTAGGATATCACTGTCTTATGATTTTATTGTGTTTTTTGACTTTAAGATTTTACTGAGTTTTACTGGCAGAAATGCGTAATTCTAACTAGACTCTCCCTACCTGATTTTTGATAACGCATTTCATCTCCTGGAGTTGCTTGACTGTCTTTGTGTTCGCTTTGCTGAACGTCGAGTGGGAAAATGAGGACCAATTAGCTGACAACTTAGATCGCATTTTCCTGGATTATCCTTTTCTCTGTTTTTCGTTCTGTGGTTTTAATTCAACAATATATGGTGGCAGAACTGTTTCAGCTCCGTTTTCATCTTTATGAGCTGCCTCCTGCTCTGCAGTTTCATCAGGACATCGCTTATCAGTCACGACGCCGATATATACACCGGGGGTCTCGACGAAGCTATTAAACTGGCTCTTCAGGTACAATATCAACCCTGTTGTCTTCCAGTCATCGTCCTACAAAGAAACACACATGGGCTATGGACCACAGCGTGCTAACAAAGTTAGCAAGATCGGTCAGCACAAATACTGGTAAGAATGGTCTTACTTTTGGACTATGGAACATTCGATCACTGTCCAGCAAGGGTCCTATTGTTTATGACTTGCTCTCGGACCGTAAGTTTGATTTTTTTCTGTCTGACTGAGACATGGCAACAAAATAATGACTTTTCCCAACTTAATCATTCTATTCCCCCAGGGTATGCTTACACTTGTGGAGGGGGTCTAGCAATATTATACAATGAGAAGTGGAAAGTTTCAGATATATCCCTGCCAGAATATACTTCATTTGAGTCAACTGCTCTGCAAATTAATGGGTCAACTCCTACGATTCTTGCTACTGTGTATCGTCCTCCTAAGGCTAGTTCTGCTTTTTTACCTGAAATTTCAGCTCTTTTAACGTATCTTTGTTCAATGTCTCCTAATCTGATTTTGCTTGGGGATTTTAATATTCATATTGACAATGTTGGTAGTGTATGTACGAGGGATTTTTTTTTATCATGTCTGGACAGTTTTGGTTTAAAACTATTTATAAATTCTCCTACTCACTCAAAAGGTCATACGCTGGATCTGGTGTGTTGCTCAGGTGTAATTCCTCATAATTGCAGTATCTCTGATGTGTCTTTATCAGACCATATGCTGGTGTCCTTTAATGCTCAGTTACCTGTATTCAAGTTTAATCTGTGTCGTATCATTACATTTCGGAACATAAAGAACATTTATGTTTCAGCTTTTGCTGAAGGACTTGCCACCATTTTTAGCAAATGTCATCTTTCTACTCCAGATGAACTGTTTTTTTTATTACAACTCTGGACTCCAAACAATCTTAGATGCTCATGCGCCATTGAGAACCAGAAGTGTTTCGTCTGTTAATTCTGCACCGTGGTTCACTCCTGAGCTATGACAGTTAAAAGTCAAGGGTCGTCGTCTGGAGCATTTGTATGTCAGGACTGGATTTGTGATACATAAATAACTGTATTTTGAGCATATGCATAACTATAAGGTAGCACTTTCTACAGCTAAAACTGATTATTATGCCCGTTTAATTAGTTCTGGTGAAGGGAACACAAAAACTCTTTATTCTGTGGTAAAGAATATGTTAAAGCCACCAGATGCTTTTCCTTCTCATTTGTATTCTGTTGACCTCTGTGAAGCTATTATGCCTTTTTTTGTTTAAAAAAATAGATGATATTCATCCGCAAATTTCTGCATCAAATTCAGGTTGTTGTGCGGTGAATATTTGTTTTGACCTACCTCTAATCTCTACTCTTTCTACTTTTAAACTTCCGAGCACAGAGGAAGTGGTCCATTGTATTCACAAATCTAAATCTACTACTTGTCATTTGGATCCTATTCCAAAACATTTGGTTAAAGCCTGTTTACCTTCTCTCTCTTCTTTAATTACTAATATCATACACTCTTAGCTAGTTTCTGGTATTGTTCCGTCTGTACTCAAAACTGCTGTGATAACTCCTATACCTAAGAAACCGGGGGCTGATTTAATTTACTTTGATAATTTGTGCCCCATCTCAAATTTACCATTTCTCTCTAAAATTTTGGAAAGGGTTGTTGCTGCAGAGGTTCAGGATCATCTTTCGGATAATAGCTTATATGAGCATTTCCAATCGGGTTTCCGTCCACATCATAGTGTTGAGACTGCATTAGTTAAGATTTCCAATGACTTGTTGTCTGCTGCTGATTCAGGACTTCTATGTATACTTATCTTGCTAGATCTGAGTGCAGCATTTGACACTATTTCACACAGTATTTTGTTGGATAGATTGGAGTCAATTGGAATTATGGGTGCTGCTCTGACTTGGTTTCGATCTTATTTAACGGGTCGCACTCAATTTGTGCAGTTGAAGCAGTTTACATTAAAGCCTTCATATTAGGGCTGCACGATAAATCGCATGCGATATTTAACACGCATCTTGTCAGTAAAGCCGGTTCTGTAATCAGCGGTAATCTCCATCACGTGCGTGCTTTCACATTGAGCAGCATTTACTACACAGAGCCGTTGTTCACTGACAAGCTG
>NW_015546064.1:490398-496127 GCF_001515605.1 Sinocyclocheilus anshuiensis | reverse complement strand
CAGCTTGTCAGTGAACAACGGCTCTGTGTAGTAAATGCTGCTCAATGTGAAAGCACGCACGTGATGGAGATTACCGCTGATTACAGAAAGATGTGCATTAAATATCGCATGCGATTTATCGTGCAGTCCTACTTCATATATTATTACTGGAGTTCCCCAGGGCTCAGTTCTCGGTCCTCTTTTATTTATTATTTATCTCCTACCTCTTGGTAATATTTTTAAGAAGTTTGGTATTCAGTTTCACTGCTATGCTGATGACACCCAACTTTACCTGTCCTCCAAACCTACCTCTACATTTCCTCTGTCTATCCTCTCAGACTGTGTAGCTGAGATTAAAGACTGGTTCACATTGATTCTTCTGAAACTAAATAGTAGTAAAACTGATCTCAAACTGACTCAAAAACCAATCTGGCTAAGTCTAATTGTTCTTCAGTAAATATTGATAATTTTCCAGTGCCTGTATCCAAACAGGTTAAAAGTTTGGGTGTCAGCTTTGATAGTACGTTGTAACGGACAAAACGTTACTTGGTTTTATTATTGTAGTTTCACTCCACTTCCTTTGTTGATTTCATAGTGTGACGTATTTGGGTCATATGTAGTACCACTAGGAGCAGCTTGAGGGCGCTATTGCCTGGAGGTAACCGGATATATAAGCCCGATCACCATAGAGTAAGTCAGTTTGTTTGGTAGAGGGAAACCATTTGGTTGAACTCCCATGCTACCGGCTTGCTCTATGAAAGTCCTTGGTTGAGAACTCTTTGAGTTTCTGCTCAGCTGTGAGTATGGTTTGGTTTATTTACCTGACAACGTCTGTATATTGAAGTTACTGATGTCAGCCATTTTGCTTTCTTTTTAGAAAGGATTTTATTTATCTATGTCTACACTTGTCTATTCTACAAATGATTGCTTTCTTCGTGTGTAATTGACTGGATGCATCTTAAATCACCTCTGGGTACGAGGTGTGGGTTCATCCAACGCGGCACACAGGACAGCAACACGCCGAATGCCAACGACACTGTGGGTTATAGGACTACTAACATTGCATCGCACTCAAATAACTTTCTGGATTTAAACGTCATCTCATCAATTCTCGTACTTCAGACGTACATGGAACGATAAGTTTCTTTCAAATAATTGACTCAGTTAAAACGCACTCAAATAACTTTCTGGATTTAAACGTCATCTCATCAATTCTCGTACTTCAGATGTACATGGAACGATAAGTTTATTTCAAATCATTGACTCAGTTAAAAGACAAAGTGCATTTAAGTGGAGTATGGTTTATTTGTTGTGTTTTGCACCTGTATATATACACTTGTGGGAAGAATAAATGAGGATTCAAAGATCATTTGTGTTTTGTGAAGAGTATTTTAATCAGTACATGTTAAAAATCTGTTGAACCCCTCAGAGTAACAGCTTTAAAGAAACAAGGTGTTACAACGTTGTCATTCGAAGCACATATAAACAGTGTCATTCGATCTGCATATTTCCATATACGTAACATTAATCAACTTTGTTCTGTTCTCTCAGTAAGGAGCACAGCTATTCTTGTTCATGCTTTAGTCACTTTTTGAATTGATTATTGTAATGCTTTCTTTTATGGTCCACGTTCAAAACTTCTTTATACATTTTAGTTAGTACAGAATTCAGCTGCACAAATTATTTGCAGATCTCCCATAACTGAACACACTACATGTGTGCATTGCATTGGCTCCCGGTTAAATACCGCATTGAATTTAAAGTACTACTACTTATGTATAAGGCACTTAATAACCTTGCTCCTTCATACTTGTTTGATCTTCTTGATATCTACACTCCTACTCATACTCTAAAATCATCTTCTGTACTCACTCTTGTTCTTCCTCGAATTCGCACAACTTCTATGGGCTCTCGAGCCTTTAGTCATGCAGCTCCTTAACTATGGAATTTGTTAACACAGGATGTGTGAAATAGTGAAAGTCTTATTGTTTTTAAATCTCGCCTTAAGACCCATTTTTTTAGGCAGGCTTTTATGTGATTGTTTGTATTGGGTCTGTTATTCTGTAAAAGTAATTTTGATTGTTTTTGTTGTAAGGTGTCCTTGAGTGTCATGTAAGGTGCCTATAAATAAAATGCAATAATAATAATAATAATAATAATAATAATAATAATAATATATTTTAATTACTTTATGGGTGGTTACCTTGCCAACACATCTGTTGATATGATGCAGAACAGAGCTGGTGTCATCTGTGTGGGGGTCCAGTGTGGCCCGAGAAGCAAACAAATTCCTGTCTGTGTTCTGGAACTCCTGCTGTAGTGAAGAGTCTGCTTCTTCCAGCCAAACTTTAACAGCCCTCACGGTGAGTTTCACACATTTAATGATGGGGGTATATTTGGGTAGCAGGATCAGGGAGAGGTGATCAGATTGTCCAAAGTGGGGGAGGGGAGTTGCTTTGTAAGCATCAGGGATGTTTGTATAAACATGATCAAGAGTATTGTCTCCTCTTGTAAGGCAAGAAACGTTTTGATAAAATTTCTGGAGAGTTGTTCTCATATTGGCATGAGTGAAATCACCAGCAATAATAAAGACTCCATCCGGATGTGTTGTTTGCAGCTTACTAACAACAGAAGATAGTTCTTTTATGGCTAGTTTTTCATTAGCATCTGGGGGTACATACACTGCAACGATTATGGCAGTTGTAAATTCACGAGGCAGATAAAAGGGTCTGCACTTGATAAAGATGTATTCAATATCAGCAGAACAGTGGGATTTAGTAATAACAGCATCAGAGCACCAGGATCTGTTTACATAGAGGCTCCGCTTACCCCGTCTTTGTTTACGTTCGCAGCGCCAACGACGGCCATTTCCTGTCGGACTGGCTGATTCACTCAAGCCCAGGGACCGGAGTAATTCGGGAGGTAGTAGATGAAGATCTAGTGTTGTATCCACATCGGTGTTTGTGTAGCGAAGTTTGATATCGAATAGTGTGTGACGGTTGTAAGAGGTTAATGCAAAGCTATGACGAACAACTGAGTTGAAAATAACTAGTAAAATAATAAGTAATTTGCAAAAACTGGAGAGACGCTGACCCTCGCGTTGTTCATGCGCCACCATCTTGTCATAAATATATGAGGTCAAAGAAAAATTCATACCATCCCACGTTTCCCCATATTTTTATTTATTTATTTATTTTGAGTATTTTGCTGGGGTTAAGGCCTTTAATTTGGAATAAATAAATTATCTATTAATATATAAGGTACAGAAAAAATATATTTTTAATATATTTTCTTAAATACATGAAACAAAAACAATCTCTATAAAATAGATGTTTTGTCCTTATAGTATATTACCCAATATTTAATATTAGTGGGTTAAAATAATAGTGACAGTAATAATAATAACCATAATGCCATATTTCTACAGTATATGTCTACAGTAACTGTATGATAAATAAGGTTGGTGCAGAGTGGATTGAAATGCTTGCATTTTCCGTTGGGTACAGTTTACCTCAATACTTCAGTTTACATGGAGCCATTAAATCTGGTTTCATCCAGAGAGTTCATTCAAAATTCAAATGGATCAAGTGTTGGTTTATCACTTCAGAAGAGCAGTCAAAAATGTCAGGCTAGTTCTTAAGCGTTCTGCCGGAATCACGGGTCCGGTCAAGCTGTTCTCCTGCAGTTTAAACGCTTACGTTTTGACAATACTATCAACTTGATGGAATTGAGAATGTCTTTTAAATTCCAATTAAATTTCTGAATTTGAATTTAGGTACAAACAGCAAGCAGAATTGAATGTAAGAACGTAGAATTCAATTGAAACTGTTTTTAGGAAGTTTAAGACAAAAAAAGTTGAAATAGTTTGAAGTTTGAATAGATAGATAGATAGATTGATTCTTTCTTTCTAAATTTTGCACAGACAAACTGATAAAAATATTTGGAGTCAGTAATTATTTTGACCTTTATTGACGGTGATGTCTGAAGTGCTGTTTTTTGCAGTTGTGCTTTTCGAGAGGATTTTAGCATGCGGACAGTCCAACATTTACTGTTAACATTCTAAAGCTCACTGTCAGCATGTTAAAAACCTCTCTGCCGAGTTTTCTAAATAAATCCCCTTTATAGCACAGCCACTAAATATATTAAATCTAAAAAGAAAACAATCTCAACTGAACTCACTGATCCACCTGACTAATCGGATAATAAAATGTAGTCTAATGAAGTAGGATTACCATATGTATGTTTTTTTCCCCTCCAGGTGACATCTGAGTGACTTTACAGTGAACAAATGCATTAATTCAAACACTGCCGGATCCAGTCCAATCTGTTCAGTATGTCCCGGAGTGAAAGAAACCTTGCTGCTCAGCATATTCCTCATTGTTAAGTGGGTGAGTCGACATCAGCTCCTGTTAGTGATTGCTTGAAAATTATGCAAGAACTAGGTTAGCCTGTGCAGAAGAATCTCTGATGCCCATTATTTTATAAGATGACAACAACCGAGGCTGCAGAGAGAGTAAAATCTGCTGGCTAACGCGGCGTGTTAACAGTAGAGAATCCTTCTCTCTACAGTCTCCAGAAAAGCATGTTAGCATCATTATTAGCCTATTAGAGTGTGTCTGTGTATGCTAATGGAGCAGCGAGCCACTCTTGACTGTACTGAACTGAAATTAATCTTTTAATAAGGTGTAATATGGATGCTGTCTGCTGGTGCTGGAGAATGCTAGCACTGTGAGTCCTTCCTATGTTCCCAGGGTCCTACGTTCCTCAGATTTATCTGGCACATCATAACAAACACTTGACAAAAGATGCTACTGTATGTTTCGAGGCTTAGTGTTGGAGGCAGGGTTACAGAGGAGTGTAGGGTTAACACTGTAAACATAGATATCCCCGCTTAGCCGGCGAACAGCATGGCTTTTGGTCAGAGCAGCTGAAGGAAATTCACACAGGTCTAACCTTTAGCAGGGCAGTCGCACCCGTGCTAAAGCGCATGGCAGTTTCCTGCCGCGATTCTGTGGAGGTCTGTGAAATGAAGCGCAGCTGTTGTCAGACTGCTGAGGGCAGCAGTGCTGCATGCTGTTTTCTGCTGAACTGCTCTGAGATCTGATGGGTTTAACCTTGAGGAATTGACAAATGGCTGGTTTTCACAGTGGAATCACAGAGGAAACCACTTCACTCACTCTCTTTCAGTCACTGGCTGCATTCGAATGCATACTCAATGAGTAGGTACTTAATTTCAATAAGTACTTACCGATCGCTAAAAGATGTACTTTATAGCCTCATTTTGTGGTCTTGTTGATGAAACAGCTGCCCATGTATTTTGTGATTGTAGTATAACCAATACATTTTGGGTTGATTTAAGTTTTTATATTTTTAACCCTACTAATATGACCCACAGTTTTATCCTTAACTGTATTTTTTTTTATGAAAACCCAAAATTGTTATCTCTTGAATATGTTGTTAATTTCTTTAAGTGCAAAATTTTTCATCCACAAGTAAAACTGGCTTAAATCTCCTTTGTATTCCTCTTTTTCTTGTTGAATTTAACTTTCGTTTCATTCCCCAGGCATCTAAATAACAAAAACAATAAGAACAAAAAATGCAATTTTTTGATGCATTCTGATTGTATGAATATTATGATTATTCAAAGATATTTAAGCACTATGGTAGTATGAACAACCCATGAATCTCACACACACACTCTCTCTCTCTCTCTCTCTCTCTCGCTCGCTCTCTCTCTCTCTCTCTCTCTC
>NW_015546064.1:483814-489955 GCF_001515605.1 Sinocyclocheilus anshuiensis | reverse complement strand
CTCTCTCTCTCTCTCTCTCGAGGAAATCCTCTTGGGCCGGTTCTGGCGAGCTGCGTCAGACTCCAGAGAAAATGTCCTATTATTCTACATGAGATATTTCCTTTTGTTAAATTATTCAGGATGATGACAGTTTTACGAGTCCTCCAGCTGTACAAGCTCTCTTACGAGTCCTCTTTTCTGTACAAGCACAGAAAATTCTCTGAAGATCTGGAAAATATTAAAGCTCTCACAGGCCATTCAGTCTGCTCTGGGAATATTTCATACACACTATATCAGTCGGCAGGATTTTGTTAGCCGCCTTTCTAATGGCCTTTTTCTCCTTTGCTTTGCAAACTCTCTCTCTCTCTCTCTCTCTCTCTCTCATGAAGATAAGTGCTCGCCAATTTTCTCTTTCACCCAGGAGCACGGGACCGACTCGGGTAACTTCATTTAATTCCAACATTCACATTCTTGGTTAAAAACAGTGAACGTGAAAAAAAGCAGATATCAGCTCATTGATGTGAATGCAGGAATGACCGCAGAGATTATTTATTCTGTTTCTGTAAAGATTCAAACTCTATGTCGGATGAGCTCTTTACAGTATGGTCTTTACTGTGTAGATGTTGCCAGTGCTAAGACTCGAACCCCACGACCTATGGGTTATGAGTCAGACTCTCTAACCACTAGGCCACGACTGCCCCTTGAACAACATATGAATAATTATATTATTTAAATAATTCACTAATTTAAAAATCATATATGCAAACATTCAGTATGCTTATATATGACTTTATGGATTTATATAGTTTTACCTATAGAAACAATTGGGTGTATATATATGGTGACCATGATTTCACCAAGTACAACATGTTCCTGGATCAACATCCTTGTTGATCCTGGAACAATATTCCTATCAACCAATCAGAATTGAGGGATAACTTTTCAGGAAATATCTGTTTTAGGCTTACAATCAGGGTTAGGTGCTTCTACACCCTTGTTTATCAGCTATCATTTCACACTGTTTTTAGGAATAAATTATAGGTAGGGTTGGGTTTAGGGGTAGGGATTGGGTTAAGTCTATATTTTTGGAAAGTTATGTTGATTCAGGATCAACAAAAGATGTTGAAACATGCAAAATGCAAAAAACAGGCTGTTATTACTACTACAATGACTAAACATATTTACAACCGTGTTTAATTTGTCCTGCTGGTGCATTTTCCCTCAATTTGACCTATTAATTATTGCCATTCAACATTACAGTATAATTGAAAGCCATTATTTTTAACATTTAATAGGATCTGAAATATATAACAACTTTTAATTTAAGTGATTTTAAAACAATCTTCACATAAACTATATTATATATACCACGCAGTTATTTGCCTACTACTACAATGACTAAACATTTTTACAATATTTTTAATTTGTCCAGCTGGTGCATTTTAATCTTTTAAAAGTTAATCAGCGACTAGAACAGTCTAAGGATTTCTCTTTTTCTTTTGTTCTTTGATTTACATCAGTGACAGACTTCAGCAGGTTTCACTTTAAAATCAGCGCTGTCTCTTTAAAACCTGATGCATATGACGCGGATCTGACACATATCCGATTTTCTCCCAACTCTTTATGGTAATTTAAGACTTTATAACTCATTTAAGACTAAGTTTACAAGGTAAACATTTAACGTTTACATTTTGACATAATTGTGTGTGTTTTCGTGCGTTGAAGCGCTACTGGTGTGCTGTCTGAAGCGGCTCAGCGTATGCGTACAGCCGAACGCGCAGCCTTTCAAACTATAGCTACTTCACTGCACCGTTTAGACCGTAACCCCAGGTATGTGTTGCCGCTTTCTCGGGTTATGAAGAATAAAGAAGGGAAAAGTTAATCTTCCGAATCAAGCAGCAAAATCTTCTCAGGTTAAAAAGTTATTAGTACCGTGTCTAGGGACAAGCTGGCCATCACACTGCTCTGACCTTATCAGTCCGTTTGTATCCTATTATTTGATTCGCTCTTGTCGCTTATGACAGAACAGCTAATCACGATGATCTTGTCTTCGGAAAAGATTATTTTATTCGCTTATGTCAGAAACAGCGAATCTCTTTAAAAACTGGTTGTTGTTTTCACTTCATTGCATTGTTATAATTCGTAAAAGTTGTACCTGCCAACTGGCGACTAACACTGTTACATATACGCGACATCGCTGATTTTTACTCGCATTTGGCGCTTGGCGAGTGTTCATTTTAGGGCCTGTATATATATATATATGCATATATTATAGAGCTGATATTTATATAATTAATTTATTGTGCAGTATGTTAAGGCCATTTATGTTAACAATATATATTTGTAATAATACGTTTATTGCAATGTATAACATATATGCAAACATTTTGTATGCTCATAGAATTTTATTATGAAATTTGAACAGCTTCTCTTATTAATTTTGGGCAATCAAATTCTGTTTTTAATTTTGTTTGAAATTGGATCACATGGGTAACTGCAAAATATGGGTAATGAAAAATGTCCATAATTTGTATTAAAATATATGTAGGCTAACAACTACTGTATATGAAGCCATGTTTAATACAATATATTTGTATAATTATGCAATTAATGTACATAATACAAAAGAAAATAAGACAGACATTCTAAATATGTATTTTACAAATGTCAGGGTTTTGTTACTTGGGTCAGGTTTTATTCTTGGTTTGGTGACAGCTCTGACACTTCTATCGTCTTGCGGGTTTGAGTTCACTCAGATGGTGTGGTCTTACCATGACCTCCCTCGTCCCTCCGGCTCCGCCTTGGTCAGTCGGCGACCATCCTTTGCCTCGTAATTCCACTCCTCTGGCTTATATACACGTCAACAGGGACAGTTCAAAAATTTGAAAAAAACATTTTTTTTGTCTCAAGTGTATGCCTGTAACTTAATAAATATTATATATCTTAATTCCGTTTTAGATTCTGGTTCTTAACTAACTTTTCTTTGGGTCTTCAATTTTAAGGCCCTCTATGGTTAAATCCCAGAGAAAAGGGGAACTCAATGAGTAAATTGTACACATTCAGTGGTCGAAAGCCAAATGTGGGTTACTTTGCATAGAGATGATACTTTTTTTCTTTTAAAGAGGAATATTTGAAGGAAAAAAAAATGTTAAAACTACAAGTTCCCTTTAAAGGGAACTTCGAACTGCGTCCTCAAGAGGTCGCTATGGGGAACGCCTTCGGCGTGACCGGTGTCTGAAGCATACATCTAAACACGACAATAACATTGGCCGGCGACAGCCTATGACACCATTACCGGCGCGACCACAGTATAAAAGGGCACCGGAAGAACGCGTCATCCTCTTCTTCATCTTCACCGACCATTTGTTTATGTTAGCAATAAGCTAAGCATGACTAGGATGCATGTTCTCTCGCTAGAGGCATGCCAGGTTGTTGGGCCACCTTCTGCCCCCCCTGATATGCTGCTCTTATGATTAAGCTTGTAGTGCTCCCCTCACTCTAGAGGGTAATCTATGAGCACGCTACAAATCAAGCGTTCATGTCCCCATCTTGAGAGCTGGGTGCTACGCTCCTTCAAGTTATGTATGAGCATAATGCTCCGGAGCCTGTCCTGTGACTATTATGGTTGAGTTGGCGATGCTCCCCTCATATGGAGGGTTTCTTTTTCTATGAGGTACGCCATTTTCAATCCACATGCGCTCTGAGCATGCGGACTCCCGCTGAATTAAGTAACTGCTCCCTGAGCGTGCTACATTCACATAGGGTTTCTAGGCCTGTCTAAGAAACAGCCTCGGTGACCCCTTAGTAACAGTGTTTCTAGAATCCATGTCATGGTAAGTGCGCACGCTGAGCTTCTGTGCACTTTCTAAAACCCACATTGTGGTAAGTGTGCATGCTAAGCATTCTGCACACTTTTCTAAAATCCTGTATGGTATGGGTTATGCGCTGCCTGCCTCGTTCCCTTTCTCCGAGTTGGCTCAGGCCACGGATTTCATCTTGGGCCCCACTCTACTTATGTATCCTTGGTGATACCTTCCTGAGCAGGCTGTTTGCTACCAAGGACCTCTCGAGTCAGTTCCTTTAGGCAAGCTCATGCAGAGCTGGCGGTAGCCCCATGGGTGACAGGCCAGGGACTAGTTATTGTCCTATATGCTTGGCCGTATCCCCTTAAAGGAATCTCTTTTGTTTCTGATTCCAAGCCTTCGAGCTCTGCCCTCTATACCGTTCCCCATAGCGATCTCTAGAGAACGCAGTTCGAAGTTCCCTCGAAAGGGAACGTCTCAGGTAACCATGGTTCGCTGAGAAACGAACGAGACACTGCGTCCTCTAGAAGCCTCGCCATGCTTCAGATGCGAGCTTCAGATGAAGAAGCGGATGACGCGTTCTTCCGGCGCCCTATTATACCGTGGTCACGCCGGTAATGGTTTCATAGTCTGTCGCCGGCCAATGTTATTATTATTATGTGCCCTCTAGAAGCTTGCGTTCTGCAAGTGAACGTTGCTTTATTGTGCCATCCCAAAGAGGCACACAATCACTTACACAGACTTTTAAATTAAATGTTCCCTCCTGGTGGAATGACCTGCCCAACTCAGTCCGAGCAGCTGAGTCCTTAACCATCTTCAAGAATCGGCTAAAAACACATCTCTTCCATCTTTATTTGACCCTCTAACTCTAGGACTCTCTATTCTAATTCTATTCTTTAAGTCGCTTTGGATAAAAGTGTCTGCTAAATGTCTAAATGTAAATGTTATTCTCATGTTTAGATTTATGCTTCAGACACCGGTCACGCCAAAGGCGTTCCCCATAGTGACCTCTAGAGGATGCAGTGTCTCGTTCCCTTCTCAGGGAACCATGGTTACATACGTAACCTGAGACGGTTTTTTTTCTATAAACACAATTGCATTTTCTGCATTGTCATTCTTAATAAACGTTTCTATTGTAATCTTCATAAAAGACCCTGCATGGCTCAGTCCCATAGATATGGGGATCCCAATGTGTCCAAATTGTTGAATTTTACCTATTTTCAAGGCTCAAAAACCAAATGTAGGTCACTTTTCAAATAGCTGATACTTATTGTGTTTAAAGAAGTATGAAGAACAAATAATACTGAAACTAGAAATATATCTTGTTTCCCTCTATCAAAACAAATGCACACAACATATCAAATATTTTCCTGAAGTGTACATGTCTGTAACTCAATAAATTTTAAGGATATATTAAGATATATTGGGTGGTTTGTGATTGTAGCTCCGTGTAGCTTCGCTTTTCTGTTGAATCTCTATCTTACTATCACTCTCTTTTGTTTAAAGTGATAAAATATAAACTTAATTCCCACCATATATCCGATATTATCTATCAAACTAATTTGACTAATTTGATAATTCGCTTGAAATTTTAAATCGCGTTTGCAGTGCGTGTACAGCACGTTAGCATTCGTTAGCCGGTTAGCTTGTCAATCACGTTTCCATTCGCGTTTCTATTCGCATCTATTACCATTTTCTTTTTTTCTCTTGCCCCGTTTCTTTTCTCTCTAGCGCCGGTTTTCACGAGTTCATCAAACAACAGTGGTAAGTCAGAATCACTGATTGAGGATAGTAAGAATGTGAGGGCTGTAGATACGGCTTTGGATGCGACTAGCTCAGGGAGTCCTGTACATTGTTCGGTTCCGGTTACAGAGCCCATGCAGCAGGGCAACTGGGTGACTGGGAGGTGGCATAGTCGCTGGTCAAAACATCGCTCTTCTGCTCCGATCAAAACATCAAACAGGTTCTCCCCACTCAGTGATGCACCCTCTGAGAAACCTAATCAAAGTGCTCTAGTTCTTGGCGATTTTATTGTACGGAACGTGACACAGTATTTCTCAGAGGGCGGGCTTCAAGTATAACTCGTTTCAAGTAATGGTGCTTCATATAACATTATCCAGAGAAACAAGTGTTAATGATAAATCCCTTGTGATGTTTGTACTGGCTACTTCATACAGACCACCAGGTCAACATACAGACTTTATTAAAGAATTTGCTGATTTTTTTTATCCGCGTTAGTGCTGCAGATAAAGTTTTAATTGTTGGTGATTTTAATATCCATGTTGATAATGAAAAAGATGCACTGGGATCAGCATTCATAGACATTCTGAACTCTATTGGGGTTAGACAACACGTCTCA
>NW_015546064.1:459879-483693 GCF_001515605.1 Sinocyclocheilus anshuiensis | reverse complement strand
GTAGTAAAACACATGTGAACAGTAGCCTACTTTTTGATCAGTTCATCAGTAATATTCAGGAAATAATAGATATTGCCCTGTCACTCCCATCCCCGTTGGGCAAAGGGTCGAAATCATCACTTGTTTGTGCTTCGTGAACATTCTCGTCTTGCATGGCGACACCATTGCGCTGCAAAGATGTACCGGGAGAAGCGAGAATATTAGATGACCGATCGTCATTTCCAAAAGGCAAATATTCCCCTTCAGAGTCAGAATCGGCGAATAACATTTGCAACACATCCTCACGGTACAACTTTTTATTAGCCATTTGCCGATTTTCTCTTACAAATCTCACAGCTTACCCACACGCTATGCACTGAACTGCTTCCGCATCAATGACACGATAGCTCACTTGCTCTGCTCTTTCCTCAAACACTTTGAATAGGAAGGAGACATAATTTTGGTCTAGAATCAAAGTACTACATGTCTGCCATCTAGTGGTAGGGAATACAAATGAGATATTACACCATATTAGGAACTACAGTCTATTTGATTAAGTATGACGTCTTGTCGCAATTTTGCGACTTTGGCGCTAAGAGGGTTAAACAACACGTGACAGGACCTACTCATTGTTGAAATCATACTCTAGATTTAATGCTGTCACTATCACGAATCCGGTCTCTGGCCTTCCGGCCGATTGCCACCAGAGGTCGCTCTCCCATTACATTGACTCTCACACCACACAGACTGTTACACATCCCCCTGGACTGCATTTCCCATCATCCATTGCACTGATTACACACACAGCTGCATCCAATGAGACACACTTTATAAGCCATGGACTTGCTCTCTCTCACTGCCGAGTATTGTTTAGCGTATATCACTCTTCTAGCTATAGCTACATTACGGAGCCATTCCAAGTTTTAATGTCCACTTCGCAGGGCACTTACAGTCAAATATAACAAACGTAATAAGCAATACACAAGGACTGGAATTGAGAACCGCTGTTCTAGACATGCCAAAAATGTTACGCTACAGTTTGGACGTGAGACTGATGGCCTCTTGTGTTTTTTTGCTATCCTTGCTGTTTTCCATTCAAATTGAGTTTTTTTACACATCGGCGCAGTTGCGCACTGCATGATTTTCAAAGTCGTTGGTTCACCATTGTTTTCACACTGCGTGACTATCTGGGGTAGCATTCATTTGCTGCTGTGTTCACATTGCACGATTGATCGGGAAAAGGAGGTTACACACTGCATGACTTTACAATAGGAAGAATCAGAAGAACAATAGGAAGAAGTGATAAGGAAACTTCCCGCTGCCCTGTATCTTGCTTTCTCATTGGCTGTAGGTCATCGCCGATGTATTTTTCAGTCAGAACTCATTTCACAAAGCAGGAATCGCTGACAGGTCCAGATATTTAGCATGCCAAATATTTCATGGGTGTCGGCGACGTGTCAGCGATTTTCTCAGATCACGTCTTTGATAATTCACACTGCGTGATTGTTACTCGCGTGAACGAGCACCGATTTGCCTCCGATTTCGGGCATTTGTCAGCAATTTTGGAAAACCTGTCGGCGAGTGAAAATCGGGGCTAAAATCGTGCAGTGTGAACTCGGCATGAGGCTTAATGTCAGTGTCAATATTCTATCGTTATTTTTGTAAAACCAATGGTCTTGTCCTGTCAGACGTTATACTGTGCTCGCATGCGCAAATGCGGTGGCGCGCTGTATATCACTTCACTAAAGCGCAAAAGAAACTACGAGCATGCAACGAGTGAAATAAAAGTGAATTACCAATAAATCACATAACTGCTACTTCGTGTGTTAGCTGGGATGGATTTGCATGAAGGTATGATATTCATTCTATTCAGGTCGTTTCCATGTTTCATTAACAGTTAATGTTAGTATTGTGTATAGTATATTATATTATTATATATTATACTGGTAAAAAATGTATAGACTGAATGCACTGTAAGTCGCTTTGGATAAAAGCGTCTGCTAAATGCATAAATTATTATTCATTATTATTATTAGTAACTGCTGTTTCCATAACCCAAAAATTCCATGTTATTTTTCACTTTGTGTTATTTTGTATATGTTTAAATGACTGTGGTGGCTCATACCAACTTAATTATGTTAACAAAAACTAGTTTAGGACTGCTATTTAATAGCCTTACTTTATAGACTGTTTCATCAATATTTAATCAATATCAGCCATATTCTTACAATTTATGTGTATGTTAAGTAAAGGGGGATGGAACTTGTCTTTGACCTCATGATTCTCATTTGCTCTGACATGCACTGTGAGCTGTAAGGTCTTATATAGACAGGATATAATGGATGAATATGAAGGTTTTTTTATGCATATTTATGACAACTGTCATTAAGTGTCATTCGCTCAGTTATGTAATTTTTAATGCAAAGATGATATTGTTTGAGATGTCTTTGTTATGGACTATAATTAGGGGTAAGGGTAGGGTTAGGCTAGGGTTAGGTCAAATAATATCATATTTGCATTAAAAATGACATAACTGAGCAAATTACACTTAATGACAGTTGTCATAAACATGCATAAAACCTCCTTCATATTCACGACATGTGTCATGTCATGATTATGAAGGTGTCATGTCAGTCTTATGCACACCCCTTCAAGTAAAGTGTTACCCATTTGACTACTGTAGTGCTAGGCTTCAGTTTAGTCTGAACAGAAAATTATAGTAAGTCCTGTACTGCCATGAGCATCACAGTGGTTTGATGAGTTTGTGTGTGTCAGAGACACTGATTTAGAGACAGTGACTGTATATGAGTTTGCATGAGTTTCTCATTACTGACAATATTCCTCTCTGTCTCTCTCTCCTGTGAAACAGTCCAGTCGCTCTCATAGCTCACTACAGCTGACGGCATGGAGAAAGAGCTCACCTTTGACCTGTGTCCAGCTGTGTGTTTGGTTTTGATTGCTGTACATCTACACTTTCAATCCCATCAAACAGAGATGTGTGTGTATTTTACATGAGGGACGCATCATTGACTTCTGCTCACAGTAATTGATGTAAAAGGACTCTTTATGTGCTGCCTGTGATGTTTTCATTATGACTTTCTATATGATTAGTCTCTTCTGCAATTTCAGAAAAAAACATGAAGATGTAAAAGATGGGAAAGGCAAATCCTCCATCCTCATCTAGCTGACCCGTCCACTGCCATCCAGTGACATCAGTAAGACCAATGGAGATGCTAACAGAAGCTTTCTTCAGTTATTAACACCTCTGGTCTGATCCTTCTGTGAACTTCAATAAACTTCAGTTCCCTTTTAAATGGTCTCTCCCGTTGCTTTGACATGCTTATGGGGGAAACTCCTGTTTACTCTGATACTGAAGCCTGATTTGTTCATGTTCGTGTAGCTGCACAAACCAATGGCGCTTCAACCCTCCAAAAGCAGAGGAGCCAATCTCTATTTAAGTTGGCTCTGAGCGTCATTTTGTCAGAATTTTTCTCCTTCAGTGACGAAGATCTTCTCCTTGCTGACTCTACAAGCAAGAAGCCAAAGAAGGAAGAAGCTCAGCTCAGCCTGCTGCTCACCGCCATAGAAGGAGCCCCCGGCAGCGGAAGATTTCAGAAGCCTTCTCCTGCGGCCTTCTGGCACTGAGAGCAAATTTCTGAGCAAATTTCCTCTGACGTTGTTGTAAATGTCGTGCCATGAGTGTGGCTGGGCACAGTGCATGCGTCGCCTGTCTGGGCAGCACCACCACCGAGGCTTCGCTAACTGAGACGGCATGCTCTCATTGCGAGAGCATGAGTCTCGCCCTTCTCCGCTCATAGATCACCTTCTTTAATGAAGGCAGTCCTCCCTGCCTGGGGGGTTTTAACACCAGGCTCGAGTGAACTCACGCCGGTGCAGCTCCCGCGTGCTTCACTCTCCCCCCAACGCCTCGATTTGCTGGTATGCTTCACACATGAGGATCAGCACCCCTCGTCGGCTGCGAGCGGCTTGATTTCCTTCGCCGCATCTGAGGAGGAAAGCTGCCTTTTCCTTGTGTGTCTCCATGTTATTAACCACTTCGGATACTGAAGAGTGGGCGTGTTTTGGCGAAGAACCTGAATCCCCACCTCTGACGCAGACAACACGGAACAGCATGGACAGCGAGCTGATCCGCATTCTATATAAGGCTGTGGAGGATCTCGGCCTGGCTTGGTCGGCTCCAGAAGAGCCCGCCAGAAGAGACCTCCTTGCCGAGTGGTACCTGAAGACACGCCGTCAACATTCCTCCCACCAACGGCCCGCTCCATTCCTGCTGGTAGTTCATGAGGAACTCACCAAAACGTGGCACGTCCCCTACTCGGCCCGTGTTATTCCCTCTACTTACACCGCTCTCACCGGAACATCTCAGACGGCTGTTCAAGATGTTAACTTTGAAACAGATCCTTGAGCAAGTATATCCCAAAGACTGGTTTCTGTCTGCCTATTAGTACACAGTCTTGCCATTTGGACTGTCCCTGGTCCCGCAAACTTTAATGAAGTGCATAGACACAGCTCTTTCTCCTCTGAGACAGATGGGAATCCGCAATTTGAACTACCACAATTATTGGCTGGTTTTAGCCAGGTCAGAATGGGAACTCATCGCTCACAGGTCACTGCTGCTCAGGTTGAGAATCAATTTAGCCAAGAGCTCTTTGTCTCCCAGTCAGCGAATGGTCTTTCTGGGCACAGTTATCGATTCTGCCCGAATGCGGGCATGGATTACTGGAATTTACAGGGGCTGGAACGCTCCCTGACTATTCAGCAACTTCAGCAACAAATCATTCAAATTAGGGACATCACGTCCCCTCAGGGCTTTCCAGAGGATGTTCAGCCTTATGTTGGCCGCTTCCTCTGGGCCTGCTCAACATGCGGCCCCTTCAGTATTGGTTCAAAGCCCATGTTCCGTCCCACACTTAGTGCCTGGGACTTTTCATCTCAGGGTAACCCACAGCTGCATCAGAGCTGTGGCCCCTTGGAAAACATCTCGCCTGCTTCAATCAGGCGTCTCATTGGGACTGACCTCCAGAAGGAACGGGGACATGACCGATTCCACTTCCTGGTCTGTTGGCATCAACATGATGGTAGTAGCCTTTATCAATCACCAAGGCGGTCTCAGGTCACGTTCCCTTCACAGTTTGGTTCGACGCCTCCTATGTGCACAAGGCAAACTCCTCTCACTGAGAACAGTTCATGTGCTGGGCAGACTGAACCAGGGGGCAGACATGCTGTCCAGGAACAAGGTAGCTCCAGGAGAATGTAAACTGCATCCACAAACGGTTCAAATGATTTGGTCTGTCTTTGGGAGGGCAAAGGTAGTCCTCTTCGCCTTAGAAGACAACTTTCACTGCTCAATCTACTTTTCCATGATTGGCCCAGTGCTCGCCTGTATGCCTTCCACTGGTTGCTCTTCTTCCTCAGGTCATCAGATGGGTCAGGGAATGTTCAGTCCTCTTGGTGGCCCCACTCTGGAGGAATCAAGATGTGGTTCCCCAAGTTGATTCAGCTGCTATCAGCAGCCCCTTGGCCGATACCACTGAGGGAGGACCTTCTCTCGCAAGCGAAGTGCATGATTTGGCATCCCTGGTCAGAGCTGTGGAACCTTCATGTTTGGCCCCTCGACGGGAGCCTTTGCAGCTCCCCGTGAGTGTAACTAATACAATTTTGGATGCTGGAGCTCCATCTACTCTGACTGGTGTGCAGCATGGAACGAGGACCCATCTTCTTGTGATGTGTCCCACGTGCTACTTGTCTATAGTCCTACGGGGCCCTCCCTTTGAGCCGCTCCAGTCGGCTGACTTTAGGCCCCTGTCGCTTAAGTCCACCCTGCTTTTGCTCTAGCATCGGTCAAGCAAGTAGGTGACCTGCAAGCACTGTCAGTCATTGCTTCCTGTCTTGTTTGGGCCTGACGAGAAAAGTGTCTCCCTGTATTTCACAGCCTACATTTCCCAGCATCCTTAGCGGTGAGGTTAAAGGGTAAGTCATGCTGAGAGATCAGCAGCACTTTCTTGGTTTCACTGGAGACTTGAGGGTGTGATTTGCACCCGTCTCTAAGTACATATTGTAATAAATGAAATGAAAGTCTGATAGTGAAAACAAATGGCTCATTAAACTAGTGTTGTGTGGATGATGAGCTCTTGGAGTTAAAGCTAACATTGTCATTTCCCTTTGTATCTCCAAGCTGAAATGATGATGAATTATCAGAGCTGATATTGCCCTTCACATAATATTCACACATAAAATTAATTTATGACCAGTGTCGTCTCAGCTGTTTTCTAATTTGGAAAATCTCTTTTTCATTGTGTCTTCCTGCCTTCCAATTAGTTCTGAAAAAGGCCAAAAGATTTCCCTCTCTGTCACAACACAAATGTGGCTTCCTTCAGATTTTTTGACACACACACACACACACACGCACGCATGCACGCACACAAACAAACACACACACACCTGAATTCAGGTCCCATTCTCTCCATCCTGAACTTAATTATCAGTACAGCTTAGCCATTACAGTCCAATATCCCCTGTTACAGAGACACAAAAGTCGCCCTTCTCTTCCTCTTCACCCTCTACCCTCTAAATTCATGCTGCTGCACAGAGATGAGGGAACGATCTGCACAAGGCAGCCTGTCGGATCAGTCTATTCTGTGCTTTAATTGGTTTGTCTCTCCTGAGAGGAAGCTCAGATCTACAGGTCTTCTGTGTGCAGTTTTTGCAGATAAATCTGAGCTCTATACAGAGAATGGTCAGCCAGAGAACTGCAGATTTCAACTCAACATCAGAATCATCTGGTGGTGACAGTCTGTTAACTAGTTCACTCTGTTCAAAAAGAGACTCTCTCGTTGGGATATAAATCTTTTTTGTTTTATGACTTTAAGTGCAGGTAAATCTGAAATCAGAAGTAAAACAGAGTAAAGCAGGTTTACACAGATATATAATAAACATGCTTCTAAAGCTGAAAGTATGCTTCTGTTGTCTGCTTGAACTAAAAAAATGTTCACAATAAGGACTTTACAAGAGAGTAAAAGTAAACGTATAGATGGAAGGGTAGAAATGTCAAGTGTGTATTATTTCAGTGCTTTCATGAATGTTTTCAGTGTATTTCTGTGATTTTGCATGTCACATTGCTTCCCCTTTTTTATGTTTTTTTCCCCTTTTTGTTAGCAGGGATTTATAAATAGTTAGGCCAAATCTCAACCAGTTACTTCGGCCCCACTTTATATTAAGTGGCCTTAACTACTATGTACTTACATAAAAAATTAAGTACAATGTACTTGTTCATATTGTATTGCAAATCACTTTTGCTGCTATTGAGGTGGGATATGGGTAAGGTTAGGGACAGGTTTGGTGGTATGGGTAGGTTTAAGGGTGGGTTAAGGTGTAAGGGATGGGTCAACTGTGTAATTATAAATGTAATTACAGAAATGAATTACAGATATAATTACATGCAGGTATTTTTTAAATATAAGTACAATGTAAAAACATGTATGTACACAATAAGTGCATTGTACCAAATTATTAATTTAAATGCAAGTACATAGTTGTTAAGGCCACTTAATATAAAGTGGGTGCGTTACTTCCATGTCTTTTCTTGGTATATTGGCAAAGAGTCAAAGTACCTAGTTTTACTGAAAGTTTTAATGCATTCTCCATTTACATAGCAATCCTCCAATTTAGTTAGTTTTAGTGAAACTAAAATCAGCTTAGTTTGCCAAAGGTGTCTGAATGCTATAGTATTTCAGTGAATGTCATCTGAAGCTCCTCTTACAGCCCGTCCTCAGTAGAACAGGAGGTTTGTGGTAGCTCTTCTTTTGCTTGTTTAAAAATATGCACAGCTGCAACGCCAGCCTTTTTTTTTTTTAACTGTATCAACTGAAAAGTTAAAAGGTAGTGAATTGAATGTCAATGAATTTAACAAAATGCTAAGTCACAAACACAGCAGAGGTTCTGTGATATCAACAAAGACCTCCAGGAATGAATGATGTGATAGTATGTCCCAAAACAGCTACACTTTCTTTCTACGTACACAAACCTATGCTCTTTTCCATTATTTTAGTTTGTAGCTACAGGTAACAGGGTTGCTGATGGTTTAACAATATTTGCTTCTAGAGCTTTACATATTCAGGATATAAAACTGCATAAAAGGTACTTCAGAAAAAAACTTAATTTCTAAAGCTTAGAAAAAGAAAAACATTGCAAAATGTATTCTGGTTAGTGATTTTGACTGTTTATTATGTGAAATTTGGATACTTTAACTCGAGGATTTATACACACACACACACACACACACACACACAGACCTGTGAGTTTATCTTCTGTTCATGGGTCTGGAATTGATTGTATTCATTTGTGAATCCACTAGATGGCAACACTCACAGTTGGGTCATTGGTATGTAGAGGTACAAGAAGAAGAACCATAAAACTAAAAGAAGAAGAAGAAGATTGAAAATACCAGCAAAACAGCAAAAGATGAACGTCAAAACAGTTCACACAGATGGCAGAACTCAGTGTCATGTAATGCATCTCAGAGCAGGTTTAGTGAAAATATGAAGCAAATTTATTTTATTTTATTATTATTATTTTATTTGTTGTTGTTGTTTTGTCCTTACAATGAAAGTCAATGGGGTTTAACATTGTTTGACTACAAGCATTCTTCAAAATATATTCAACAGGTTGCCTAACCTGTGCTGGCAAAATGAGTCACAACGAGGAATTTTTCAAAAATTTGTTGTTTTCATTTTCACATTCTCCAATAAAAGACCTTCAAAATTATGTATGCTTTGTTGGAATTGGACGAAAAATGACTGAGCTACACCCGTTTGATGTCGATAGAGTCAGCAAAGTCAATTTTGAGAAAAATCAAGTTAAAGTTTTCTGAAGGTTTCAAAGCAAAATCACCTGCAACGTTGCATCTTTTCCTCCAATTCTTTTCTTAATAATAATTACTATATTAATAGTTACAATATAGCTATTTTTTATTTTATCTTTGTTATTATAAATGAGAACAGATGCAACAACAAAAAAAAACAGTAGAACAAATATAAGAAAAACAACAAATAGTGCATTACCTTTTTCATCTTACATCTAAACAAATGCATTCAAGAAAAACAAATAATCAAATTTAAAAATCCCTTTAGTGTGTTCATTACAAATAAATTGATTATTAAAACTACAAAAGCAGTTCAATCAAGAGCAGCGAGTGATTCCCTATTTTATTTTATTGTTAGATTAGCATTAATGAGACAGACGGCCTATATATTAAGACTTACTGTAATGCACAGATCTAAAATAATGTTACACATCAGATGTTTTTCCCCAACAGTTCCCCAAACGTTCACTTAAGATATAACCGATTATGTTTGCGTGAATACTTAAATGCTGTAATTCTGTGTATATGTGTATATTTATTGGGAACGCGCAGTCGGAAGCGCCTTTATGCGGGTGCTTTGCATGACAGTCAGTTGTACTTAACTCGCATCGACATCATCCTTCACATCGGCTATATCAGCACAGTGAGGTTAATAACGTTATTTCTTTTAAACAATTTTCTATATCAGCACAGTGAGGCGGTGGTCACGCTGAATGCAACAGATTGTACAACGGTGAAGTGCAACTTTTTATATTTCTTTAACCCTTTAGGCGCCAGGGTTTTTTGGAAAAAATGCTGGATTTTGACATCAAGACTTCAAAAGCTTGTGGCTTGAAAGGGCTTAAAGATAGAGATATACTGTAAATTAGAAACATGTTGGACATGACCAAAAGTTTTCATCTAATTTGCATATTATGACGTCATCAGGGGCGGTCATCTTGAATTTCATAATGTTCAGGAAATAGTAGATATTGAGTTGGTTTCAACTTATTTACATGTTTTTTTTTGTCTTTTTATCCTCATTCCAAATTATCAGAAAAGAGGAAACCAACAATAAAATAGGAAAAAGTACTAAATTATTACTATACTATATAGCAGTAAAACGCATGTGAACAGTAGCCTACTTTTTGATCAGTTCATCAGTAATATTCAAGAAATAGTAGATATTGAATTGATGTTTGAACTTATTGACATAATTTTTTTTTTGTCTTTTTATCCTCATTCCAAATGATCAGAAAAGAGGAAACCAACAATAAAATAGGAGAAAGTACTAAATTATTACTATATTACAATACTATATAGTAATAAAACACATGTGAACAGTAGCCTACTTTTTGATCAGTTCATCAGTAATATTCAGGAAAAATATATATATGGAGTGGATGTTTGAACTTATGTGCATGTTTTTTTTATTTTTATTTTTTTATCCTCATTCCAAATTATCAGGAAAAGAGGAAATCAAAAGTAAAACTATTAGTAACTGTAGTAAATTATTACTATATTACTGTGCCATAGTAAAATGCATGTGCCTATTTTTTGATCAGTTGACCAGCTATCTGCCCAATCAGGTATCTAGGTGACAAAGTTTATAGTTCTTGAGAGTATGGTACCTCTCATTGCATGGCACAGCGCACAGACCTACCCCACACTGACTTCACCTGTACTTTGTAAGGGTGTAGCACTGGTCAAATCTTTCTCTGCTACATAACCAACAGGCTCATCAAAGCGTTTGATCCAGTCCTGATAAACTTCTTCATTTCTCAAAAAAACCGAGCCACCATTGTCATCGCTATGTCCAGCCCTATTTAGAGCCAGATCACCCCTGCTGCCTCTACCACGTCTCCTGGCTCTCCCACGCACAGCACGGCCACGTGTACCGCGGCCACTCCCAGCTCTTTGGGGCAGCTAGTGCTACTTCCAGCCCTATTTCTCCTACCCCTGCTGCCTCTACCTCTAGCAACAGCTCTCCTATGGACACTACGACCACGTTCACCCCTCCGACCCCCATCCCCGTTGGGCAAAGTGTCGAAATGATCGCTTGTTTGTGCTTCGTGAACACTCTCGCCTTGCACGGCGGCACCATTGCGCTGCAAAGATGTACCGGGAGAAGCGAGAATATTAGCCGACCGATCGTCATTTCCAAAAGGCAAATATTCCCCTTCAGAGTCAGAATCGGCAAATAACATTTGCAACACATCCTCACGGTACAACTTTTTATTAGCCATTTGGCGATTTTCTCTCACAAATCTCACAGCTTACCCACACGCTATGAACTGAACTGCTTCCGCATCAATGACATGATAGCTCACTTGCTCTGCTCTTTACTCAAACACTTTGAATAGGAACATGACATCATTTTGGTCTAGAATCGAAGTACTACATGTCTGCCATCTAGTGGTAGGGAATACAAATGAGATATTCCACCATATTAGCATCTACAGCCTATTTTATTAAGTATGACGTCTTGGCGCGATTTTGCGACTTTGGTGCTTAGAGGGTTAGCTATATTTTATTTGGTAATGAACAGGCTGCAATGTCGCAAAATATGTTGTGTCTGTGTGCGCGTGAGGTGCCAGCGTGATATTGTCATACCAACACTGGTTAGTTATACAGATAGAAGCAAAACATCATTCAAAACTGTCAAGATTTGCAAAATAAATAAAACTTTAAAATAAATAAAACTGTAAAGCTTTTGCAAAATAAAGAAAACCTTTCCTTTCCGTGAACTTTGGATCGCGTCACAATAAACCGAAACTCAGCAAAATTTTTTTCTTTAATTTTGTTCATCTGTCTATGATTTAAGTCAAATACATTTCGTGTAGTAGGCTAATATAGGCTATTCCTTTTTATGTAAGCCTATAGTTTTATTCTGTTTTCTCCGTTCACATGCGCTGCAGGTGCACGTGATCTGTTGAATCCATCTTACACTATCCTCGGATAAACTGTTATTTGAAAACTACATGGTATGTGTGTTGGAGCAGGGTTGGAACAAAACTCTGCAGGGCTCCGGCCATCCAGGAGCTGAGTTTAACACTCCTGCTCTAATGCATTGCCATTGCGACTTACCTATGATGAATTTACAGCTGAACACGGGCATTTCACGTGTTGGATGCGTCAGCGTCCCATTTGCATATCTGAATTCCTGATTGGTTGACAGCAAATTTCAAATATTAAATGGAACGGTAAAATAACGTTATTAACCGGTTAATGGCTATTTCAAATTTTCGATTCTGTTCGGAACTATAACTTTTGATTTTGTTTCTGTTTCTGGTTCTGTTCCTGTCAAAATTTCGTTTGTTTCCAGTTTTCATTTTCGTTCCTTGAACCGGTTCTGAGCCCTGGTAACAAATGATTGGCACAAACATATAGGACTTTAGAGTTTTTCCTAAGAAACTTTAGCACTTCCTTCGAAAATGAAATTTAATCACTGTGTCCTCAGCAGCTCAGAAGGAGGGAGCGTATGGAGACTCCTATGTTCGTTGGTGCATCCTGAAACACAACACTTGCAATGCCTCTTTGGCTCTGACATTATTTGTATCTTTCCAGCAGCTACAGCAAGAAATCTGTGATGGCGGATTGCTACTTCTCACTCAGGGCGGGGTCTTTGCTAATAGGGCAGAGAATGTCACAAATGGGCGGAACTTTTTCCCTATGATGACATCAACGTAGGTAGAAATCTGGAACCGCTCGTTTGGAGAGTGATGTCATCATCCAGTTCAGTTCAGTTCTCTTCTAATAGTGTCTGTGCAGTCAAGTCAACAATGTTGCCAGAAATTGTGTCCCCAACTAAGCAAGCCAAGGGCGACAGTGGCAAGGAACCAAAACTCCATCTGTGACAGAAATGGAGGAAAAACCTTGGGAGAAACCAGGCTCAGTCGGGGGCCAGTTCTCCTCTGGCCAGACGAAACCAGCATGATGTGGGTTAATTCCAGGCTGCAGCACAGGTCAGATTGAGCAGAGGACTCGTCTGGTTCCCGTGGTCTTGTGCCGATGGATGACGAGGTCTTCACAGGGGATCTGTCTCTAGGGTTCGTCTAGTTGACATGGTCACTGCTGACATTCAGGGCTGTAGAGGTCGTCTCTAGGTGCTGATCCACCATCTGATCTGGATACGGTCTGGATCTGGGTGGCTACGGTGACCTTGGAATAAGAATAAAACAGACTAATGTGTGCAACATTAGGTGCTGATTTGGTCCATAGATGTGTTGTCTGAGCTTGAGATCTTCTACTGGTAGGATTTTGTTGACCCGTGAAGGAAGTTTGTGCTTGTTGAGTGTTGATTGATCTCAAAGGTTTGTTAGGCACACATGCCACTCTGCTGCCGTGACATTTTCCCATTGCTTTGGCATTTCAAAAATACCTGAATTTTAAAATTTAAAGGAACCTTGTCTTGATACTTCAGTGCTGAACCTGTTTGCTCAAAGCAATCAAAATTTTATTGAATATTAAAATGAAAATCACAGATTTTGTCAACTGCACTTATTCGTGTAGGAAAATGAAAAGTCATCATCATTCTTCCCCAGATGAATCACTAGAGAGGACAAACGCAGTCGCTGTTCCCATATCTGTGCTGACCTGTGCTTGATGGGCTGTAATTTGGGGTTGTTTAACTAAATTACTGAATTATTGTTATTATTATTTATTTATTTATTTTTGCCAAAAATAAATACTTACTTACATACATACATACATACATACATACATAAAAATAATAATGATAAAATATGAGAGAGAGAGAGAGAAATAAGGCATAATGAAGCATATCGCATATATAGTGCGTCCACCACAATAAGGGTCTGGCCTTTTTATTTTGGATTCTGTACATATCCAAGATACTTCCCATGAATAAATGATCGTCTTGTATAATGCTACCTACCTTTGAATTATGAGTGATAAAGCATTCTTGCTGGTTGTGTTCAGGTAGAATGTGTTTGTGTATGGAGTGTTTTAGTGCTTTAGTGCATTTTGAAATGTGATTGAACTGCTGTGTTAAGCTGCATGTGGAGAATGACGACTGTGTGCTGAGAAATACTCATAACCAAAAGGCTTATTTTGAAGTGCTGTGATCTACAGCATTTTGGAGTGTTAAATATATGTGAAAATGAGTCGATTTTTCTGTTCAATCTAGCAGGCTTTTGAGATGTGAATCTGTTTCTCTTCGCTAGTAATTATGGATGAGATCAGACCTCTAGGCTTAGCCAGAAAGAAAAGAAAAAAACATCTAAAACCTGTAGCTAGGGGTGCGCCGATCCGATATTCAGTATCGGTCAGACGAGACCAATCCAAATCCGATATTGTGCGTATACTACTCTGTGTTATTGTTAAGCCCCACGAAAGGCACAAAGTCATTATAAAGCACCATAAAGTTTTCTTGCAGTGTATTTCAGGTGTTGTGAGAACATTCCATAGTTTAATGTGAAGTACAGATGAATATTTAAGTCGTTAAATACAAGTTTACGTAAACTCTTCTCTCCGCTGCGGCTGTCAGTCATCCTCCATTCAGCATTCAAACTGCATGTCGCGTTCGGTTACAGTCAAGACGATAAAACTATCTCCAAGATGATTCACTGTTCCTATTATTATACTTGGTCTGTAGATAAAGATCAGTGGTTTTGCATAAAAGGACTTTATCTTGCTGGAGTTTAATGCTGTTTCTAAAGCATGTTAACGTTACTTTCTACCGGGTGTCTGTTAGATCACTACAATAGAGAGCACTATGAATTGTTCTTCATGCGCACAGTAACTGAAATTTAAAACTGTTAAAAGAAAAGGCTCAATAAACTATCACACAGATATAATACACTATGCATCAAAATCCTCTTCCCTTTGTGCTTTGAACTTTTCTATGCAGAGCGCTGTGCGCTGTGACTCCGTGTTGCTTCAAGCGCATCATTCTGCGCATAAGCGCTTTATGCCGCTCTGTATAGGAGCCTTTCATGTTATAATACTTTTGCGCAATGAAACATTATTAATAGGCTTTCTTGTTGTCTTAACTATCATATGTTGCTGTCTCATTACTGTGCTATACATTTAAAATAAATGTATTTTAATTTGATAGTATATTAATTAATATATAAATATAATAGGCTACTTGTTTTTCATGAATGTATTTTACAACAATACAAACAGAAATGTTTAACATTTTACCAGATTTAGCCCTACAGTTATTCACATTTATTTGTTCCCCACTAAATAATGTTTTTTTTTTCACTAAATATTTAGATTTTATAAAATTATTGTGCACTCATGATTTTTCTAGAGTAACTTTTGCTACTGAATTATCCACTAACCTAGTTTATAGTAGTGTTTTTTACTATAGATTATGATTATATATTTATTCAGTTGTTGTTTTTCTTTACAATTAAGTTGTCTTTATGTGATCGGTATTGGCAGATATCGGTATCGGCAGATACTCAGAATTTCTGGTATCGGATCGGGATCGGTTCTAAAACAGTGGTATCGAGCCAGCCCTACCTGTAGCTCAATTATAACTGTGTATACACAGTAAATGTCTTATTTAGATTTTACTATTAATAGATGATATTTTTGTTTAGTGACCCAAACTAATGAAAGTATATCCAATTTCTTGGCAATGTTCTTGAAATTTTGATAAATAATGAAAATTGTTAGCATACATGAGGTTTCTCCACATCTTCTTAAACATTGCTTGACATTTTTTTCCCCACTCTTGGCTGCTCACTGTGTTGTAAGGCATTATCTTTTTCTTTTGTCTTTC
Organism: Sinocyclocheilus anshuiensis; assembly: GCF_001515605.1. Taxonomy (NCBI): domain Eukaryota; kingdom Metazoa; phylum Chordata; class Actinopteri; order Cypriniformes; family Cyprinidae; genus Sinocyclocheilus; species Sinocyclocheilus anshuiensis. The sequence goes on along the minus strand of NW_015546064.1, from coordinate 468,097 downwards.
TTTTTCTATTGTCTGTAAAGCTGCTTTCTGTGAACAACCTGTGTTATAAAAGCTGTTATTTAAATAAATTGAATTGAATTGTTTTTCATTCCTCCCTGGTGCCCTTTTAGCTAAACACAAAACGTCTTTCAAACATTATTTACCACGGTATTTGATAGATGAATGTGTGAAGGTGTGTTTGTGTGTGTGAGCTGCTGCAAAGACACCAGGAGGATTGTTTGAAGCCATCAAAAAAGAATCTCAGGGAAGACAATATTCAGAATGACAGCTGGAGGCCATGCTGAGGGTCAAATTAGTGACTGTACACTTATAACAATATGAAAATGGATTTTAGACTGAAATACAGTACCTAGTGAAATTACATTGTAGCTCATGAGAAGGAACCTTTGAAACATCTGGTGAGTGTAGATGATGGTTTCGGAAGCACGGATTGATGCATGTAACTGACAGAATAAAGCGACCAGCAGAAATGAATGAAAGAATGTAGCCAAGCAGAAGTTCTCTTGGTCGTCGTCTCTCATGTTTCATGTTTATTTGTGTAGTGCTTTCACAGTACAGCTGTACAGAAATATATGCCTCAGTGTCCTGATTGTCTTAAACTCCCAGTGAACAGCTTTACAGGGAAACAAGCTTTAATGTCTTCAAGCAGCCACAGGCGACTGTGGCAAGAAAAAAACTCTGAAAGATGTTTAGGTAGTGAAGAACAAACAAACCTCGAGAGGAACTGAACTCTTCTGGGGGAGCTTGTCCTCTTCTGGCATTAAATCAGTGTCTCTACAGCAATATCATTTAGCTGTGTGCTACGTGTAACATGAGTCGTCTGTTCATTGAACAGATCAAGCTCTGCAGTCCAGCATTATGTAAGCAGTGATTAAACCGTAAGCTAATGATTGGTAATCTTTGAGCTCCATCTGAACTGAATATACAGATGCAGACAGCAGTAGAGGAGCGTCGTCATGCAGTGAACTATTTTACCAGCACTGCTATACTACTGCACTCATCTGCTTCATCTTCACTCTGTGATTTTAACACTAAATCACACTGGCAAAGCAAAATCTATAAACGCTGCTGCAGAGAGATTGAGGGAATAGATAGCAGTGTGTTTGTAGGACTAGAGCCGCACTTGACAGTGATTGATGTGGGCCTCCCTGTCTCACTCTCAGTCTCTGTCTTGTTCTGAAAACTATATTGTGTTTATTTATGGATGTATATGTGCATATGTAATGTTGCATTTAGCACCCTCACGTGAGATGAACGAGTAAAGGAGGATGATGGGTCACGATGATGAACGGACAGGTGGAGTGTCTGTGGCAGAAAGAAGACTGACAGTTTTCAGACCTCCTCATCCTCATCCATCTCCTCCATGCTGTTTAAATATGCAGTGTGTAATGAAAAGGTGAATAACTGTCCCTCCGCAGGGAGTGAGTGAGACTCTGGCAATATTGACTGGCCTTAAACAGCAGGGTGACACCTGGCATGTCTTGTCCTGTGGGCAGCTGTCTGTGAGACGGGCGTCTGGAGAGCAGATCTCTACAGCTGACTGCGTCTGAACCCGGTCCTGAGGGCTTAAGCTATCAGTCCAGTGCAGGACGGACCGGCCCAGTAGCTGATGACCGCAGGAGTGTGTGTGTGTCAGTGAACACCGGTGAAGCTGATGGCAGAGCAGGATCACATTCCGACTGGTAACCCGCTGCGTGAGTGATGCATTTATCCTGCCAGGTGACTCACAGACAGAAATAATTGGAGGAATTAACTGGCTGCCTGAATCGCTGCAATAGAGGTCAGTGTCAATAATGCATAAGAAGTATAATGGAGTCTGTTTGGCTGTAACAGAGCACACCTGCTGTTTCCTCCAGTTCATAAGCTGAAGCTTTGTTTCATTAGCTTTTGAAAAGAAAGGCATAATTAAGCATCTCTATTTCTGGAATCTTTATTTCTAAAGGTGCAACACCTTTCAAACTATTCTGTCAATCATCAACATAGCGCTTTACCTACCAGCAACTCGAGTCGTCAGCTTTTTGTTTTTACCTGCTGTAAAAGAGGTTAATTTTCTTTATGGATGATTTTGCACATTTGAATTGAATGTACAGTACCATAAGTCACTTTGGATAAAATTATCTTCCAGATGCATAAATGTATCAGAGGTTTCAGTGTCTGTAAACCTGAATAAAGCTCAGCAAACTTATATCATTACCAATGCTGACATGATGTCCAAACTAATTTCATTTTACTTTATAATGTTTTCCAGCATATGTTTGGAGAAAAGAGACTCAGCTGTCTTCACTTCTCCTATCACAGAGGTGATCTCATGTTCCTCTCTGACATCGCAGCTCATCACCTCAACCTCAGCGTTCACAACACAGACTTCCTCATGTTCCTGGTTCAAACTCCTCCAGCCCCTCATCATCATGGTTTGTGTAAAACTTGTGTGACCGACTGAACTGTCAGAAGTGCTTTTGTAGGTTTGCTTTATTTTACAAAGGTCCAATTATCTGCTTACTTTACCACTATGCCACCGATCTTCAGCATTCTGTCAAATATCTGTGTAGAATTTATCGTTTTATCAGTGATTTCCTCAATATCTGTGCTAGTTTCTTGACACACTCTCTTTCTTCCAGAATAAAATAATTTACATTCTGATCAATATTAATTATTATTTTACGTACATTGAGCATCAGGGTTTATTTTGCGATAATGAGTGACTGAAGGTGCATTATCCCTTTTCCATATTTGCTTTTCTTCTTGCACACATAGATCCTATACTCAAAGACAGATGTATTTACCAGGGCAGATTACAGCTTACAGGACTTTCATTTAAATTTGGATTTCACGTTTGATTCAGTCACATGGAGCCGCTGGCCTCACGGGACCGCCAGTCGTTCGTATGCAGAAAATAATTACGATAAGGGTTGTGTTAGAATAAAATGTTTAAAGATTATTTCAAAAGGCTTTCGCCCCTCAGGCCAAGCCTTCATATCAGGACAGAGCGACTGGGAAAGAGATTTGAAGGTTTAGGGAGAACAGGCAGTAAGAAGGAAGTCTGGTTTTCATGGGATGAGTTTTATTCGAGGACGTCAGCTGTACACGTTTTACACACAGTACGTGTGCGTGACATCTGACATCTCCAAAAGCACTGATGTGTCCTTTGAATTGTGTAGGTGTAGAAGACTCTCAGGCAGTGATGGACAGCTGGTGTCAAAGGACACTGTTTGGGAGGCAGACACACTCTGTCAGTTTAAATCTAGATTAAAGATCCATCTCTTTAACCTGGCTTACACATAACACACTTACACATTTCTATTACTCAAATCCGTTAAAGGATTGTTAGGCTGCATTAATTATGTCAACTGGAACTAGGAACACTTCCAATAACATACGATGTACTTGCTACATCGTTAGAAGAATGGCATCTACGCTAATATTAGTCTGTTTCTCTTATTCCGAGGTCACCGTAGCCACCAGATCCAGTCTGTATCCAGATCAGATGGTCACTGCAGTCACCCGGATCCAGTACGTATCCAGCCCAGATGGTGGATCAGCACCTAGAGATGACCTGGAGACCAGGACAACTAGATGAGCCCCAGAGACAGATCCCCAGTGAAGACCTTGTCTCCTAGATGGCCACTGGGACAAGACCACAGGCACCAGATGAGTCCTCTGCACAATCTGACTTTGCTGCAGCCTGAAATTGAACTGCTGGTTTTGTCTGGTCAGAGGAGAACTTGCCCCCCGACTGAGCCTGTTTTCTCCCAAGGTTTTTCCTCCATTCTGTCACCGATGGAGTTTTGGTTCCTTGCTGCTGTCGCCTCTGGCTTGCTTAGTTGGGGACACTTAATTTCCAGCAATATCGTCGACTTGATTGCACAGATACTATATAACTGAACTGAGCTGGATGATGACATCACTGAAGCTGCTTTGACGCAATCTGTATTGTTAAAAGCACTATATAAATAAAGGTGACTTGACTTGACAAGACTGTCATTACGAAATAATTCAAAGCATTTCAATGCCATGTAAAGCTGAAACAGTCAGATTTAGCTGCTGCTTGCTGTTAAATACCACGAGTGTCCCTCATTTGGCAGTTCACTCCGGGTTAATGGATGTTACGCTGGGCTAAAGTTCAGCCAGAAACTGTTGCTATGTTACCCTGGACCGCGATGCAGCATTAGTTTTGGGCTGGTCTCTCTGTGTCATGCATTTTGTATTGGCCTGGGGAATGATGCGGCTTTCTAAGGACCTTTAACACCCTTCCCAAACTAAAGGCACAAAACCAGCATTTCAACATTAAGAGAGCGCATGGGCAACAATGAAGAAACATAAATTTATTAGTTGCTTTCCATACACCTTCAGAAGGCAGACAGATGTTAATGTAATCAGGAAACAACATTAACAAACATGTACTAAAGATGCTGTCATCAGGAATTAATGTTTTATGCTATATAATTACTCAAGATTTTGTCATGAAAACAAATACTTGTAAAAAAAATAAATAAAAAGTTCGATTATTAAAACTATTTTAATTCTGTTTATTTTTCCTCTCTTTTCTGTCATGTTTGTGTGTGTATGTTCATAGTTTGGCATCACCATGTTTAAAATGGGCATGTAAATAAAGAATTTAAAAATTAAAGACGGGAGTGATTAAAAAGAAATTAAATGATTATACACAATTTTTTTTTTTTGCTCATTGCATTTGCAGGTCATTTCTGGAGCTCAGTGAAAAAAAAACACTAATTTTTATTGTGAGTGTCTTTTGAGACTGATGCTTTCTGGGGCATGTAGAGTCTCGTATCTCTGGGAAAAAAAAAAAAACAGATCATCATCCCTACACCCCTGTAGATTGGCTGATTTTTAAACTTGATAATAATTAACATTATTACTGTTATGGTCTTTGAAGTCATTGGATTTAATGTTAAAGAGCAAATTAACAATTTACTGCTCAGTAACTACACACAAACACAGAGACGCTCTAATCTCCTGTGGGCCTTTCACCTGTAACTAATCAACCTAAGCCTGTAACTGTCCTCACAACACACACACACACACACACACACACATATAGACAGCGTTTGTGGAGGGATGCAATCTTATATGCTGAATCATTTAAATCTTGTTTGAACTCAACACACGTCAACATGAACAAAACAAGAGAAACACACATTTTGTTTATATAGTGCTTATTTCACAACACAAGCAGCTTAACAGAATGATATTGCAGTGATAATGACTTAAATTCCATTTAAAGATGCCTTAAAGGGGTGGTTCATTGCGATTTCACTTTTTAAATGTTAGTTAGTGTGTAATGTTGCTGTTTGAGCACGCAGTAACCAATCAGCAACGGAATTTCCCTCCAGCAGCCAAACCAGGAACCCCGTTGCAACTCAGCTTTCAGCAAAACGCAAGTAACGAACAAAATCTTCTATCTGCTGAACTGGCGCTGATGATTGATTTAAGCAGTAAATGTAAGACAAATCTCTGCTTTATGAATTCTCTCAGGCTGAATTTAAAACCACTCGTGAAAATGAGTTAGAACTTTGGGAACTTCTCAGAACTCCGTTAATCATTCTTCAGAACTGTATGTGTATGTGTGTGTGTGTGTGTGTATGTGCCCGTGGCCAGGGAAAATATATAGTCAAATTGTTAATATACACTGACATTAACGTCTCGCTGGACGAGTAGCTGATAAAGTGTAAACTATCAAATTGAAATCAGTTTTAATCAGGTTGACCTCGAATTTTCAGATTTTGTAGGATGGTTGTGTCCACACACTGCTAAGACACATTTATATGCAAAGTAAGATACTTTGCATCCAATGTCTCCTTTAAAATAAAAATATTATAATCTTAATTTATTTCGAAAATCTGACCGTTATCAGTGTTGAGCACATATTGTAAGTTTAACCCTGCCGGGTTTACTGATACTAATGGATTCACAGGTTTCAAAATCATGGTTCAAAAGCAGCGGTTCTCAATACTGTTCCTCGCATTCCCCTGCTCTGCATCTCTCTCTCTCTCTCTCTCTCATTCAGCTCAGCTCTGACAATGAACTGTTCCAATTATACACTTATTTTCACATAGCTATGAGAAGCATTAAACATGGACGCACATGCAGTTGCTGTACTGTATTAAAGTTTTATTCAGGATAAAACCGTATATTAAAAGCTAACATAAGCGTTGTTTACAATACAACAGGAGCACATGCCGCTGAGGTGAGGGGCGGGACGCTTAGACGCGCACTAGAGACGGTTGAGCCAATCACAACACACTGGGCTAGCTAACCAATCAGAGCCCATCGCCTGTTTCTGAGGGCGGGGCTTCATAAAAACAGGAAAAGATCAGCCCGTTTCTCAGACAAGGAACAGAGCTGTGTGGTATAAAGTTAAATTATGTGAAAAATAATGTTTTTTTTTTAAACGAAGCATTAACATGTTAGACTGCACCCCATGAACACAATCAAGCCTAGAAAAAACCTAGTGAACCACCCCTTTAATATTTTTTTCTTTAAACCCTTGTTAAGACTAAGGTGACTGTGGGAAGAATTGAAAACCTCCATAGTGTTTGTTTTTGTCTGCAGAATTGTGCAGCCTAATGGACGAATGACAAAGGCTTCAGACTTCACACTGAGAAGATCTGAGCTCACAGAAAGCCGCACTTTCAAATGTTTTATTTGATTATGTGTGTGCGTGTGTGAAAGTGTGTCAACTTCTGATTTGCAAGATACATGGACAAAACATGACATCATCCCTAAGAAGAGAGAGCAGAGGAACAAGACGAGGATGTCAAACATATTCAACATCAAAGCCGACGGCTCTGAGTTCAAGGGTTGGAATCAAAGGTGCAAGTCGTAGAGCTGATGATGTGATGAATAAAAGATCTCTGTCTGTCTGTCTGTCTGTACAAGCTGTAGACTTGTGCTACGTTTTTCTGTCTGATTTAGATTATGAGAACATTGTTTATGCTCTTTATTTAAAGGATTGGGAAAGATGGAGGAGTAATATAGATCCGCTTCCCTGCTTACAGAGATCTTCGTGATTTCCTGGAATGTTTGAAAAATCTGAATTGTAATTTCTGTCTGTATGTTTTTGCAGGTGAAGCTCTGAATGCGTCTATAACTCGACACGTTCATCGTGTCCCGCAGACCATGGGGTGGAACAGGACTTTAAATCTAATTTTCAGTGGTGGACAGTAACGGAGTAGCTTTACTTTGTTACTGTACTTAAGTAAATTTTTAAAGTATCTGTACTTTACTGGAGTAGTTTTATTTTGAGTAACTTTTACTTTTACTTCACTAAATTCCAAAGTCAACTCACTGATTCAAATGAACCGTTTAGTGCGAGTCTCCAGTGAACTGAATTCACAAGTAAGAACTGGGAGATCTTGTGAGCACGTGCGCGTCTGATGCTTCTAAAAGTAAGTAACTAATTTCGAATTTTAGGATTAATTATTGTAACTGAAAATCATATTTAGGTCAAAACTGTCAGTTGTTTGTGAACTAAATCTGCTGTAAAGGGTGATCTGTTTAAGCCCACTGAAATGATTGCATGCAGACACATCAACATCTGTGTCTCTGTTTTAGGTTAAAAAAAAACCCCGAAACTTTAAAATAGCATACTAAATAAAATAATTAATGCGCGTTCAAATTCCCCACTGCCGTAATATTAACAGTTTCATTAAAATGCTACGTATTTAGCCCTATATGAAGTCTGTTTTTATATTGTTTATCAACAGTATACATTTTTATATTGCGTGGATTAACTAGCCGAGTAGACAGATATGAATGTTTATTCATCATAACCATACTGAAAATAAGTAAATACTGTTAGCTGATGCTAACTGTCAAGATAACGAGCTTGCTGGTGCTAAGTTGAGGTAATTTTTAGATATAAAGTCCAAATATTTTTTATTCAACCACCTAGATAGATTACATCTGGGGAAAAGAAAGGATGTGATGTTCAGAACATGGTAACTACAGTTATCATCAAAGTGGGAAGTGATGCCCTCTGGGGGCATTTGGCCAGGGGTGTTTTTACACCACAGACAAGGTTTGAGAAGAAAATAACCAATAAGGAAATAATGAATATAATAAGGAAAATATAATTATATTTTCATAATGATTTTTTTCTTCTCAAACATTGTCTGTGGTGTAAAAACACCCCTGGCCAAATGCCCCCAGAGGGCATCACTTCCCACTTTGATAATTACTGTAGTTACCATGTTCTGAA
>NW_015546064.1:447035-458553 GCF_001515605.1 Sinocyclocheilus anshuiensis | reverse complement strand
AAATCATTATGAAAATATAATTATATTTTCCTTAAAATAACTTCCTCCTAACTTCAGGCCTTATTCTAATGTCATAATAACTGTGATGTTCTGCAAAACCAACAAGCTTTAAAACACTTGTTTCTTACTGGTGAAAATCAGATGGTCAGATCAGTTTTCTCTCAGGTACTTCGCAGTGTAAGCTTCATAATGAACATTACTACATCACTCTCGTCAACGTAGTCCATATCAACAACAAAAATATATCTTGACTCCATATAGTGGTTATTTTGGGAAAATCCCAGGTATTTTGAGCAGTAGGATTATAAAAAAAATGTGCTAATATAAATTTTAATTAAGTAGCCTATATAAAATTTATTATTTTTATTCAAATATGACTTTTTTATATTAAAAAATACTTTTTTAAGTACATAAAAAAATCAAGTACTTTTGTACTTTCACTCGAGTAAAATTGAAAAAGGAGTACTTTTACTTTTACTGGAGTAATATTTTATTATACGTATCTGTACTTTTACTCAAGTACTTGATTTGTGTACTTCGTCCACCACTGCTGATTTTCACCTCCCAGATGTTGAGTGATGGCTTGAGGGCATTTTTACACCTTTTGTCCACATGGCAGCATCTGCTCGGTGCTGTACTTCTCATTCTTTAACACACATGATGGGAGATTGTCCGATAGCAGCACATTCTGACTGTCGTTTGACATTTAACCGATGTAATTGAGATGGTGAAGCAATGTGTGATGAGAGGGGCGGGACCTCCTTCCTCCCGGGTTTCGGCACCAATGTAACAGAGTTCGTAGATTGGAGAGAAGGAGGGGGGAAACGGCGAACATTAAAATAAGCAGATAAAAAAGTACAAGTCTATCTAGAAAAGATCAAATCCACATTCTTCCTATGCATATGAAATATTCCCGAAAAAAACTGAGCACATGAATGTGAGGATCAAAGAGCCCAGTGAGTGTAGTTACAGCTGAGGAAACATGCCAGAGGAAGTAGGTCAAAATGAGTGTGAATATCTCCAGTCCTGCATTACATCCATATTAGTATTAACAAGAAAAATGTATTTTTCTGCTGATGTAAAAATATATGGTTTTGAAATTACATGTTTCACATATGGCTGTGGTGTTCAGGTGTCAGTATACTTTCATTTGTTTAGTGTATCTTTTAAAGGCTCAGGTGGAAACTGGAGGTGGGAAGTGTAGGTTGGTCCAGATCTTTTGACAAACAGCAGGTTTGAAATGGGGAAATTTATACATAATTCAAGTTTCCAAATCAAAACACAAAACGAAAACACTGTGTTGGGGGTCTGCTAACAAGACACAAGACACCTAGCATGAGAAAAGCTGTAAATGTTGTTTCAAATGTTCAAATAGCATATATAAGTGCAGTGCATATATAAATATAAATATGTGTATAAGTGCAGTCCTAAGGGACATCTCAGGTTTCTATGAGAACCGGAGCTTCTAACAGAAGCTTCAGTCACACGATGACTTTACCAATTGGCTCTTTTATTTAGAAAATTGGGTTCACATTTAGCATTGTTTTACACATTTTCATGGGTGAAATCCAATCATTTCAATGGGAATCCATGCAAACAGGAATTTCGCCTGAGGGCAAATGATTTCCCCACACAGCTTTCGCAACAGGTTCAAGTTGGTTACACAGATTCGCCCTGTTGACCATCAGAAAGCTGCTTGTTTTGAATGTAACTTCTGTGTGTTCAGCGCTTTATACATCTCTACATGCCTGTGAAATGTTGCTGAAATGGTCTCTAACTTGGTTGTTATTGTGCATTGCAGTTTCTCAAATCATTCTTTTGAATGAGCCTTTTTTTAATTTTCAATGAATCAACTATAATCCAATTCATAAAACCTGTCTGAATGATTTGTTCAGTTGAACTCACTGAATCAGCGATCATGTTGCAGCAGTTAAGATGTGAATACGGATTTAAATTACAGTCTGTTTATCAAACCCATCAAATGATTTTAATAGACTTGGACTATAGCTCCTGAATTGTATGGACAACACTTGTATGATCATGTTATACTTGTGGCACTATTTGAAGCTTCAAAGTCCCCATTAAATGTACCTGTAACAAACATTCGTAGTTCGGGAAGAAGGAGACGGGAACCGGCGAACATTCAAAGAAAACTTTAATAATAAAATAAACAAACACAAAATGAAAGTAAAGCGGCAGCCCCTCACGGACGACTGCCACACACAAAACACAAAAAGTCCAGGCCTGGTCCTCTCTCGTCCAACACTGTCGTCACTCCTCCTTTTATCCTTCCGGAGCTCCTCCGTGGGACTCGAGACCGGTGAGTGGCGCAGGTGTTGCGCATTAGCATTTACTCCACCGGCCTCGCTCCGTTCCCACGGCTCTCGGCCCCGCCTCTCTCGTCACACAATGTCTCTGCATTCCTACAATAAGACTGAAGCATTATGAGCGGTTTTAACAGAGAATGTGGTTTCATAAGAAGGGTCATTTCCCTGTTTGGACTATCTGTTTGTGCTGGTCAGTGTGTTTCAGGGAAATTGGATAAAGTCGTTGGGATTCAGTAACCAGGAGAAGTGCCACAGTGTTGTGTTTGCTTCCTTTCACTCATAGTTCATATGTGAGTACTTGGGGTTTTCATTTCCTAATTATGTTGTTGGCAAGGTATCTGGCATGTTCTCATCTTGTCCATCTATACTAGACGTAGTTGTTTAAGAAATGTTTCAGTGGTTCAGGAAAAGTACACAGTCATCTATTCAGTTTGCGCACACACACACACACCAAGAAATACAGGCATGAATATTTCCAAACCTTCAGTTAATGTCCACATCCAGCTGATCTCTGAGGAACATCATGTGTCTTCACAGGACAAACTGACTTCCACTGGAAAGGAAATAAAAAGTCAGGCGCCAGTAAGAGAAATTCTGGTTCAAGAATCTTTATCTTTATATATGAGAGTCAGAGAGGTGCAAACATCAAAAAGGAAATCTTAAAAATACCAGTGTCATGGAGCCAACAGCAACGCCAGATCCTTCATCTCCTCCCACTCATTCACAATCACCCAAATACTGATGCACTCCACCTGTCAACACCAATCAAGCCTGTTATAAAGCCTCCATCACATCCCTTCTTCAGTGTCTGGTCTTCACATATGTGCATCAACCTTCCTGGCTCCTTACCTGATCTACTTACCTATTCATCTGCACTGTTCTCCGGGTCAAACACTACCTGCAAAGACACCAGTGTGGTACAGCTAATTCTATGCTCTGAACTCTCCAAGAATATACATACCTGTGATTAGTGATGGGAAACCTGAACCGAGGCTTTCTGAAATTGTGCTGAAAAAGGGTTCATTACTAGAAGTTTTTAACACAGTGCGCATTAGCGACATCTGGTGGTCAGACTTGGTTTCTCCATCAAATCTAACAAAACATTGCGGAGCAGAGGATGGGTTGTGGCTGGAAGGGATACAGGAAAAACCGGAAACTAACAATATATTGAATTTTCTACCTATTAGATTGTTTTTTTTTTTATTAACGTCTACACCTACTCCAACCCTAAACCTACCCCTTACAATAATGCAAAAATAGTAGTTATTGTTGTACAGTGTGAGGAAAAATTACGCTATATTGATATGTGCATGCCCAGTAGTTTTTGCTGTATGCCATCTAGCCTTAACCCAGAGGATGGATTGAAAAAGCTTTTAATCTGTGCCAACTCGTGTCATGCGTAGTCCGGTCAACGGATTCACATATTGATCAATAATATAAAATATACAAGTGTGTGATTGACGTGAGTAGTAGCAAAAATATTTTGGGTGAACTGTTCGGGGTCTCTGAGACCCCAGCTATAGAACATGATAAAATGCAATAGAGGTGGGACGTGTATTCAGTTTCTGTCTGGTGTTGAGGTTATTCTAAACTATTCTACTGAATCCCAAATAAGTGTACACACACACACACACGCACACAACCAAGTCAATGTAAGAGTCATGTGAAGCGCAGATTTTGTTCAAACCAGCTGTCCCGACCTTCCGATACTGCATGAGGTTCGAAGCTTCAAATGTCATCAATCATGTGGTATTGTCATTTCGATACAAGCATTGGAACAGTGTGTGTGATACAATAGTGCTTTGAAAACTGCGTTGGAGCATCGGAGCCTCGGTATCAATTGTCCCATCACTACCTGTGATCATCACTTTCTCCTCTTCTGAAGCCTCATTTAATAAACTTTGTTGAACTGTGTTTATGGTGTTGTCCTCTTCTGTTTGCTGGCAACCAGCTGCAGTGATTAGTGCAGAAATGTGTACATGCACAAATCTGCTGAAACAAAAATAGGGAAAAAAAACACCAAATAATATAATTAGAGCAGAAATGTCCAGAAGAGAGCCTGCTCTGAACATTTCACTGGAAAACACTGCAAACAGCAAATATACAAGGCACAGACAAAGAAAGTTTCCTTTTCAGAATGACAGTTTTTAGTACATCATGCAAATTAAATATCTAAATTGACTTCATATAAGAGGAATCTGCAATAGACTGGCCAACCATCCATCCAGGGTGTTTCCCTGCCGGGAGAATGAATGGATGACAGAAATTTAATTTACACAGATTAAAAAATATATAGATATAAAAAAAAATCAAGTTCTGGGTTGTACCACCTCAACTGAGACCTTTGGGATGAAAGCCCAGCCAATGGAAATGAAATATTCTGTGTTGAGCGGTGCTTCAGGTGTCACATCAGAGCAGATAAAGGACAGATATTTCACAAGAACCCCTACTTGAGTGAAGTGGTGTCTCATGAACTCATCTCATTGCGATTGGATGGCTGATTCATAGTGTTTGTGTTCTTTCTTCCTATGTGCCGATGCTGTTTGTGTTCATTTGTTGTGGAATGATTTGTTGTTCTCTTTAGGCAGCCAACAATTTCTTAAATCAGAATAATATAATATAATAATTTTCTGTTTAACAGCATGATTCTTCCTATGTGCCGATGCTGTTTGTGTTCATTTGTTGTGGAATGATTTGTTGTTCTCTTTAGGCAGCCAACAATTTCTTAAATCAGAATAATATAATATAATAATTTTCTGTTTAACAGCATGATTCTTCCTATGTGCCGATGCTGTTTGTGTTCATTTGTTGTGGAATGATTTGTTGTTCTCTTTAGGCAGCCAACAATTTCTTAAATCAGAATAATATAATATAATAATTTTCTGTTTAAGAGCATGATGTAAAATTCAAGCTGTTCCATTCTGAAGGAAACCAATCAGGGTATCGTCCGATCATTCGTTTTTTAATTTAATATTGAAATCTGAAAAATAAAAAAACGGCACATTTTTCGTTTTTCGTTTGTTCGAACTGTTCTGTTGTCAGAACAGAACAGTTGGCTTCATTTTCGCCAACTGAGGAAATTCAACCTGCCACAGGAGCTGCTGAAGCAGTTCTACTCAGCCGTCATCGAGTCTGTCTATAACAAATTCCTTGTATGTGCAAACATACTTGGCAATAAAGCTCTTTCTGATTCTGATTCTGATTCTGACTTTTCGTTTTTACGTTCAGGGATAGAAACGAATAAGCAACTTGAATATTCGGTCTCTACATGTGGGCGGGAATGAAACGCCCCTCTCCGCTGATTGGTCAACCAAACATTTAATAGTCCTAAAAAAAATAAGAGTCCTCCACTTCTATGGATTCTTAACGTGTTTATTTCTACTACATTTTATCTCTTTCTCTTCATCAAACAGCCAGATTAACGAATGGCTTGACACAAACCGTATCGAGGCAGAACCTAGACAGAGCTTTCTTTTGTGTAGGCATAAATTCTGTAACCTACCCGTGAAATATTAGTTTATCTCATAAATATTAATTTACTTCGCACCTGCACTCACAACTACCTACTAGCCTACATCTTTGGCACACCGCCTGAATTATTATAGCTAACCACCTATTAAAATCTGTGTGGCAAATCTGCGCGATGCACTGCAGCGTGGGAAGAATGTATTGTAGACAAGCGCAGACCACTATTAATTTATGTGAACAGGTAGTTTTAGACAATAAACTGAGTTTATTTAATTAATATTGAGTATTGTCCAGCTAACTGATGGCATACAAAATTGTTATTTTCTCTGTCAACTAAACCCAAGTCACAGAACCGTGGTGTGACTGACTCGCAGCAGGCACATAGAGTGGTGAATCATTCCTGAATGAATCAGAGTCTTTGAAAAACCCATTATTATAGACAACAATGCAATTACCAATTATTATAGACAGCCGCTTGATTTTATTCCTAAATGAATGAATGAAGCATTTTGAACGAATTGATTGAATAAAAGGCTCCTTTATTAACACAGTGACTTACCGCCACCTAGTGGCGATATTACTTTCATAATTCAAGTATCATTTCATTTTATTCATATTTCTGTATTAAAAATGTTGTATAAAACATTAATCTCATTTCATTATGCATTTGCACTTGCTATGTAAATGCACGTACAGCCGTCTGATCAGCATTAAACTAAATACATCTAAAAGCATCTTCAGACGCAGGTTCTATATCTCTGAATACTGATTTAATTGGTAACAGCCTATTGTCATATTATTCTAATTTATTTGATGTAAGAATTTAACATTAAAGATGACATACAAAAGGTAAAAGGTAAAAAAAATAATAATAATAATAAATAAATTAAAAACTGAAAATCAGTTGCCCCTTATTGGATGTATTGGTATGTTCTTATAACATAAACGAGTTCACCTTCAAATCATGACGTCAAATTTTGATCGCTTTGTATTTCTGCAGGTTCTGGTATGTTAATCTCCAGCTGAACAGGAACATGACGAATGTGCTTCACATTTCTCACAATCCTAATCCCATCCTCGTCGCCATTTATGTTGTGTTGTTTGTCTCAATAACCAGTCTGTATCGTTGTTATCTCAACTTTATTAACACACTCTCAACTACATGATCGCTGTCCTTAACTCTCACGATCCTCTCTCGTTCCCACCCCTTTGTTCTCGCGATATCACTACACTACAGTTTTCTATCCCTGAACGTAAAAACGAAAAATGAAGCCAGATTCTTGATTTTTCATTTTGTTTGAACAATTGAAAAACGAAATATGTGAAATATATATTTTTCAGATTTCAATATTAAATTAAAAAATGAATGATCGGAAGATACCCTGATTGAAACCACATGGAGCTTTAGGGCTCCATAAGTGGACAAAACTAGAACTGCAGCTTTTATTCTATCAACTACTACAGTGTAATAGGAGTAAAAACTAAATAATTCACCTCCCATTCCTCTCTCTCACACACACCCACACACACATGTGAAATGTCACTCTTGGCCTCCCAATCAGATGAAAATTAATTAAGAAGAGCAGCTCTCGTCTGCTCAGAGACTGATAAGGAACTGCTAGCGCCTCATGGCATTTCGTCCACACACACACACACACACACACACGCACGCGCTGTATTCACTCAGAGTAACAAACACACACAGCTGTGATTCAGAGACCAATGGCGACCCACAACAATCGACTAATATGTCCAACATTAACATGTATCACATCCAACAGAGAGTGCTGAAACGGCAAATGACATGAGAGCAGAGATGGGCTACAGCAGCTCAGATAGATGTATTTAAATAGATCAGTCCAGATTTTTCCCCCGGACAAACTCGGCTAACAAGACAAATGAATGAGGTCAAATATTCAAGAGAATGAGAAAAACAAAAGGGAAAGCCGAATGTGGCCTGAGTCACCCGATGCAGAAGGTCAAAACAGTAGCCCAAAGCCCAGAGAAGTGACCTGGAAATATGCCAATGAAACACAACCAATGAAAATACACATTCTGAGACATGAACTGAAATGAATTGTGAATTTTATTAACATTAAATCGTCCTCCTCCCATTTTCACCCCAAAATTATGGGGAAGCTGTGCCTCCCCTGACGAGCCGCCACTGGTTCAGGAAGCACAAATTCGGATTAAAGAGACACCTTCGGCCATTTAACATCCTAATGATGTGCCCTATATTCTTATAGTCTGATCTCCAATAGAGGGAAAATCTGTGACTGTGTCCAATCCATTCTCATGAGATGATTTCCTCCAATCACAAGATCAACAACATTTTTCACATCATGTTTGTGAATCAAATAGCAAACATAGACCATATGAGATATGAATGACTCCTGCCATAAAACTAGATAGAACTATGTACAAAAGGGAATAATCAGATAAAAATCAGATAATGCAAATATAAATATATAGGAGGAGAAACACCTAAAATATATATTTTTAAAAAACTTGATAAGGCCATTCGTCCAGTGCATTAAACAGAATGAGCATTTTAAATAGCTGCAAAACAATGTTTTCCCATGACTTATTTTCTGTGTTAGTGCACTTTTGCACTGGTGTTTGGGCCCGTCATTGCCATTATACTTGCTGTACTGTTTTTATATATTTGCTTTCACCACACTTTCTTTGCACTTATAGATTGTAAGTATTACTTATAATATGGTCACTTACGATTGCTTAACTGATGAATGTATAACTTAATCAAAGATCTCAATGACTGTGGATGGGTTCTGTAAACACTAAATCATTCACTCTTAGCCGGTGTCCTCTGGCTCAATGAGCTCTGAATGCTAACGAAGCTTTCAATAGCTGCTCTTTGATGTCAAATGAAGCAGCTTTACTGGCTGGAACAAAAAAACATGGAGGTCCAGAACAAAATCGGATGCTCTCTAGCTCAGCGCTCGCTGTACACCAGTGGACATCACAGTGGTCACCGGCTCGGGGAATTGAGTTATTGATTGCATGGATGCTACAAATAACTTTCAAGGAGAAACAACAAACGGCAGAACATCCCAACCCACCCTGCGCTCAGAACAGGTGCTGAAGCTGAAACATAGATCCAGTGTTTCATTTGACCGCCTCACATTAAACAAATCATCTCTCATCTCATCTCATCTGCAGAACAGCAGTGAGAACAGCTTCTCCACGTTCTGCTCCTAATCTGACCCTTGTTCTCTGATTAGAGGGCCTGAAAGTCACATCCTCAAGGCCGGATATCAGCATCTGCTCACGTGTTCTGGAAAGCATGGACGGCCCCACAGAAGCCAGCTCCTGGTTACTGCACATCTCATTAGCATAAAGACTCGGGGCCCGTGAGCACGAACACTTCAGAGTTTACAGTTGTAACAGACAAGCCAGTTACTAAGTCTTGTATCTGTAGTTTTCTTCCCCACCGCTAGGTGTGCTATGATGCCTAAATGAGCTCCTTAAGTAAAGGTGGGTCAGTAGAGGAAGTGAGCAGGAAGAATTACGGATGGTACCTCTGTATATACAGCAGAGATGGTAGCTATCCTAATGCCCATTTCCTGCGATGCACTTATCCATTACATTATTTGGTATAATGTGATTGATTGTCTTTTTCTTGTATTTTAATTTTTTTGTGGTGACGATTATTATTTTTGTTTTCATGGGTGTATAAAAATAATAATGTGCATTTATGTGATGAGCATCTTTCCTTCTTAAACTTCTGTTAGGCAAACTGAATCCCCCTTTGATTAATTTGTATAACTAGTTTTGTGTTAGAAAAATACGAGATGGTTATACAGTCACTAGCTGTGCAACAGATGGCAGGTAAAACCCACTTGTGTCTCCATGGTAACAGGACGCCAATCTCCATGACTATAGTCAAGTCCGTTTTATTTGTGTAGGGATCGCTGGTTCCAGTCGTCTCTGTGATGGCTGGGGTGTTTTAGCCTAGACCAGAATATCTCTCTCTCTCTGTTTCACACACACACACACACACACACACACATACATACCGGCTGTGTGATTTCAGTCTATCCCGAACACTGTAATGCTCCAAAGTGACACATAAACTGCACAGCATTCACTGCGCGGCCCAATCCAGCAGTGCAGTTACATTGATCCATTTTATTTCTACACAGAATTCTTCATTTTAAAGTTTTGATGGAGGTCAGACATGCCAAACATTTAACTGAATTAAGTCACTGAAACTTAAAAAAAAAGTTTATTAAAAACAGAAATGGACATCCCTTCTTATTTTGAAAGAGGGATTGTGTTTATATCAAAAGGAAACCTCTTGTGTGTGTGAGGGACAGCAGGAGAGACAGAAGATCAGATGTTACTTTTGGAACAATATGAAATATGAACACTAAACAAAAAGCTCAGGACACATGACAATATCAATATAGATAAAGAGCAAAAATATCTATTTTTTTCTGTCTTTTCCATTCAGGCTGTCACTGTGATTGTGGTGTCAGGCCTCAGAGAGGCGGTTTCTGTTCAAATAAGGACGAATAAACAATAATGAAACAAAGGTACTGGATTTTTGTTGATATGTAGAAACATTACACTAACACATAGTGACACACAGATTTACATTTACGTTTATGCTTTCATCCAAACTGACTTAAAAATGAGGAACATCACCATGCCCATTTTAAAGTATGAGCTAGATTAGTTCAAGGCAACTAATCTAAACTAAGGGAACAAGAAAATGTTAGATTGTTACGCTGTATATTTCATCTGAGGATTTGGATGTTTTATTTGAATTGCTCAAGTCCTTCTCACTGTGGTTTTTATCCATTTAAGTCCACAACAGTAAAACAGGTAGTTAGTATCATTAAACCTGGTATATTTAACATACTTTCACACTCGTCCTGCTGCTCATATGGGTTTGTTCGTGGTGATGGTTCAGGCAGTAATTTCACCTTTCCAGAAGGCTTTTTGAGAGGTCAAGCTAACACCTCCCTGCAGGATTTTCCAACATTATTGATTTCACTGACCCATCTGTGACTCTCTGACAGTAAATTGTGTCTGAGCCCAGCGCTCTGTTATCGCGGCACTAAATGTTAATGATCATCTTGTAGATATATAGCTAAAACTACTCAGACTTCCCACAGATTTTAAATCTAAGAGCATCACAAGTCAACAGAAGCGACAAGACGTGTATCTTTACGATTGGGTGTAAAGTGAGTCTTATCGTCTCTGTGGATCTCAGAGAGGCTGTATCTGTCAGAGTTGTATTTTTGGTGGTAACGTTTTAAAACAAGAAACTTGTTTGAACGATTAATGTGACTTTCATCTCAGAAGAGTGAGTTACGAACATTGCAAGCTTTTTTCCCAACTGGTTTATTCACTGAAAGTCTTTACATTATTTTTTTTCTGATGGAAAAAATAATGATAATGTCTAATGATGTAAGATAAGCAAAGCTGGGAAACAGGAAATAACCTTCAAAAAACATCAGCAGAAAAGGTCAGAATAAGATGCAAAATCTGTTTGAGTCTGTAGAGCATCTTCTGCCAAATAACCTGAAACTCTGGGTTTCGCACGAGAAAATCCTGCAGGGTTGGACGTACGTACTGAATCAGCGTTTTACACTTTCTCGCTGATAATCTCTTCCTCCATCTCTCTCCTCATTCCCTGCGAGAACACATGAGCAATGGAGACCCGAGCAGTTCATATGGCTGTGTCCCGTGAGACG
>NW_015546064.1:440392-447025 GCF_001515605.1 Sinocyclocheilus anshuiensis | reverse complement strand
AGCAGGATGGACTGATAAAAACAGACCCCGAGAGCTGCATCTCTTCACTTCTTCAGGAGAATATTTCTGCACACTAACCCATCAGGCCTGAATTATTGACCACTGATTAAAAATATATAGAAGTGGTATTTCCCACTGTAAATGCAGCAGATATAAAAACAGAGTGAAAAAGAAATACTGTTGGGTGTGAAGAGTTCAGTACTATGATGAATGCATTTATATTGGGAGTAATTTACAATTGATAAGTAATTGATTTGTAGTAATTTTGTGAAAATAGCAGGGTGTTCCCCTCAGTTCAAATCACGTTTTTAGGAAGGCCCAACAGTTGAAAGGGTAAAAGGAAATGACGTTCTGTTCAAAAAGGTCGTGCATAATCTCAAAATGGTGGTTTATTGAAGGATGCAAAAAAAAAAATTGACTGTGTAGAGGAAAATAAAAATAAATAAACACTGTACAAAAGGAAACAAAACAGCAACAATGTGCTAAATTGGCTTAACCCGATTGGTCCAGCTCACAACAGTTTGCTTACATCTCTGAGCCAATACCAGAACCGAATGCCTTCAACCAGGAAGTCTACTTATAGGCTAAAGCCCTGCATATTGGTCATACCAACATACTAGCAAAAACGAAAAAGTTTATAACAATCAAATCAAATAATGCTATAAACACTCCACACAACAAGATTTAAACTTCCCAAACTGACAATACAACAAACATTAACATAAATTATCCCCCTCTGACATCACGCCAAAATGGTAGCTTCCCCAGGAAATGATGTGGTTGCTGCTTTAAAAAACAGTTTGACCTCGATTATGGGTTTGAAACCGATACATGTAAAGGGTCTGCATCTATACAACATTCAAAAACAAGTTGGAAATGGAAGGAAAAACTTTGGAAGTAGGAAGGAGGACACAATAATATTTAGACTCCGTATTGGTCACACTCTTAATCAATCATTATTTATTATTGGTAAACATGAATCAGGTAATTGCAATAAATATGGTATACCAGAGACTGTGAAGAATTACGTTTGTTGAATATTGAAAGTATAACAATTACGACAATACTAGAGTATGCTCCAGCACAGTATAAAGTCTATAATGCAATTATTAATTATTTGAAAGCAATAGGTTTAATAAATAGAATTTTAAGATCACATAATGAAGTATATAAAATAATTGTATTCTTGTGTAATACTCTTTTGGTCAAAAGGTTTCCTAAAGGTTTTTTTTTTTATATGTTGTCACCAATATACGTCATGCTCCACACTCCAGTCCAGTAGGTGGCGGAAATGCACCTTTTAAATTGGTTTGCCAACCGCCATTAAAAAGAAAAGAAGAAGATTATGGGTAATAGAAGGAAGGAGGTTATCTTATCTAGATTGAGAATAGGACATGTAGCATTAAATAACAGTTTGCACATAATAGGGAAACATGAAACAGGCAATTGTGATAAATGTGGATTACCAGAAACAGTTGAGCATGTTCTTTTAATATGTATAGCGTATGAAAGGGAAAGACATCAGATGTTCCAAGAACTGGAACTGATGGGAATTAATAGTATATCTCTAAAGACACTATTAGGTTATGGGGTAATGCAATCAAGAATATATGGAGAATTGTTTACGTATTTAAAAAAGACAAGATTAATGGAAAGAGTTTGAAGTTTTGAATTTTGTATTTATTTACGTAAAAAAATTGGTTTATTTTATTATTTTATTTTAATATTATTATTATTATTATTATTATTATTTATTTGTATTTTTGTTATCTATAATAGTTTAATAATTCATAGCTGAACCGTGTACGTTTCACACTCCAGACCAGTAGGTGGCAGACGTGCACCTTTAACGTTGGTTTGCCAATCCGCCAAAAAACTCGAGAGAAGAAGAAGAAAAAGATTATGGGTTTGGTTGTACAGAGTGTGAACCAGGAAATTTAACTGCAGTAAATAGGAGGACTTGCAAAATAAAAGGTAATCAATACATAAATTGTTCGGTTCTGCTATTTTGTTCTCCTAATTAGAAGGAAAAAAATAGCTTTAAGAAAGAAAGAAAAAAACATAAAGGTTGCAAATTAAACACAGCAGTAACAAACTTTGGACTAAATTAAACACAAAATCTACATAACACCTTCCTGATGTGTACACAGATGTTAATTTGCCGGCAAAGAACAGTATAAGTGAAATGGATATGTGTTTTTAAAGTTTATATAAGTCAACCGGTTAGAATGTGCATATGAATCATTCACTCAACCGATTTGTTCAAATTTAATCATTGGCTCTGTTTCCATTCGGTATTACATGCATGTCAAATATTTTAGATGTGAGCACGTGATCGGATTTTGTCGAGAAGCAAACAGGAAAGAGGGCGACCAAAAAACTGAAGGTGAGCAACTGTGATTTTGAATTCTATGGTTAATTTCCTCCGTATGTGTAAAATAATAGAATTAATGATGAAATTTAACTTCAATTAGGGCTGCACGATAAATCGCATGTGATTATTTAATGCGCATCTTGTCAGTAAAGCTGGTTCTGTAATCAGCGGTAAATCTCCATCATGTGCGGGCTTTCACATGGAGCAGCATTTACTACACAGAGCCGTTGTTCACTGACGAGCTGCGCAAAACCACATTCATGCGATTTATCGTGCAGCCCTAAATTTGAAGTTGTGTTATAGTTTGATGATGTATTATAGACCTCCTTGTGCTTGACTTCCATTGTTAGTGTATTCACATGGTCAACATGGCCATTTGTTTAGGGCTGTCACTTTCAACTTTTTTTTTTTTTAAGAAAATGTGATCAAATATTAATGACTTAGTTAATTATGACAGCTGACTTACCTTTTTTTTGTTTTTTTTACACGAGTTGAAATGATTGCTTGCAATAAGAAAGGCAAAGATGCTGTACATGACATGATAACCTAGAATATTTGTGTCAGAGCTCAGATTGCTAGAATTCAGTGCTACTCTGTTTCTCTGTGTAATTGTGATCATCTGTCATTCTCATATTGTTTCTGTGTGTTATGAAGAGCTGTCAGGTGAAGGTGAGCTGCAGTTTAGTACAGCGGCTTAAGTGTTAATGAAGTGAAGGTTCACAACAGGAATGCGCTCATCTGAAAGATTGTTTATTAATATAGTTTGTCTACATCAGAAGGAAGTTACTGAAATAGAATAAACAGAATTAAAGATGAATGTGAATATGCATCTATATGCGTGTCAGTATGGATCTGTTTGTGTGGTTGGCATTACAGACATTCACAAGGTTAAATTCAAAGACATAACATTTCAAACGTTTCTCTTCTGTATTCTTCCTGTTTTTCTTTTTTACCAATGAGCTTGTGTTTGGAGGCAATGTTTAACTGCTGTATAATTTATAAGGGTCAGTGGTCCATCTCAAGTGGTCCGAAAATTGTAAAATTGGCTGCTTGCCCATTTTTAATGTTCCAGTTTTCAGAGGGTGTCTTTGTGTCATGACACACAACATAATTTAAATACATTTTAAGAATTATTCGTCCATCCTTGGAAGTTTTCTGAGTGCCTCTAGTTGTCCTAGTTGAGAACCACTGTTTTAGATCTGATACTGTTTAAGATGTCAATCATAAACCTAATTACTCTACAATACTGTATTATTTGTTATGCTTACAGCATATTACACCTTTTCATTTCTCCAAATGCATGAAGAAAGTAGGCTTTTCTCCCGATTTCTACTAGCTCTAGCTCTGTAACCAGTATAATCTCAAACTGTAATTTTTACAGCAGAATGTTGCCGTAGAGGAAAAAATCAGGTTTTTATCTGCTTTCCCACCAGAGATAATCAACCCCAATGCCAGGCGTTTTTTTTTTTTTTTTTTTTTTTAATTGCACTTTCTGAAGTCTCAAAGTCTCAAATCTGAAATGTTCTGAATGGGCACCCCCTAACAAAATAGGACTGAGACTTGAATCCTTCCCATTATAAACTGACCCTAAAAGTGGAACTCTGAGTGATGTTGATCATTACATTTAGACTTCAGTTCTCAGTCTAAGGAACAAGAACGTGTGAAATGTTTCTATATCTTGTATTGTATCTATATCTATTTCTGTATCTTGTATTATGCTTAGAGGTCTATTTTTGAGGCCATCCTGAGCTGATATTGAGGTTTCCTAAAACACCTGTATATAATGTAGGAAAAATAAAAACCGTCAAGCAGTCTCAATTGGATGACTTGCATGCTCTAGAGTTTTTATATTAATATCATTTTCAAATGTACTTTTTCAGTGTTCAATGTTAAAATGGATGATGCATAAGGGCAATCATCAAATTAACTTTTTATTTTATTGCTCTTGATTTTTCAATCAGTAGTTTTAGTATATAATAGAAACCACAGCAGGTTTGAGTCCAGACTGTCATTTACGATCTAAAATCAGAGCACATTTGATGCGCTTTATTGTCCTTTATGAGTGGGTATGTCAGACGGCAGGTGAGTGACTGACAGTCTATTGTGTTGGTCAGCAGTGTGTGTCCGTGTGTGTGATCTTTAATCTCCATCTATCAGTCCATTCTCCAAACCTCTTGTCTTCTTTAGGGCTGCAGGATGCTGGAGCCGATCCCAGCATCTCGATTCCTTTAATCTCAGATTTATTTGTCTCTTCATAATATCTTGGATACGTTATCAAAATTGTAGATGTGCTCATGAATGTGTAGTGAGGAATTCTGGGAGTCATCCATTGTCTGTGACCCTGTGACCTCTCAGGTTTGGATAATAAAACCCGAAGCTTCTACAGTCTGTGTCCCTCCTCAGAGCTGCTCTGTGGCCTTGGTCGTGACATTTGCTCCATGTTACTGCAATTACCTCCTGCAGAAACGACCCTCTATTCCTCTCTGAACCACGCGGCCCTCGCCGCTCCATAATGGCTGTCGGGACTTTCAAGGTTTCGCTAAATTGCTTTGGCCAGTGATGTATACAGTGATGAGCTCAAAAATCCATCCGAGAGAAATTGAGATTGAGAACTGTAAAGAACTCCCAACTTGAGTCGCACGGCCTCTTGAATTAATAAACGCACAGAGCAGGAGAGAGACATGCAGATGGCGTGAAGGTGTCAGGGAGAGAGAGACAGCAGAGAGATTTCATTCCTTTCCAGAAGATACATGGTGCATTAGTGTTTCCATTTAATGGTTCAATAAGATCTCTGTAAAGGGATGTTGTTTCCATTTGCTTATTGGTCCATTCATTATTCCAACAGATGCCTGTGTGACTTAAGCATGCATCTCACCCTAGGAAAGCATATTAAAGAGAAAAAAGACAGCGAGATGAAGCACATGTCAAAGCAAAGAAAGGGTTTGAGGTTCATGAACACACACACACACGTACGTGCTTTATTGACATCACAGAGAGAGACACATTTTATTTCCATGGATAGAAACAGGTAAGAAAATACTGTTAATAAAGTGCAAAATTCATACTAAAGATTCAATGATGGAAATCATAAAAAAAACAAAAAAACAATAGAGAAACACACTGCATAGCGAGTATAAAACAAGATGGCAGAAACACTATTGCATCTGTAATATCTGGTTCTGTGGTGTGTGTGTGCAGTAAAGATGCTGTTCAGTTTTATCTCCTGCCCTGCTGAGGTCACGCTCTGTAAACAAAGACTGACGTTATCAGGAATTTAATGTGTGTTTGTATGTTCCTGTGGTTTTGCGTCTTTACCTTTATTTAGTCATGAATGTCAGATAATGTGATAACAATAATTGTGTCTGACCTGCAGTGGTGGACGAAGTACACAAATCAAGTACTTGTGTAAAAGTACAGATACGTATAATAAAATATTACTCCAGTAAAAGTAAAAGTACTCCTTTTTCAATTTTACTCGAGTGAAAGTACAAAAGTACTCGATTTTTTATGTACTTAAGTAAAAAAGTACTGATAGATAGATTTATTTAGCAATTTTATATAGGCTACTTAATTTAATTTTATATTAGCACATACATTTTATAATCCTACTGCTCAAAATACCTGGGATTTTCCCAAAACAACCACTATATGGAGTCAAGATATAGTTTTGTTGTTTCGTATGGACTACGTTGACGAGAGTGATGTAGTAATGTTCACTGTGAAGCTTACACTGCGATGTACCTGAGAGAAAACAGATTTGACCATCTGATTTTCACCAGTAAGAAAAAAGTGTTTTAAAGCTTGTTGTTTTGCAGAACATCACAGTTATATATGACATGAGAATAAGGCCTGAAGTTAGGAAGAACATTTTAAGGAAAATATAATTATATTTTCATAATGATTTTTTTCTTCTCAAACCTTGTCTGTGGTGTAAAAACACCCCTGGCCAAATGCCCCCAGAGGGCATGACTTCCCACTTTGATAATTACTGTAGTTACCATGTTCTGAACATCACATCCTTTCTTTTTCCCTCAGATGTAATCTATCTAGGTGGTTGAATAAAAATATTTGGACTTTATTTTTTTTTTTAAATACCTCAATTTAGCACCAGCAAGCTTGTTAGCTAGACAGGTAGCATCAGCTAACAATATTTACTTATTTTCAGTATAGTTATGAATAAACATTCATATCTGTCTACTCCGCTAGTTAATCCAAACAATATAAAAATGTATACTGTTGATAAACAATATAAAAACAGA
>NW_015546064.1:437628-439456 GCF_001515605.1 Sinocyclocheilus anshuiensis | reverse complement strand
TGTGAATTCAGTTCACTGGAGACTCGCACTAAACGGTTCATTTGAATCAGTGAGTTGTCGACTCGAGAACAGCTGCAATCAGATCATTCTAATTCGTGAATGAATCGTTTGGTGCGATTTGCGAACCGATTTAAAAGGTTCATTGAAAAGAATCAGTTCGTTCTGCGTGTCGGAGCACGTGATATATTATAAGAAGTAACGATATGTTTTATGAAATGTAGTGAAGTAAAAAGTACGATCTTATGCTTTGGAATGTAGTGAAGTAAAAGTAAAAGTTACTCAAAATAAAACTACTCCAGTAAAGTACAGATACTTGAAAAATGTACTTAAGTACAGTAACGAAGTAAAGCGACTCCGTTACTGTCCACCACTGCTGACCTGTAAACCTTATTTTATACGTTACTGACATCAAATACAGCAACAGCAAAAACTCAAATCCCTGATCGTGATGTGTTAAAGGTCATACACTTAAAAGTGAGGTTACCATGTTTGTATGCACTATTGTATATTGCTCATACACCACAGAAGAGGAGGAATTTGCAGTAGTTCACTTTCACTTTTCCAGATGCCAAGGAATGTGAAGTCAATGCAGCTATTTATAAATGTATGAACCCCTGAAGTAAAAATATATTTATAGTTTATGAATTTGCTATATGGTAAGGCTTACATGTAAATGCAAATATTGTGCAAGAAAAGAGTTTTGTGGTTTTATTTTATGGTGCGATAATATGTTCCAGAGCTGCCTCTATGTATTTCAGCATCTCCAGGGAAGTACATACTTTTAGTTTGTAATAGAAGAATGCTAATAGAGATTCTAATATCATGGACTGGCAGAAGTGTTGCAGTGTTGCTGGCTTGTTATGATTGGCCGATTCAGTCTGGGTGGAGTTCCATGTGACTTGTTTCACTTCAAATGACTAAAAAAAAATAATCAAATAAAAGTAAACTCAATAAACATTTACAATACATCACATTTACATTTACATTTAGTCATTTAGCAGACACTTTTATCCAAAGCGACTTACAAATGAGGACAATGGAAGCAATCAAAATCAACAAAATATCAATAATATGCAAGTGCTATAACAAGTCTCAGTTAGCTTAATGCAGTACACATAGCAAGGGTTTTTTAAATAATATAATAAATAAAAAGAAAACAGATAGAATAGAAAAAGAATAGAGCAAGGTAGTGTTAGAGGTGTTTTTTTTGCTTTTGTTAATTGTATAATAAATAAAAAGAAAACAGATAGAATACAAAAAGAATAGAAAGCGATTGAGTTGGGCAGCTCATTCCACCAGGAGGGAACAGTTAATGAAAAAGTCAGAGAGTGATTTTGTGCTTTTTTGGGATGAACAATAAAGCGATGTTCACTTGCAGAACGCAAGCTTCTAGAGGGCATATAAGTTTGAAGTAATGAATTTAGGTAAAGGGGTGCAGAGCCAGTGGTGGTTTTGTAGGCAAACATCAATGCCTTTAATTTTATGCGAGCAGCTACTGGTAGCCAGTGCAAATTGATAGACAGAGATGTGACGTGCATTATTTTCGGCTCATTAAAAATTAACCTTGCTGCCGCGTTCTGGATTAATTGTAAAGGTTTGATAGAACTAGCTGGAAGACCTGCCAAGAGAGCACTGCAATAGTCCAGCCTGGACAGAACAAGAGCTTGAACAAGGAGTTGTGAAGCGTGTTCTGAAAGAAAGGGCCTGATCTTCTTGATGTTGAATAAAGCAAATCTGCCGGACCAGACAGTTTTAGCAATGTGCTCTGAGAAATTAAGCTGAACATCAATCATAACTCCAAGGTTTCTAGCTGTTTTTGAAGGAGTTA
>NW_015546064.1:435351-437572 GCF_001515605.1 Sinocyclocheilus anshuiensis | reverse complement strand
AATTGTGATGAAATGATGGGTTTGATGGAACCACAAGCAGTTCTGTCTTGGCAAGGTTGAGTTGAAGGTGATGGTCAATTTAGATGCCTGACGTTAAGAACCACAAACGTAATAATATACACCAGCGGGGGAAAGCTTAGGTGCTTTATGGGAGCGATGGAATTTCAGTGCCGTTCTGGAATGATTGAGTTATTTCGTGAAGATGTCCATTTCCATGTTCATGCAAGAATGAGCAATGTTAAAGCAGTATCACAATGTTCATGATGATGTTCTTAATGTAAGCACTGTGAGCACTTGCCTGTTTTGGTCAGTGGTGGGTTAGATTTGAGCTCAGAATTACAGACTCTCTGATTAATGTGAATGACATTGCGTGACTGTAGATCAATTAAAGGAACACAGGGATTCAGCCCAGGTCCGCTAGACTCTCCCACTGGATGTTTGCTCAGATGTTGCTCTTTCATGCAGCAGCTCATGAGACTTCACAGAGTTCTCAGTTATGTTTCATTGAGTATTGAGTAATCGTCACAAATCTTTCTATTTTTTTTTTCTGGGAGCGACCTAGGCTCTTCTGTGCTGATGGCCTGCACCCCAGCAGAACAGGAGCAGATATTCTGTCAGACAACATCTCCAAGACGCTACGCACCGTATGACTAGTAAGTCAAACCTCAAATCACAGTCTTTGTTGTTCTACCAACTTCATTGATAGTAGAGCATGTGTAGTCCATTCGATAGAGACTGTGTCTGTTCCCCGAATAATGAGGTCAAATAATACATTTACTAAAGGATCTAGAAAAAAATCTGATCATGATAAAACCAGAAAATCACAAATTAAGTGAACAACAATTATTTCTAAAGCTTGGGCTCCTAAACATTAGATCACTCACACCTAAGGCGGTTATTGTAAACAAATTGATCACAGATAATAGTTTTAATATACTCTGCCTTACTGAAACCTGGCTTAAACTTAATTATTATTTTGGTCTAAATGAGTCTACTCCTCCAGGCTACTGTTATAAGCACGAGTCCCGTCTGATTGTTTGTGGTGGCGGTGTCGCAACGATATATAGAGATATTATTAATGTTACTCAGAAAACAGGACATTGTGGTGGCTTCTGCCGCTGCTGTGAGGAATCATTCTCAAAGTCTTGGGGTTTTGATGCCAGAATTTAGATTTTATTATTCAGAGACAATAAAACTGAGAAAGCTCTGCAGAACAATCTATAGAGTCTGTGTCTGTACTCTCTTTTATACAGTGCTTCCCGAAGGCGTGCCCATGTTTAGTACATTTCATACATATGGTTATTGTTTATCAACTCTTTTACCTCTTTTGGCTGTGTCTCCAGCCTGCCACCCAGAAGCAGACAGGAGGCCCCGATTTATGTTCCATGACTAAAGAGGCCCCATCATATATTTTGTCTAATGTCCAAATAGGATGTGCAGCTTCACCATATACTACAGTTTTGTAATGTCTGCACATTCCATTCTCGTGCAGGCCTCTACACACAGGCAAATACATGATTATAATATTAGAATAACTTGATACATAAATGGTAATATTCACATTGATTATACTTGATTAAGTCATATTTTGATATCTTCCACATTCCCCCCTTTGAGACTTACTAAGTCTCACCATCATTTGTCATTACCCAGAGTGCAGTTTCATAATTCAGTCTCATCATTTATCACTACCTAGTGACTAAATTAAGTCACACAGTTTTATTACCAATGACCAGATTATGCAACAGAACTTTGGCGGAGTATCAGGACCAAAAAGTATTCCCCCACATCTGAGGAAGTAAAAAGATCCTGTCTCCCTAATCCTTTATTTAAATAAAACCCTGTTATTAGCATGAGCGTGCAATTGGTTCAGCACTTGCCTGTGGTTGTTACAGTTATGTAGAATACAATAGAAATAAACATCAAAACATAAAAAAATGTAACATCACAAAAATAGCATAGTTGATCTTCAGTCCAGATATTTTGCGCATTGTAGAGGGCCATTTTGGTTACCCTCAAAACTCAATTTCCAATCATCTTGACATCTTAGAATTTCCATTTGCTTAGTTGTGGCTTTGATAACTAGTGACCTTAATATAGGAAGTACACAGTAAAATAGTTATCCTCCTATCAATACTGCAATTCCTAAAAACATTCCCAATTCAGTTAACTATGCTCCCCATGCTCCTAACTTTAAGTCAAGTCAAGTCAAGTCAAGTCA
>NW_015546064.1:434828-435157 GCF_001515605.1 Sinocyclocheilus anshuiensis | reverse complement strand
TCAAACGAGTTATACTTGAAGCCCGCCCTCTGAGAAATACTGAAAACATTGTTATAAATTTAAGCAACACCTCCCCCTTTACCTTTTGGACGCGGCTCAAGTTTATAACAGTAATCTTGGGGGGTAGACTCATTTAAAATAATGTAATCATCAGGTTTTAGCCAGGTTTCTGTCAAACAGAGCACATCTAGTTTATGATCAGTGATCATATCATTTACAAAAAGTGCTTTCGTAGAAAGGGACCTGATATTCAATAAGCCAAGCTTTATCATTTGTTTTTCCGTATTGACTTTAGCTCAAACCAATCTCAGATTTGATTATTTTTTCCA
>NW_015546064.1:432101-434172 GCF_001515605.1 Sinocyclocheilus anshuiensis | reverse complement strand
AACAATTAAAACTTTATCTGCAGCCAGCACTAACTCGGATATAAAATCAGCACATTCTTTAATAAAGTCTGTATGGTGCCCTGGTGGCCTGTATACAGTAGCCAGTACAAACGACACAGGGGATTTATCATTAATACTTGTTTCTCTGGACAATGTTATATGAAGCACCATTACTTCAAACGAGTTATACTTGAAGCCTGCCCTCTGAGAAATACTGAAAACATTGTTATAAATTTAAGCAACACCTCCCCCTTTACCTTTTGGACGCGGCTCAAGTTTATAACAGTAATCTTGGGGGGTAGACTCATTTAAAATAATGTAATCATCAGGTTTTAGCCAGGTTTCTGTCAAACAGAGCACATCTAGTTTATGATCAGTGATCATATCATTTACAAAAAGTGCTTTCGTAGAAAGGGACCTGATATTCAATAAGCCAAGCTTTATCATTTGTTTTTCCGTATTGACTTTAGCTCAAACCAATCTCACATTTGATTATTTTTTCCAGCATTTGCTTTATCTTCCATTCTTAGGGTTTTTAATTTGATCATTACTTCACTAAATGCTCCTTCTGGAGCAGTATTATTTGGTATATAAGTACAGCATTGCTCCCCCAAACACATACTTTTCCTTTTTCAGTTAACAAATAATATAAAGCTATTCTATTTTGCTATGTCATTCTGCTTGTTGCATCCAATTGCTTTTCTAGAAGTGATCAGGCCTCATCAGTGTAATTAATAAATATTTGCTGATTGTACTTTATGTATTTAATTCATTCAGTAATTTTTATTTTGTGTAATCCAAATGAATAATGATTCAAACCCTGCTTTAACTTCATCTCTTGCTTTAAACTAGGTATGCCTTTAGGTTGACCAATTGAATTTATATAATATGCAGGGTCTTTTTCATCTGCTCTTTTGGTTCTAGTTTTTTCTTCATTTGTTGTTTCCTCTTCTAGAGAGATATGACTCATTTTATGTGTCAGCATAATCCTAGTACATAATCCTGACCAATTTTCTGGTAACGTTGGCAAGAGGCCTTATTCTAATCCACATATCCACTATATGTCTGCCAATGCAATATCAATTTCATCAAATATAGGTGGTGGGGCTTCCTTTATGACTAATAGTCATCTTTACATTGTGGAATTTTCCATATTTTGCTGCATTTCCCTTCAAATCTTCCTACATCAATATTTCCCTTCTCATAACATTCAAATTGTTGATCTATCATTAATTGTATTTTTCCCATACTATTGGCCATTTACAGGTTCGTATACAGTGTAATTCAGTTGCTTCTCTGTAGTTTGTTGTAGATTGGAGAAACTGGCACCAGTATGGGCATTATTACTTCTAATCCAATTTCACTAGATATTCCTGGACATTTCTTAAACCAGGGGTTTTTAAACTGCGGGTCGCAGAGTGGGACAAGGTGGGTCACTCAAAGTCACTTGGCTGTAGCAAAATTTGCATTTCAATGACATGCACACACATACTTACACACAGTTTAGTCTAGGGCTGCACGATATATCAATATTAATTTTGCGAATTGCGATATTGCTTTGTGCGATTTTCAAATTGCAAAGGCCGTGATTTAAAACATGCGTTGCGTGTTTTGAAGTGGGTAAACACACTAGTTGTAACAACAGCGAGGGTCTCAGAGCGACGGTTCATTATTAAGAGGAGACTCATCTGTAAATTGTCACAGGTTGCTACTGTGAGGAGCATGGAGCGAGGAACGAGGAGATGCGGAATTCATTTCAGACAGTCTTTAATAAACTTCCAAAGGAACCAGGAAAACACACGTAGCAATGTAGACAAAACAAAGGAGTTTAATATTCTTCTTCAGGGAATCACACATAGCACAAGGAGGGGACATAAACAATTCCGGACAAAGAAACTCAGAACGGGACTCACTATAAATACACAGAAACCAATGGGACACACCTGGGAGCAAATTAACTAATTAAACAAACACAGCTGGAACCAAATTCATACAACGAGGACAGGAAAAGGAAGGACCAAATAAGGAAAACAGGAACTAAACGGGAACATACACGTGACAGATCGCCCCC
>NW_015546064.1:430559-430941 GCF_001515605.1 Sinocyclocheilus anshuiensis | reverse complement strand
GACACTGGAGCGAGCTCTGGGGCTGGAGCCGACACTGGAGCGAGCTCTGGGGCTGGAGCCGACACTGGGCTTGACTGGGGATCAGGAACCCTCCCTGGGCTTGACTGGGGATCAGGAACCCACCCTGGGCTTGACTGGGGATCAGGAACCCACCCTGGGTTTGACTGGGGATCAGGAACCCTCCCTGGGCTTGACTGGGGATCAGGAGCCCTCCCTGGGCTTGACTGGGGATCAGGAACCCTCCCTGGGCTTGACAGGGGATCAGGAACCCTCCCTGGGCTTGACAGGGGATCAGGAGCCCTCCTTGGGCTTGACTGGGGATCAGGAGCCCTCCCTGGGCTTGACTGGGGATCAGGAGCCCTCCCTGGGCTTGACTGGGGAT
>NW_015546064.1:428899-430484 GCF_001515605.1 Sinocyclocheilus anshuiensis | reverse complement strand
GCTGAACTGGGGTTCGGGAGCCCTTCCTGGGCTGAACTCGGGATCAGGAGCCCTCCGTGGGCTTAACTCAGGAACAGGAGCCCTTCCTGGTCTAACTGGGGATCAGGGTAGAGCTTACGTGGTGCTGGCACTGGAGGGTGCTCTGGAGGAGCAGGCACAGCAAAGCGCTTTCGAGGAGCCTAACCCTAACCCTAACCCTAACCCTAACCCTAACTGGAGCGAGCTCTGGGGCTGGAGCCAACACTGGAGCGAGCTCTGGGGATGGAACCGACACTGGAGCGAGCTCTGGAAGGCGCTTACGAGGAGCCGACACTGGGGCCTCATGAATGCATGCAGGGCTTGCCATATTAATGTTCGTTGGGCTTGCCATATTAACGGCCGGTGAACTAGAGTAGGCCGCGGACGGCGGGCTGGTTCTAGCTCGGGGCAGGAGGCTCTCCAGACACCGGAGGATTCCTTCCCTCCAGCTCAGTCCCGTGGTGTCTGGGAGGTCCACGGGGTGATGGTAGTTGGCCCCAAGCCAGAACAGAGAATGAATGGTGGCATCATCGAAGGCCGTAGCCGCGGTGAGCCTGCAGAACTCCCAGGAATACTCGACAAAGGGGAGATCTAGCGGTGAGCCTGGAGAACTCCCAGGAATACTCGACAAAGGGGAGATCTAGGCGAGCTAAGGCGGAGAACCGAGCAGCAATTTCCATAGCCACGGGGAAAACGAGGAAAACAAAAAAACTTCTCAAAAGGCGGGAAAAAAACAAATGCGAGGAAAAGTCGCCGCTCACTCTTTGTTTGGGTCCAGAATTCTGTCACGGGTTGCTACTGTGAGGAGCACAGAGCGAGGAACGAGGAGATGCGGAATTCATTTCAAACAGTCTTTAATAAACTTCCAAAAGAACCAGGAGAACACACGTAGCAATGTAGACAAAACAAAGGGAATCACACATAGCACAAGGATAAGCTGTTCGCCAATCACAACGCACTGGGACAGCTAACCAATTACAATACATTTTTTCGGAAAGTGGACCTTCACCAAAGCCGGAACTAATCGAGCCATTTGTGCCAGCCTGGGGAGAAAGGTATTTTAATGTAAATTATGTGAAAAACAATGCGTTTTTCGAACCACCAAGCATGAGAGCATGTTCCAGTACACCCCCAAAACAAAATCAAGACTTTGTAAAAGAGCATAATAGGACCCCTTTAAACACACGGGGAACTTCAGAGACAGCAACACGACGTTTAACAGCAGACAAAGAAACACTGAATGGGACTCACTATAAATACACAGACACCAATGGGACACACCTGGGAGCAAATTAACTAATTAAACAAACACAGCTGGAACCAAATTCATACAACGAGGACTGGAACAGGAAGGACCGAATAAGGAAAACAGAAACTACACGGGAACATACACGTGACAAAATGAAGAAATTAAAACAAATATTATTAGTGAAAATTTACAGTTGTACTATAAAATAAAATGGTTATTTTTCTTAAATATTTAATTTATGGCATATTAAACTTTTAATTAAGATTAAGCTTAAAGTAATGTCAATTGTTTTTTTTTTATCTAAAATATTTTGGTGGG
>NW_015546064.1:417860-428559 GCF_001515605.1 Sinocyclocheilus anshuiensis | reverse complement strand
ATCTCAAATATTTTGGTGGGTCTTGAAATATTATACTTGTTTAGGTGGGTCGTGGAATGGAAAAGTTTGAGAACCCTTGTCTTAAACCATTCATCATGAAATATTCTACAATTTGAACTGTGTATGAGTATTGGTACAATATATAAGACTGGTCTTGCTTCAAAGCAAATTATGCTGTTTTCCCATTTTTGTTTTTCTGCTGTGTAATTTACTAATTTATACCAATTATTTTCTTCTACCTTTTCCCATAAAACATTTGAATTGCTAATTTTCTTGTAACTGATATTATGATTATTATCTACAATGTGTCTATTTTATCTAGATATTTTTTGCTTCTCGTCTTATTCTTATCAAGTCTGCTTGTCAAGTGAGCTCAGGGCAGGAGGCTCTCCAGACACCGGAGGATGTCTCAAGTCTTGACTCAAGTTAAGTGAGCTCCTTATTCATTTTGGATTAAGTAAAAGCCACAGCCAGATTCAGATGAGGGTTGAAAAGTCAATTCTAGGGAAGTCTGGGTGTTGTTGTGTGATGTGGCATGTCATGATCATCAGATATCTTTTCACTTTTCTGCTTCTCTGACAAAAGAATGTGAGCTCCTTGCTTATCTCTTTTTGAGTTGTCATCAGTTTGCACTTCATCTTGTGTCACTTGTCTCTCCTCGTCACTTTCTCCTGAGTTGTCTGCTTGTCTGTTTCCTTCTCTTTCTACTTCCTCTTTTCCATTTGTTGGCCCACATCTGCTCCCAAGTATTTTGATAATCTCTTTAGCAGTCCCATCAATCATTCCATCTTCACCAGGGTGACTCTTTGCGAGTCGTTGCAATGGTCTTTCCTTCGTTGGCAAGGGAGGGTCGTTACTAGCACGCCCTTCATCCCTCACTTCATGCGGTTTGGGGATATTGAAGCTGGTTGGTGTATTTTAAGGTGAGAGATGTGGACCCAGGTGTCACTCTGCAACCCTTTTGCTGCTCAATGCAAGATTCTCCCTTGAGATCATCACTGCACACTCACTGGTTCTTATTGGTGGAGCAAACCATTCCCTGGCCTTCATAGCACTGCTGTCACCTATAAATGGAAACCTTCAGAGTTTTCTGTTAGTTATATCAACATGCTCATTTGCTCATCTGACCAGTCGTCCTTCTTGGTGTGACCTGTGGAAATTTCACGTGGGTTGAGGGCTGTCCTGGCCCCTTTTTTGAGCTCTCACAAATCCATTTCTGTCAATACAATGAGTATTGGGCTAATACCCATTTTCTATAATATAATAAAGAATTTGGTTTAACTCAGTTATCCGCATCCTTATTCTTTTTCAATTAATTAAAAATGTATTCTCAATAATTTGCTGATTCAGTTATCTCTTTGTTTTATAAACTGAGTTCCACTATATCACTGGATAATTTCCTAGGCCTATCTTGCTCAGTAGCATAGGCCTTTTGACCTGGAAAACACTCAACCCACTTTATTTCTGTTAACAGTCAGAAATACAATATTTTATCCTTTTGACACAGAATCTGCTCGATTATGATATGCTGAAAAGAAAGTAGGGTGGACAGAGCAAGCTTGCTTTGCTCTGCCTTCCCATGTTATACGCTGCGCAAGTGTGGCACTGCTTTTCTTTCTGCCACAACAATGACCTAGGTACTGACCAGGAAACTTAACCAAATTCATCCATGGTCATTATTTTACTGGGCATAATTTACCCTGTGGGCCCACATATTAAAATTTGCATACAGCTGTTTTGGCAAAATGATAGATTTGCCTTAGTGTCTCATCAGACACCCTCTTTCACTCCATACAACACCATCATTCATGCTTTTTCACACCCTTTCACATCTCCCTTTTGGCCAAAAACATATTTTTTC
The DNA here is from genome assembly GCF_001515605.1 of Sinocyclocheilus anshuiensis. Classification (NCBI taxonomy): domain Eukaryota; kingdom Metazoa; phylum Chordata; class Actinopteri; order Cypriniformes; family Cyprinidae; genus Sinocyclocheilus; species Sinocyclocheilus anshuiensis. The sequence continues at coordinate 426,698 of NW_015546064.1, read as the reverse complement.
TTGAGATTTCAGCTGATTGTGAACTAAATGATTTTAGCTGTGGAATGACACGGATTCTGAGTAGCATGATTTATTTATTTTTTCTTTCGTTAGACTCTACTGAGCGTAGACCTGGTAGCATTCCTCATAGTTTCTAGATGTCATGCAACCAGGCAACGTCAGTCACCATAAAGTTTAGTTTAACACTGCTGTATAAACCTCTTTTTCTTTTTTTTCCATCAAAATCGAATAGATGGATTTGTTTAGAATAATAGGCCTAGGCATTGCGAATGAGAGAGCCAACTGTAATTTCTCAAAAGTCACTTGTTTGTCTAATTTAAAGTTTAGTCATATATTTTTGTTATTGCTCATGAGCTACTTGGAGAAGAGGATTGGAGATCTCTGCATAATCTAGGATCCATGGCCATCAACATTTCCATCTTGTTATCCCCAGTGATGACAGTATATGTGATTTCATGATTTTGGATCTTTGGAGTCATTTTTTTATTATTATTATTTTATTCAATCTAGCCCTAGAAAATTACCATTAAACAAAATGGAGTGACCAATATTTTTAGTTTATCAGTCATATTTTTTTCTATTAGACATCTTGTCTACCCTTTTTTCTTTTTCTTTTTTTCTTCCCAAAGAGTTCAGCATTGTTGTCAATAACTCAGTTGTGTATTTTCCTCTAGTTGGTTAATGAAATAGCCCTCACTATGTCAAATCCAGCTCCATTTTTATCTGATTGGTCAAGCACTCACTTCTGTCTGTCATCATTACTTTTTCTTTAAGACATAAGGCTGGACTGGTACCTATTGAAAAGCAGATTGAGAATGTTAGATAAAACACAGAATTCAAAGAAGTGCTATGAGACCAGTCAATGATCAAGATTAATATAGTTAATAAAATAATTAACAGAATTTGAAGCAGTCTCTATACTGATCATTAAATATGCAGCACCTGTGCACGCAAAGGGAAGGATATGAAGGTAAAATGACGTCAAAAAGATTTGCATACGCAGGGTAAGAGTTGTGGAAGTGTACATAAGACTGTAAGCGTAAATTAAATTTGCATGCGCAAGAGAAGCTTTGTAAAGGTGTAAATTGCGTTTCAAGCGCAAGAAAAAAATATTTGCAGCATTTTACTGTTACTCGTAAGTGTAATTCATGTATTGTGAAACTGCAGCTTCATGCTAACGCAAAATAAATATGATCTGCATGCTTCTGACTTCCATTTTTCCGCGCTTACGCTTTTGGCACGTTTTTTTTGCCAAAAGACGGTCAAAAGCACTGCAAGCCTGTGAACAGTGATTTGCAAGCGAAAACAACAGTTTAAAGAACTGCAAAACGGATTGACTGCATAGAACCAATCTGTATGTGTACAAAACTAACTGTTGCAAATGTCTAAATGACTTGTTGTGCATGTGGGGCAAAAAGTTCCCGAAATAAACCGATATGTACAGCTCCGTCTTTCTTTTCTCTGCGCTTTTTATTTCGGGAACTTTTTGCCCCACATGCACAACAAGTCATTTAGACATTTGCAACAGTTAGTTTTGTACACATACAGATTGGTTCTATGCAGTCAATCCGTTTTGCAGTTCTTTAAACTGTTGTTTTCGCTTGCAAATCACTGTTCACAGTCTTGCAGTGCTTTTGACAGACTTTCGGCGAAACAAACGTGCCAAAAGTGTAAGCGCGGAAAAATGGAAGTCAGAAGCATGCAGATCATATTTATTTTGCGTTAGCATGAAGCTGCAGTTTCACAATACATGAATTACACTTACGAGTAACAGTAAAATGCTGCAAATATTTTTTTCTTGCGCTTGAAATGCGATTTACACCTTTACAAAGCTTCTCTTGCGCATGCAAATTTAATTTACGCTTACAGTCTTATGTACACTTCCACAAATATTACCCTGCGTATGCAAATCTTTTTGACGTCATTCTACCTTCACAGAAGGGATGGAAGTCCTTCTGGTTAGATCATCAGTCTGTTGAAGCTGTTTGGCTGTTGCACTGGGTCGTCAGTCTGTGATGGCACTCAAAGGCCTGATGTTGTGGTGTATGGTCTCCGTTGTTTCTCTGCCTCTGCTCAGTCTGGCTTTTGATTGCTTCTGCCAGAGTTTTGCATTTCAGGCTGTTCTCTTCACCCTCAGGAAAAGTCTCAAATGAAAGATTCACCTTTTCCTGCATTAAGTCAGTCTTTCTCCATGCTGAAGTGTGCACCCCTCTTTCAGGAGGGGAGGTGAGCGTCCATCAACCCCTCCCTCTTATTCTCTCTGCAGCTGTCTTTGCTTCTTCACCACTTTGTTAGACAGACTCCAGTTCATTGATTCTTTTGTCAAAGCACTGTTCCCGAAGCCATCTGAAATTTTAACACTCAGAGACCACATTAATCAAATTGAACCTTTGTATACTCTGACCAAATTGTGTCTGAGCAATCAGCTCTTGATCTAATTTTCACTTTTCAACTATCTCTTTCAGTGGTCCCTTAATAAAAAAGGTCTCATCTGGTTTAAAAACAGCAGTTCCCTTATTCTATGCTAGTAAAGCAAGTTCTTCGTTGCAGAAATATAGCAAGCAGTTTTGTCTTTGCAAAATGCAGAAAGCAGCAGTAATCTACCTTTATTACATACTGCAATAAAACAAAAGAAGCCTTCCTTTTACAACAGCATGACATGCGTATGGTAAACTAAAGACTTCAATCATAATTTTTCTCCTATATTTGCATACATGGTTCAGAATAATCTGGTAATGGTTAATGAATTTTCTCAACCAACATAAAATAATTCCTTTTATTTAAATATTTAATCAACAAGTTCCATTACTATTGTAAAATGTCCTGTAGCTTTCGAATCAAAATTTCTATGAACTTGGTCACCCAATCTTGCTCTCATTCAACATTGCACTACACAAGTTATCTTTTAGTTAACTCAAGCCCAAATCTCTGTATCTACACATTTTCAGAGGCGGACAGTAGTGAAGTATTTTTACTTTACTCAAGTAAATTTTAAAAGTATCTGTAGTTTAGCAGAGAGTTTTTCTTTGGAAAACTTTACTTCACTACATTCCAAAGCATAATGTCATACTTTTTACTGCACTTCATTTCATAAATAAAAGTTGTTGTTTGTTTTACCTTTAGTACTTAAGAACATTACAAATGTAGTACTTTCTTGTACTCAAGTAAATCTTTGAATTACTTTTACTTGAGTAAAAGTAAGAAAGTAATAGATTTCTAATGTAATTAAGTATTAAATTATATTTAATATGAAACGTAGTGCAGTAAAAAGTATGACATTATGCTTTGGAATGTAGTGAAGTAAAGTTTTCTAAAGAAAAACACTCTGATAAAGTACAGACATCTGAAAAGTACTTTTACAGCAGAGTAAAAATACTTCACTACTGTCCGCCTCTGCAAATTTGAGAAGTCTTCAGTTATTAGATATAAAATTTTAAGCACATGCAATCTTTTTATTCATCTATTAAGACAAGACATTAAATTATAAATGTATATCTTATTTGAATTAATATATTATTATTTCAATAATCTGCAAAGTCCATATCTTTGAACACTTTTTTAAAACAACATCCATTCATGTCCCTTTACTGCTTAGGGCTCATACACTCATTCACACTTCTCCAGCGTAACACCAGCTGCGTCCATCTCCGTGACCTGATCACACTCAAGTGACAGTCCAGGAGGGGCACACACCTCCTGCTCCACCAGATATAGAGTTTATTTTCTCATACCACCACAACCCTTACGAAAAAGAAGTTTATTCAAGTGTGAGTGACCTGTCAGTTCTACTCGCTCTTTCACTGATACACTTCCTCAACACAGTAAAAAAGCAGTACCCTGCAGGAATTTTTGCCTATCCGTTCAGACCTTTGTACTTTCCTTACAACTTCTACAGAGCGGTATCCACAGGACTTTGCGCACTTCCCTATACTTTATCTGCTTAACGTTTATTGCTATCCTTCAAAGGTCCACTTAACAATAAACACAGACCATTGCATGCAATGTATATCTGCTTAACGTCTACTGCCATCCATCAAGGCCCTCTTGGCAGTAAACACAGATTTTTGCATGTATTTATTTCTTCTGGAATCAAAACCCCTTTTTCTTTTTGTTCTTTAAATTTGGAGGAGGATTTTCGAGTGTCCATACCACCACTGGCCGACTCTGGCAAACAACACCAATTATATAAGCAAAAAAAACTGCCTACCTTACTGTTTAGTGGCCACTATTAGTGTTGTTCATCAAGCCAGCCCAAAGTGGTCCTCCACCCTCTGCTCCTTTCCAGTCCTGTTCATGACACCTGTCTCAGCTGCTCAGTGTTCCCATAGACACAAATTAACTAGATGAAATGACTAGCAGTATGGGCACAGTCTTCTCTAGTACATTAGATACCATTGCACCCATCAGATTAAAAAAGGTTAGAGAGAAAAATACTGCACCATGGTACAACAGTAATACTCAGGATCTCAAGAGAGATACTCGTAACCTGGAGCGTAAATGGAAACAAACTAATTTAGAGGTCTTTAAAATCGCATGGAAAGAAAGCATATCCCGCTACAAAAAGGCTCTAAAAGCAGCCAGGGTCGAGCATTTCCGCAAATTCATAGAACATAACCAAAACAATCCAAGGTATTTATTTAATACAGTCTCTAGAGACTAACAAATAAACAGACATCACCTGAACTGAATATCCTATCACAGTTTAGTAGTAATAACTTTATTAATTTCTTCACCAAGAAAATCGAAACTATTAGAAATACAATTGTAAATGTACAACCTTTGACTGCGTTTTATGATCCAGCCTCAGTTACTGCCCCTAAAGAACAATTGCAGTGCTTTACAAATATAGGACAAGAAGAACTAAATAAACTAATCATTACATCCATGGAAAGAAAGCATATCCCGCTACAAAAGGGCTCTAAAAGCCGCCAGGGCTGAGCATTTCCGCAAATTCATAGAAACTAACTAAAACAATCCAAGGTATCTATTTAATACAGTCGCTAGACTAACAAATAAACAGACATCACCTGAACTGAATAATCCATCACAGTTTAGTAGTAATGACTTTATGAATTTCTTCATCGAGAAAATCGAAACTATTAGAAATACAATTGTAAATGTACAACCTTTGACTGCGTTTTATGATCCAGCCTCAGTTACTGCCCCTAAAGAACAATTGCAGTGCTTTACAAATATAGGACAAGAAGAACTAAATAAACTAATCATTACATCTAAACCAAGAACATGTTTACTAGATCCCATTCCCACTAAACTATTGAATGAGTTGTTAACTGTAGCAGAAGAGCCTCTTCTCAATTTTATTAATTCCTCTCTATCTCTAGGACATGTTCAAATGCCATTTAAGATGGCAGTTCCATATTGAACTATTGATCAATACGGAAATCAATAGTTTTGATTTCAAAATATTGCTACTGACCTATAAGGCACTAAATGGTTAAGCTGCTGTATATTTAACTTATGCACTATCCCTATGCCCTATGTCCTTATTCATCACGCTATTTAAGGTCACAAAACTCTGGACTTTTAGTAGTACCTAGGATATCTAAGTCCACTAAAGGAGGGAGATCATTTTTTCATCTGGCTCCCAAACTCTGGAACAGTCTTCCTGATAATGTCCGGGGCTCAAACACACTGCCATTTAAGATGGCAGTTCCATATTGAACTATTGATCAATACGGAAATCAATAGTTTTGATTTCAAAATATTGCTACTGACCTATAAGGCACTAAATGGTTAAGCTGCTGTATATTTAACTTATGCACTATCCCTATGCCCTATGTCCTTATTCATCACGCTATTTAAGGTCACAAAACTCTGGACTTTTAGTAGTACCTAGGATATCTAAGTCCACTAAAGGAGGGAGATCATTTTCTCATCTGGCTCCCAAACTCTGGAACAGTCTTCCTGATAATGTCCGGGGCTCAAAAACACTCTCTCTGTTTAAATCTAGATTAAATACACATCTCTTCAGCCAAGCATTCGCATAATGAATCTCAATCTCACCCTTGTTCCCATTTAGATCAGATAAGTCACAAACATATTTTTTGCTTGAAACGTTGTTATGTCTCGGCAGGTGTGCCTTCATCTCTCTCTCTCTCTCTCGCGCTTTTTCTCCCTCCCTGTCATTTTTCTTAGGATCAACCCCTCGGGACTGCTATTGGCTTAGGAGGCTGTCAATCTTTATTAACTTGAGTGACGTCATGGCCTCCGCTGCCAATCTGGGCCATCGCCAGTGTTTTAAAAGCGACGTCTAGATGAACGCCGAGCAGAGGCTACTTTGGTGTTCTGCTCCGTTCTAGTGTTTGTTAATCTGCCTCTCTCTTTTTGTTGTGGTGTTTTGTGTCATATTTTCCTGTTATATTTTAAGGTGTCATCTTGTTTAATCTTGTGATTTTTTTTTTGTATTAATTTTTTTATTGATATTTGCTGATGACAACCTTCACTTTACCCTAGGAGCTTTGGACAGATAATATGTCACATGACGTACACGCTACAAACATCTAGCGATTCCCATGTATAGACACATCAGGTTAGAAGTGAGCGCTGTTTATGTATTTTTCTGTTTGGTTAGCTTAGAGTAGGTAAGTAAGGGTGTGTAAATGCTGAAGACTTGCTTTCATTGTTTTTTTCCCTTTAGTTAGGTTAGAGGTTGAAATTGAGTTAGATTGGTTTTGTTTTGTTATTTTCTTTTCTTTAGCGCCACTTGCGTCTTTTTCTCCTGTGGGTTTATTTTGTTTTGATTTTCTTATGTAAATATTGTATATAATTTACTTAATCTTTTGTTAATCCCGCTTCTTTATTGTTACTATTACCTTTATTATTATTGTTGCTGTCATTAATATTGTTATATCTTACTTTACCTTAATTTTGTAAAATAAATTATCTTTTGTTGGCACTTTTGGTTGTGCATTGTCTCTTGCCACCTGCATTGCCGCAAAGCTGGTCACAATCTCAATGTTACTACTTCCATCCCTAGACTATAAATCAAAAGTTCGTAACAAATGTTATGAACAGCAGCTACGCTAATTCTTTTCTATCTGCCTTTCTGTTCCTAACCCCGGAATGCCCATCTCGAGGTCTCTAGAGATTACACCAGCTCCAGCGTGGATCCAGCCTCATAGAAAGACTTCAGATGACCCAACACCTGTGAAGAGATGATGCTGACCCCTGCGAGGACCCCAGATGACGCCAACTTGAATCGATATGCACAACTGCCAAAATTTCTCCATATTGTAAACATGATCACACCTGTAATAATCACTTTAATGAGCTTAATTCATGTTAGCTAACTGTATGATTCTATTATCTTGAACTGTTAATGTTTCAAATGAACATTACTTGGACACATTCACTTCTGACAACAGATCACTCTAAATTGTAATGTAGACATGCATTTTCTGTAAAGTGCTATACAAATAAATTTGAATAGAACTGAATTTAATTGAATTAATAGACTATGAGTGTTGAGCAGCTCAGAGCATTTGCTCTTGGGAGAAATTGATGAGAAAAGTTTTGATTGCAGACTTTGGCAGATCAGTTTGAGATACTGTTGAAATCTCCTCTGTGGTCTAAGAATTTCTGGAAAGCGAGAGACATCAAGCAAAAACGACTTAATTTGCATTCTCAGATTTGTGTTATTTCCACTATCACACTTTTCTCCAAAGAGTTTCAGATTCTGCATTTCAGAGGCAGATGATGTGATTATTAGAGTCCATCTGCTTATCACATTTTCACTTATCACAATAAGTTGGTAGCTTACTTCTCTTTGTGATGTTTTGTAGGGTTAAAACACAATGAGCCATAGCAAAGAAAACCAAATGAAGGTTGTTTTTTTTGTGAAGAGCTTGTGTGAATTTGTGCATTATTTGACCAGTGATCACTGACTGTCTTTAGCAGCATCAACTTTCAATAACTGTAGCCATTGTTTAATGGATATTATTTTTCCTATTTAACACACTATTGTTTTGGTGATATTGGGGGAATATATATTTATTTTCCATTAATTTAGCGTTCTGTATTATCTGTTTTATTATATAAAGTACTGTGTATATTTTGTAAATACTGTAAATGTCTGAAAATGATGCCAACAAATATTTTGACTCTATTACTGTATTTATATAGGTCTTCGCTAGTAGGTGGCCATAAATTAGTATGTTTTTATGTTATTAGCGTGTCATTCAATCAAACCGAACCAAACCCGTCCCTTCACAGGCACCGTACACACGCCAATCCACTGCACTGATGTCTATTGTTTTATATCAGGGGCTGCGTTCCACTCGCCGCTCTGTAGACCACAATGCAACACGATTGTGACGTCATCGCAGATCGCATTTAATTTATCCGCACCCCAAATAACTCTATAATATATAAATGATTTTTTAAAACATTTATAAAAGCTCAAGCATAGTCAAGTCAAGTCACCTTTATTTACATAGCGCTTTATCTACACAGATTGTGTCAAAGCAACTGTACAGCATTAATTAGAAAATATTGTGTCAATAATGCAAAATGACAATAGTAAACACTCGATTTTCAGTTAAAGGCAGTTCATCATTGAATTCAGTGATGTCATCATCCAGCTCAGTTCAGTTTAAATAGTGTCCATACTTCCTGGTTCTAGTAAGAACTCTAGCTGCTGCATTTTGGACCAGCTGGAGTTTGTTTATTAAGCGTCCAGAACAACCACCTAATAAAGCGTTACAATAATCTAACCTTGAAGTCATGAACACATGAATTAATATTTCTGCATTTGACATTGAGAGCATAGGTCGTAATTTAGATATATTTTTGAGATGGAAAAATGCAGTTTTACAAATG
>NW_015546064.1:417119-417464 GCF_001515605.1 Sinocyclocheilus anshuiensis | reverse complement strand
TAACTGATGACGAAGAATTGACAGAGCAGCCATCAAGTGTTAGACAGTGTTCTAGGTTATTACGTGCAGAATTTTTAGGTCCTATAATTAACACCTCTGTTTTTTTCAGAATTTAAAAGTGAGAAATTACTCGTCATCCAGTTTGTTATATCGACTATGCATTCCGTAATTTTTTTCAAATTGGTATGTTTCGCCAGGCAGCGAAGAGATATAGAGCTGAGTATCATCAGCATAACAGTAAAAGCTAACACCATGTTTCCTGATGATATCTCCCAAGGGTAACATGTAAAGCGTGAAAAGTAACGGCCCTAGTACTGAGCCTTGAGGTACTCCATACTGCACTTG
>NW_015546064.1:415823-416349 GCF_001515605.1 Sinocyclocheilus anshuiensis | reverse complement strand
TGACGGCTGCATGGTTACAATTTTATCTCTAATAGTATCGATCTTGGAAGTAAAGTAGTTCATAAAGTCATTACTGCTGTACTGTTGTGAAATGTCAACACCTGTTGATGCTTTATTTTTCTTTAATTTAGCCACTGTATTGAATAAATACCTGAGGTTATATCTGTTTTCTTCTAAAAGAGACGAAAAGTAATCAGATCTAGCATTTTTTAATGCTTTTCTGTAGGATAGGGCACTTTCCCACCAAGCAATACGAAATACCTCTAGTTTTTTTTTTTTCCTCCAGCTGCGCTCCATTTTCCGGGCTGCTCTCTTTAGGGTGCGAGTGTGCTCATTATACCACAGTGTCAGACTGTTTTCCTTAATCTTCCTTAAGCGTAAAGGAGCAACCATATCTAAAATGCTAGAAAAGAGAGAGTCCATAGTTTCTGTTACATCATCAAGTTGTTCTGAGATATTAGATATGCTAAGGAATTGAGATAAATCAGGAAGATTACTTACAAAGCAGTCTTTTGTGGTAGAAGTG
>NW_015546064.1:414555-414810 GCF_001515605.1 Sinocyclocheilus anshuiensis | reverse complement strand
ATACCACGGTGTCAGACTGTTTTCCTTAATCTTCCTTAAGCGTAAAGGAGCAACCATATCTAAAATGCTAGAAAAGAGAGAGTCCATAGTTTCTGTTACATCATCAAGTTGTTCTGAGGTATTGGATATGCTAAAGAATTTAGATAAATTAGGAAGATTACTTACAAAGCAGTCTTAGAAGTGAGAAGTGATGGTTCTACCATACTTGTAACAAGGAGTAGAATTTACAGTTTTAGCTATATGCACAAGACTAAA
>NW_015546064.1:411673-414303 GCF_001515605.1 Sinocyclocheilus anshuiensis | reverse complement strand
TCATTAACATGTGCTTCTCTGGATAATGTTATATGAAGCACCATTGCTTCAAACGTATACTTGAAGCCCGCCCTCTGAGAAATACTGAAACATTGTTATAAATTGTAGCAACACCTCCCCCTTTACCTTTTGGACGTGGCTCATGTTTATAACAGTAATCTTGGGGGTAAGACTCGTTTAAAATAATGTAATCATCAGGTTTTAACCAGGTTTCTTTCAAACAGAGCACATCTAGGTTATGATCAGTGATCATATCATTTACAAAATACCTATATACATATAGAATGCTGCACCAAACAAATTCGTAAGGGGAAAAATGTTAACAATAAACCAACTCTATAGCAGATTCTAAGTGATCAAGGTCTTAGGACGTTCCAATTCAGCCCATTCCAAGGGTTCCGCCAGTAGTGGGCACTCATGCAAAGTAATCAATGACGTACATCCGAGTGAATGAGACGGAGGGACGTTTGCAAGTGAAGGGCATAAAAAACAGACTGGAAGGGATCTCCAACCCTGCTTCAACTCACCTGCCTGTAATTCTGTATTGTTAAAAGCGCTATATAAATAAAGGTGACTTGACTTGACTTGTTTGATTAGGGTTGGAGAGGAAATCTGCAGGACAGTAGCTTTCCAGGAACAGGGAGACTCCAGTTTTATGTAAACATGCCTAGACCAGTGGTTCTCAATTCCAGTCCTCGAGACCCCCGCTCTGCACATTTTGCATGTCTCTCTAACATATCTGATTCAGATCACCAGCTCCATGCATGAACTGTGTTCCGATTGACAGGCTGCCTACACAGTGTTCATTGCTCCCTACTCCCTGGACAGAGGAAATCCTTTGAAGTTTATGTCATTGCAGAACATTCATTCACGGATTTGCACTAAGCCACGGCCTGCAGCGTCTTCACACACAGACACAACTTAATAGAGAAGTGTGAAGTGTGACATAATATACCTCTGTAAATAAATACAATTAAAATTCACGTCTCGCGCACTTTAATGCCCTTTGAATGGAACATATACATACGCTTCCTTCGAACTGGAATCATGGTTGAATATCATGTAAAGTCCACTTCGTAGGGTGCTTATGAAGTGATAAGTGATAAGAAGTGATAAGAAACACAAAATGTGCAGAGCGGTGGTACGCGAAGACTGGAATTGAGAACCTGCGCAAGAAGAATGTCTTTGCTATTTGCGCTGCGCTCAGAAACGCAGCTCTGACGCTGAAAAAACAAACAAACAAACAAAAACAAAACAAAGCAAAAACTAAATATTGCATCCTTAACATGGGGTTTTCTCCCATCCCACTGCCCTGCATGTGGCGTTTATAAAAGCAAAAATGTGTTCTTCTGTGTGTATGCTGTTCACGTTCATGATTTGACATAATTCGGTTTAATTTGTGTGAACGGGTGGTGTGATTACTTAAAACACCATGCTTACAGCACTGAAGTGTGTTTAGGAATGCACGCGTTCCAGCTCTTCATGTAAGTCATTAGTTCTATGTGGCTGTATACAGTAATGTTTACTGTATAGTGACGTTTACTTCAGTGATGTGTTATAGTGTGTAGTAATGTGAGACTTGTATTTGGCAGCAGCTGGTGATTTGGTGACGCGCGCTCATCTGGACTCGGTCCAGCAACTCGTTTGAGCTGAAACAGCTCAATATGGGCTGTAGGCGGAACCTGGCGGAGGATCTAAACGCGTCCTTCGTCAGCGCTAAAATCTCCTTTCCGTGAGGGGTGTTTCTAGCGCTTCTTTCTGGAGAAGAACACCGATCTACAGGATCTGTACCGCGCGTCGCGTCGCGTCGCGTCGCGTCGCTCTGACTGCAGCTCGGCTCGAGCCCGCGGTGCGGGGCGTGTCTCTGTGGGCGGGTTCGCGCGCGCTGCTGATGTGAGGACGCAGGTGACGCGGCGCTCAGCAGCTCCCTTCGGAAGACGCGCAGGATCGAGACGCGTTGCGCTCTGACGGATACTGGACATTACTCCGTACTGAGATTCCAGTGAAAAGCGAAGGGATTTGGGAAGAAGGAGAGACGGAGACGCAGGGAGAGCATTGCGAAGGTAAAGAGCTGATTGATCACTCTCTCTCTCTCTCTCTGTGTGTTTGTGTGTGAGGGTTGGAGGAGGTGATCTCTTGTTTCGGATCATGTCAGGTTTGATCTAAGTCTCCAGTGTGTTTCGGGGTCTGGAAACATGATGCTGTTTAAAGGAGAGAATCGGAGGATGCGCGTGAAGGGAAGTGACTGTGATTGATGAATGTTCGCTGAAGAGACTCTAATGATCAGAGCATCGATCACTCATGTGTCTCCGCACACACAACTGACATGCTATTTCAGCAGCTGCCATAGTGTCGAAAACATCATTAAACACAATGTTTCCATCCACGATCTCTATCTAGACTGTTCCGTCTGACACACACACACACACACACACACACGCACGCACGCACACACACGCACACACACACACACACACACACGATAGACACAAACGAACTAAGTTGTGTGTGACTGTAGGCGTTGACAGTCGTTCTTGTGTCGTTTCGTTCTCTCTTGTCTGTATTATGTTCATTTAAATGGGCTGAAATCAAAGGACCAGCGCGTTCTGTCTGATTTCACAGTGAGTCCA
>NW_015546064.1:406112-411561 GCF_001515605.1 Sinocyclocheilus anshuiensis | reverse complement strand
CTCACTCACGCACGCGCACACGCACACGCTCACGCACACACAGACAGACAGAGACACACAGACAGAGAAAGACACAGTGTCTTGTCTTCATACACAGAGAGGTGGATGATGACGCTTTGCAAGATTTCGTTTCTTTCATATAGGTGGTGTGTGTGTAGGCTTGAATTTATTTGCTCTGTAAAATTCAGAAACCCCTTTGTGATCATTTTCTCGTTATTATAACCGAGGAGTTTCTGCTCTTTCTCAGCTCTTACATCTGGGCCCAAATGTCTGAAAATGTCCTTGCAATTTTAGCAAAACCATGGCAAAAAAATGTTACACAGTGATTGCGTGTTTGCACTGATACTCTTGCTTTGTGGTTTCTCATGACATGTTATTAGTATGCAAATGATATATTGACTGTGTGATTGATCAGTAGGTTATAGATGGCTGTTCAGAGCTGCAGTGCGTGTGTGTGTGTCAGGTTGATCTGCTTCTGTAAGCGTGTGAGTGACCCCGTGTTTTCTGAGATTTAGCAGCACCAAACACATCTGAGGAAACGCCAACCTTCAGCACACTTCAAAAATAAAAATATTTCTAGCTTATGATGATCTTTCTAATAGGCTGCCCTATATTTTCCGTATTTTATTCTTTTTTTTTCTTTCAAAAAAGAGATTTCAGAGATTTTTCTTTCGCTGCTCAGTCTTCTCTCTTGAACACTGAGGCTTATAAGTCACTGTTTTCTGTAAAGCTGCTTTAGAACTGTGTGTGAAAACAAGTAAATTAAACTTGAAATAATGCTTGCACACGTAATATGGTGTTGCAATTGGATTATCACTTGCAAAAGTAAAAATGGCTGCAGTGAAGTAGAAGAGATTCACAACCTTTCAGATCTGAGTATCTCTCTTTCCAAACCAAAAGCTGGTGTTAAATACATTTTCCTTGTGTTTAACTAATAGTTTTTGTCCTTGTAGTAGGAGAGTTTTGTGTGGTTGAGAGGGAATGCTTCAGGTCTTTTCCTCAGATGTGCTGCAGCTTCATCTGGCAGACGTCTGTCAGGAGTCTGAATGCATTCATGTTGCCATTAAATGCTTTTATCCCGAATTAAGACCCTATTCTTCACTGGCCAGATCTCTGCAGGATCTTTGTGTTTGTCAAGTCAAATTTACTGGTGAAGCACTTTTCACACATAGTTTCAAAGCAGAAAATCATGATTATAATGATTATAATATCTTCATTCCTTAGTATGATTAGAGATGGGTAATAATATGGTTTACATTATGTTACTATACAAGCAATCAAGCAGCTGAGATTTGCTGGATTGTGTATATATCACTCTACGTGAGTTTACTGTATTCAGCACGGCTGTGTTTTAACATTTCTCAACCTTTAACTGTTAGTTTAGTTCCTGTCAGCTCTTTAAAGTGGGAGATCAGCTTTAAAAGCTCTTTTTGTCTTTGAACACTGATCCAGAGCTCAGCTGACATTGCGAAGGTAAAGAGCTGATTGATCACTCTCTCTCTCTCTCTCTGTGTGTTTGTGTGTGAGGGTTGGAGGAGGTGATCTCTTGTTTCGGATCATGTCAGGTTTGATCTAAGTCTCCAGTGTGTTTCGGGGTCTGGAAACATGATGCTGTTTAAAGGAGAGAATAGGAGGATGCGCGTGAAGGGAAGGTTAGTTTAGTTCCTGTCAGCTCTTTAAAGTGGGAGATCAGCTTTAAAAGCTCTTTTTGTCTTTGAACACTGATCCAGAGCTCAGCTGAAGGAGCCGTGATGCTCCAGACGTGACCTCCTCACCTGCCGTGACAGCGGCTCGACCCCGACACCCAGAGATCGCTGCCGCCTGTTAGCAGCGCCGCTAATCTGACTATAATCCCTCTCCTCTAACCACCCTACCCGGCATTTCTCTCTCTCGCCGCCCCGGGTAAAGAGATCTTAAAACGAGTTAACGCGAGCGTAGCGATCAGAAGTGTCTCTAAAACGAGCTGAACACTAAAGTGAAGTGTTCACATCATCCAGATCATCACTGACGCTGATTAGCAGTACGTGATGAGACTTCAGACACATCTGATGAGACGGTCTAGTGACGGAGGTGTGCGTTCTGCATTTTGGTAAAAAACTGAGGCTGTTGTGCTTAAGAGGCCTAATGTGCTTAGAGAAGATTTACACGGGGCCTACAAACATGAAAGGAAAACTTTAAAGAATCAGTTCACCCAAAAGTGAATATTCTTTCATTTACTAACCTGTGTGCTGTTTTAAACTGTAATGACTTTCCTTGCCATGAAAATTAAAAGAAGAAAATGTCACTTTTCCATGCAAGGCCAACTGAAGCCTACAGCTTTGTCTTCTCATGTGAAATCTCACCAACACACAGGGAGTTTGGGCTGATGCTGAGATTATCAGTTGGGTTTGTGTGACTACAGAGCCATATGTTAAGGTACTTTTAAGATGCTTTTGCATGAAAGCTTCAGTGTCCCTTTGTTTGCCATAATTGCTTGGAAGAGCGACCAGCACTTTCAGTCATAGATCAGAAGAAAGAACATCGCAGAGGTTTGGAATAAAGTGAGGCTGAGTAAAAGATGACAGAATCCATAAGAGAATATCTAAGACAAATATATTTGGGTTGGTTCTTGGTTTTTAGGGTCACAGTTTAGCAATTGCTGCTCAATATTTGAGAGAAACAAAACCTCTGAATGAAATAGTGAAGAACCGCAGTTTTAGTAATGGTAGCCAGAGAACTCAAACGGTTTAATTAAAATAATCGAGTCATGGCAGCTCGGGAAGATTGGGTTGAAATAACAGCAGTTGAATCGCTCTGAACTGCTCTGATCTCGTTTCCTCAGAGTGTCTTTCACTTAAGAGGAATTTCACATGCCAACTGCACCTAGAGTTGAAAGTGAATTCCTTCCATTTCATTTAAGGAGAGTCTTAAAAATCAATCCAGGGTGACTGAATGAAATGATGCGGACATTTCTCCATGTTTGTAGGAACACAGAGAGTGAAGTGATTAAGATCTCATAGACATCAGTGCGTTGCTGAATGATTTATTCTGAACTGAACACATAGGGTTAAAGCGTTACATCAGCATTAGCCCTGAAGAGTTGGATGAGATTTGTCTTTGTATTCTTTATGCTGTTGGCAGATGGTTCCTCTGGGTTTACGGTGAGATGTTGAAGGTTGCTGCTTTAAGTAAAACTGAACCTCATTTTGCAGACAGTCACTGAGCTCATGTTGAGCAAAACTCTTGTGATTTGAGCATTAAAGGGGTTATAAAATGCATTTTAAGATCTTTACATTATGTTTCTAGAGGTTAGCTTATGAACTAAGCAAAGTTATTTGCATCAAACAACTCTTGTGATTTGAGCATTAAAGGGGTTATAAAATGCATTTTAAGATCTTTACATTATGTTTCTAGAGGTTAGCTTATGAACTAAGCAAAGTTATTTGCATCAAACAACTCTTGTGATTTGAGCATTAAAGGGGTTATAAAATGCATTTTAAGATCTTTACATTATGTTTCTAGAGGTTAGCTTATGAACTAAGCAAAGTTATTTGCATCAAACAACTCTTGTGATTTGAGCATTAAAGGGGTTATAAAATGCATTTTAAGATCTTTACATTATGTTTCTAGAGGTTAGCTTATGAACTAAGCAAAGTTATTTGCATCAAACAACTCTTGTGATTTGAGCATTAAAGGGGTTATAAAATGCATTTTAAGATCTTTACATTATGTTTCTAGAGGTTAGCTTATGAACTAAGCAAAGTTATTTGCATCAAACAACTCTTGTGATTTGAGCATTAAAGGGGTTATAAAATGCATTTTAAGATCTTTACATTATGTTTCTAGAGGTTAGCTTATGAACTAAGCAAAGTTATTTGCATCAAACAACTCTTGTGATTTGAGCATTAAAGGGGTTATAAAATGCATTTTAAGATCTTTACATTATGTTTCTAGAGGTTAGCTTATGAACTAAGCAAAGTTATTTGCATCAAACAACTCTTGTGATTTGAGCATTAAAGGGGTTATAAAATGCATTTTAAGATCTTTACATTATGTTTCTAGAGGTTAGCTTATGAACTAAGCAAAGTTATTTGCATCAAACAACTCTTGTGATTTGAGCATTAAAGGGGTTATAAAATGCATTTTAAGATCTTTACATTATGTTTCTAGAGGTTAGCTTATGAACTAAGCAAAGTTATTTGCATCAAACAACTCTTGTGATTTGAGCATTAAAGGGGTTATAAAATGCATTTTAAGATCTTTACATTATGTTTCTAGAGGTTAGCTTATGAACTAAGCAAAGTTATTTGCATCGAACAACTTTAAATATTTGTAAAAAATTATAATTTTGCATTCTCATTTTCACTCCCCGCAAACGCCACATTTCAGGTGGCATCTCCCCTTTCAAAAGCTAAAGTTAAAATCCACTGCTGTAATTGGTGAACTTCATCACTGTTTTCCCTCACAGCATGTGTGATTTGTGTGTGATGCTCGAGATAGAGCCGCATGTATTTGAGCCTGAGGCAGAAGAGAATGACAATCTGAAAATATTATCTTTATTTAGTTCTAAAACTATTATTATAACTTTAGGCCTGCTATAATGAATTGATATTTAGAAGAAAATGGCAGCATGTTGAGATTAAGAAAGAAGTCTGATAACATTATTGTTCATTTGCTTAGGCACATCGTTAAAATAAACTGCATGCACTTCTAATTGGATATGCAGTTTTTGGAGGTTTGTCTGTATATAGGGACAGAACAACATTGGGCGGTTTTTACTCGGCAGCAGCATCACTCTTGTTAAGAGTTTTATACACATGTGAAGGGACGTCTAGAGGAAAATCATCCTCAAACTCATATTTTAACCTGGAGAGTTAGCTTTGAGGTGTGAAACTTGCAGTATGTTTTGATTATAGAGTAACCTGAAATAAATATCAAGGACATTTTGATTTTCCATTTCATGACCCCTGTAAAGGATTGGTCATTGCATTAATGCACTCAACATGCAGTGCTGCAAAACACTTTGTGAATAAAAGCCTTTGACATAAGATGAGTAGATCTAAACGGAACACTGCATTCAATGCTTCTCACAATTAATTATGCTGATCATAAATATACTGTTTTTTTCTACGAATTGTGCAGCCCTAGTATAAGTACATGTAGCCTATTGATTTAGTGATGTGGTCATCCAAAGCAGTTCATGAATGTAACCTATAATAATAAAAGAAGCAATAAACCAGAGGAGTGACCTGCAGCACAAGTACAGTGGCAGTCAGGAGAATGTGCAGAAAGAGTTAGTTTGTGTGTCTCTGCAATGCTGCGGCTGATTCAGCACTTCTCTTCAGTTCTCTGTGTGTAAATGTGAGTTCGCTTCTCTGAACAGCTCCCAGTATACCTCTCTCTCTCACGCACACACACACACACACACACACACACACACACACACACACACACACACACACACCCACCC
>NW_015546064.1:404193-405658 GCF_001515605.1 Sinocyclocheilus anshuiensis | reverse complement strand
TCTCACACACACACACAGGCTGGGCACCGCTGCGATTGTAAAGGATGTCTATTTCTGTGGCACAATAGAAACTGTTGATCATGTCTGGGCTGTCCTGATCTCTGCCCGACTGATCTGTTTAATTTGTTCTTTCATTATGTCTCTGTGACATTGACACCATTGACCCGCCCTCTCTCTCTCTCTCTCTCTCTCTCTCTCTCTCTCTCTCTCATTCTTATTTTCTTCTCAAATGTACTTTATTGGCATGTCAGACATTATTACCAAAGCATGCAGCCATCAGTGCATCAGGCAACTAGTAAAATACACTCTCTTCCTTTTATAAAGAAGTTTTGTTCTCATCTAACTTTCTGAAGGGCAAATCAATTCAAAGTTGGGATCTAATGTTTTCCTGATGTCCTCAAAGTTCGGGATAGAAGGTGTTTCTCTGACTCTATAGACATATAGACTCTATAGGATAAATATTTATATAAAGTTATCTATGAGTAGACACACTTGGTGGTGGTCAGTTGCGGTCAGTATTTTTCAGCAGTTTTTTAGACCCATCTTTAATTCTTTCTGCAGTTGTGCAGTTTACTGGGTCATCTGTTAGTATTGATCTGTTAGTTTCTTTCCTTTTTAGACACACAGTGTTTTGACTGTGGTCTGATGCTTTGAAAGAGAACAGATGCAAATCTGTGATCATGCAGTCGACTGTTGAGCAACCATGAAACTATTAATAAATTCACAAGTAAATTAAAAATGGGTCAGCCTTGATCTGTACCTCCTCAGAGTTACTCCTCAACATTTACACTGTTTTGCTGAAATCTCTAAACTACAAATATGTAGTTATTCTCATTGTCTGTGGAGGAATCGCGTAGTGATCCTGTTTGCATGACCGTAGCCAGCTATGAGGTCCGGAACTCGGTAAGTTTTTCATGTTCAAAAATAAAATTTGCCATTTAAAACTCTCTATATGCATGTCTGCATGTATAATTCCGTTTAGACAGTTTGCTAGAATGTTTAATGTCCATGGTGTGAAAATGATGGAGAACTACACATGTTGCTGTGAGACACTGGTGGAGTGAACGAGGCTTGAGAGAGTTGTGAAAAAGGGCGTGGACACAGCCTCCGCTGCTATTATAAGCGTCTCTGGCTTTGTCTTTTCCTCTTAAAGGAGTAGTTCACTTTCAAATTAAAATTTCCTGATAATTTACTCACCCCCATGTCATCCAAGATGTTCATGTCTTTCTTTCTTCAGTCGAAAAGAAATTAAGCTTCCCTTTCATGGGAACTTCGAACTGCGTCCTCTAGGGGTCGCTATGGGGAACGCCTCGTCGTGACCCGTGTCTGAAGCATACATTGAAAAAAACACCAACTCGTTGGCCGGCGACAGCCATGACGTCACTACCGGTGCGACTATAGTATAAATAGGCGCCGGGAGCACACATCATTCTCTTCTTCGTCTTCATTGACTGTTTTGTTTGAA
>NW_015546064.1:385921-403166 GCF_001515605.1 Sinocyclocheilus anshuiensis | reverse complement strand
CCATGGTTCCCGGAGTAGGGAACGAGACACTGCGTCCTCTAGGTTTCTTGCCATGCTGCGGACGCAAGCTTCAGACAAAGAAGTGAATGATGTGTGCTCCCGGCGCCTATTTATACTATAGTCGCACCGGTAGTGACGTCATGGCTGTCGCCGGCCAACAAGTTGGTGTTTTTTTCAATGTATGCTTCAGACACGGGTCACGACGAGGCGTTCCCCCATAGCGACCCCTAGAGGACGCAGTGTCTCGTTCCCTACTCAGGGAACCATGGTTACATAAGTAACCTGAGACGTTTTTGAGGAAAACATCCCAGGATTTGTGTCCATATAATGGACTTCAAAAGTTACCAAACGGTTGAAGGTCCAAATTGCAGTTAAAATTGCAGTGGGAACCCCCACTGTATTCCAGATTCACTAAGGCAAATGCAAATGCAAAAAAAAAAAAGGTTATTATCTGTAAGAAATGTTATCAATGCTATCAAAAACAGTAGCATTTTAACACTAGTACAGAAATAGTAGGATAAGTAAGTTACAGAATAAAATGAAATATGCAAACACTGACCATGAAGTCTGTAATTGCATTCAGTATAGTAGTTATCTCACAAACTCATGCTAAAAACATTCATAGGAGCACTATACAAATGTATCATTTATATATATATAGCAATGCTTATTAATGAAAGCTATAACAGTAAAAATTATTGTTGCATGAGTAATAAACAAATTATACAAATCCACCCCAACCTACAGTAAAGTATTAACAAATTTTGATGCAATAAATATGGTCTAGTTTAACAATGTCCATCCCCCCCAAAACAGAGAAAACATCTTTCACAAACATCTAAATGTTTGTCTCTTTTAAAGTTTTTACTGTGTAAGTTGTATTTGTAGGTGCTATTATAGCACAATTCTTAACCCCACCCCAGTCCTCACTAATTTCCAAACCCTGGTTACGGCCATGCCCGTTTGCTGTAGTATTGTTGTCTTTTTGTTGTATTGTTGTAAGATCAGGGTTTGATTTTTACATCCAAAACTGTCCTGCTCATTCTGTGTTCAGAGTCTTGTGACGGCCATTTGCTCTGATTCGTCTCTCTCTTCTCATCTTTCTCTCTGTTTAACTCAGGAGGAGAAAGATGCCATTAGATCAGAATCAGAAAGAGCTTTATTGCCAGGTATGTTCACACATACACATAGGAATTTGTTTTAGTAATAGAATCTTCCACAGAACAAACAGAATGACCATGACAGTACAAGACACAGCTAATAAAAATAATAAAAATAGGATAAGTAAATAGGAAATAACAATATAAAAAATATATATAAAAAATAAAAACTCAATATACAAAGTAGACAATAGATGGTATTTGTGTGTACATGTGTGTTATGGACAAATGCAAGGAAATGTAAAAGATGTAAAGAGGTATTTATACAAATAAAGTGCTGATGGTGCGGGTGCTGGATGAGAATTTTCCCAACCTTACTAGCTGCTGCCTGTCTGTCAGGAAGCTGATGATCCACTGACAGATGGAGGTGAACACAGAGAGCTGAGTTAGTTTGGGCAGGAGGAGGTTTGGGATGATAGTGTTGAAAGCCGAGCTGAAGTCCACAAACAGGATCCTCACATAAGTCCCTGGTCTGTCCAGATGTTGCAGGATGTAATGCAGTCCCATGTTTACCGCATCATCCACAGACCTGTGTGCTCGGTAAGCAAACTGCAGGGGGTCCAGCAAGGGTCCTGTGATGTCCTTCAGGTGAGCTAGCACCAGTCTCTCAAATGACTTCATGACCACAGATGTTAAAGCCACAGGTCTGCAATCATTTAGTCCTGTAATTTTGGGTTTCTTTGGGATGGGGATTCTTTGGGGCTAGTCAGAACAGGTTTTTAGACAGGTGAAACACCGTTTGGGCTTGGTGCTTTCTTTCTCATCTGTTTCCAGAAGACCTGACACACACCTTTTTCACAGACCTGAAGTGAAGGATGGGTGGAGGGGGGTTGCTGGTAGAAGGTCAGAATGGCTGTGGGGTGTGAGACAGGGTTTTTCAAACCTGCAATAAAACTCATTCAAATTGTTGGCCAGTTGTTGATTCTCCACAGTGCTGGGGGATGGTGTCTTATAGATGGTGATGTCTTTCAGTCCTTTCCACACTGATGCAGGGTCACTGTCAGAAAACTGGTTTCTCAGCTTTTCGGGGTAGTTCCTCTTAGCCACTCTGATCTCCTCTGTCAGTGTGTTTTTGGCCTGTTTATACAAGACTCTGTCCCCACTCCTGTAGGCACCTTTTTGGCCTGACGGAACTGTTTGAGTTTTGCAGTGAACCATGGTTTGTCGTTGTTGTAAGTTCAATGAGTCCTGGTAGGAATGCAAATATCCTCAAAGAAACTGATATATGATGTTACAGAATCTGTGAGCTCATCCAGATCGGTGGCTGAAGCTTCAAAAACTCTCCAATCAGTGCAGTCGAAAAGACATTGTCCCCCTTCCTGTGAGCATCTTCTTTGGCCTGACGGAGCTGTTTGAGTTTTGCAGTGAACCATGGTTTGTCGTTGTTGTAAGTTCAATGAGTCCTGGTAGGAATGCAAATATCCTCAAAGAAACTGATATATGATGTTACAGAATCTGTGAGCTCATCCAGATCGGTGGCTGAAGCTTCAAAAACACTCCAATCAGTGCAGTCGAAACAGGCTTGTGAATCCCGATCTGCTTCAATAGTCCATCCTTTTACAGTCCTTATTACAGGTTTAGCTGATTTCAGTTTCTGCCTGTAGGTCGGTATAAGATGAACCAGATAGTGATCAGAGAGCCCCAAAGCTGCCCGTGGGACAGAGTGATATGCATCCTTTATTGTGGTGTAACAGTAATCCAGTATATTACTGACTCTGGTAGGACATGTAATGTGTTGTCTGTATTTTGGCATTTCACGTGTGAGATTTGCTTTATTAAAGTCCCAGAGAATGATTATAACAGAGTCAGGGTGTTGTTGCTCTGTCACTGCGATCTGATCAGCCAGCTGTTGTAGCATCGTGTTCAAGTGCACTTGCGGTGGAATGTTAACACTTATGAGAATGAACGAGGAAAACTCCCTCGACAAGCAGAACGGCTCACAGTTGATGAAGAGCGCTTCTAGATCAGGACAGCACATCTTCTGCAACGCTGTTACATCTGTAAACCACCTTTTGATGTAAAAGCATTTTCTACCGCCACGCGATATCTTAAAGTGCTTAAACAGCACTGCTGCTTCACCAACTACAATGTTCAGCTAAACGTCCGAGTAATCAAAAACCGGTAGAAGATGGATGTGGTGTGTTTTGTTGAATGTTTAGCAGTTCATTCTTGGTAAAACTTATTGTGTTTGAAAAACAACAGACGAGAAAAAACTAACAAAAACATTAAAACAACCGGAGAGCTCCTCACAGAGACAGCCATATTCTGGAAACATCTAAAGACAAGCGACCCCAGCACATACCATTATAAAGCTCACGCCGGCAGAGATCAGACAGCCTCAGGACTCACACTCACTCTCAACCATTCAGCCCACACAAATCATCAACACAGAGAAACACAAGTACATCACCCATTGGACAAACACCTTTAAAAACCAGCACACATTAGAATGTTATTCGGCACTAAATCGAGATTACACCATGGCAAACTACCTGAGCACAGTGACTGATGTGAAACTCAGTAAAACACTGACGATGTACAGACTCAGCGAGCACAGTCTGTCTGTAGAGACGGGCCGGCGCAGACAAACCTGGCTCTCCCGTGAGGAGAGAATCTGCTCCCACTGCAGTCTGGGAGAGATAGAAACAGAGCTGCACTTCCTCACAGAATGCCCCAAATACCAAACCATCAGAGACCACTATTACCCCAAAATAAACAAAATATTTCTCCAATTTAACATTTGTAGCCAAACCGAAAAACTTTGTTTCATTCATTTGAAAAAGACAAATGTGCAAATATTGCTGCAAAATTCATAGCATCGTGCCATGACCTCAGGAACAAGCACAATCCAGAAACACACAGCCAATAGACACACTCTCACAGGCCAGAACTGATATACTGTTACTCATGTACATAATGTTCCAATTCTCAGTTCAGTAGTTGCTACAGGAAAATCGTTATTATTATTATTATTTTAATTTTTTCTTCCTATATGTATGTGTGTGTGTAACGCCAAACCAGCAGAGGGAGCCCTCGCCCGAGTACTGACCGTGCTCCACTCCCTCTGCTTCCTCTACTTCCATTTCCTGTTTGACTCTCATATAAACTGAGACCAGTCCATGTGCTGGTCGCGAAGTATTGCCAGTTCATCTGCCTTACCAAGCGTTATAGTTCCTCTGTTCCTGATTGATTCCTGTGTATGATTCTGCCTGACTTCTTGACTCACGGTATTTGTACTCTGCCCCTTCTGTTCTGACGCCTGATTGGACTGATGTTTGTGTTTGGACTCATTGCCTGCCTTTCCACTATTGTCTCTGCCTCTGCCCCTGTGTATGACGAACGATCTGCCTGCTTCTCTGACTTTGACCCTCTGCCTGATTATCGACATCTGTTTAAAGCCTTGACCTTTAATAAACTTCCGCTCATGGATTCTAACCAAACTCCAGCGTCTCTGTTACAGTGTGTATATATATGACATTTCCATATTAGTTATATATTACATATTAGTTATAATAAATAAATAAATGTTCAGATCTTCTAATGTAAATATTCAGATGTTAAACCATTTTCTTTGTTGTCTTAATGCTTTGGCAATACAAAATGTATTTTTGTCATGCCAATAAAGCTATTAGAGAGAGAGAGAGAGAGAGAGTGTGCGTGAGTGTGTCATTCCAGTCTTTGTTCTTGTTGTAGCTCTGAACTTTCCTTTGCTCAGCATGTTTTTCTTTTCTTCTCTCATTCATTCCTGTTTCCTCCATTTCATCTCTGCTGCTGTAATTCATTTCTCTCTCATACTCTTGTTTTGGCAGCTGATTCTCAGTGTTTCTCTTTTTCCTTGATGAGGCACTACACACACTTTAACTGTACCTGAAGAGACAGACAGACAGACGGAGAGGGAGACAGATGAGTCTGTAGCTCTTTTAGGTTCTAGCTGAAGAAATAAATGTGACACTCTCTCAGTCTTGTTAAATTATATTAATGAATGTTTCTCTTCATGTACTGAAAGAGAAACGGCACCAATCTGTGTGACACACTCCACCTAAACACCACTAGAGTTTGTGTGTGTGTGTGTGTGTCTGTGTGCAAACCTGTATTAAAATCAAGGACATTTGTTTGTATGTCTGTGCTGCAGCTGCCGCCGTCTTTGATGTGTTGTGAGAGTCTCAGAGACCAAACAGTCTATCTCTCACTTCATCAGATCAGGTGCTTTTATGGAAAGGTCAGGCTGCTCCATCAAACTGTTGGATGCTGGATTATTGGTCTACTGTTATTTCCTCAACAATCTGCTGTTCTAGACTTTGGCCACTTTGTTCTGGTTTCCTGCTGTTTCAGTGTGTGTGTTTTGAGTGAAAGCGAGAAAATGCTGTATTTTGATGTATTTTAAAAATGAGAGTTTTTAAAGGTTCCAGTTCAATTCAATTCAATCCAATTCAAATTTATTTGTATAGCGCTTTTCACAATACACATTTATGCAGCTATAGCTTTTGTTTCTATGATGTTACCATAGCAATAAGAGAATGACTCCACAGAAAGAAAAATGCTAAGGAGCCCAAACTGCTTTATAAACAGGCCCACACGAAACCTTCGCCCACAGAGCTCTGCAGATTTCAAACCGCAAAAAATTTGAAATTCTACATATCCTCTACCACTTAAGTTTATACTTAAGTTTTAAGTTTATTAATATACATTTCTGTCCAAAAGTTGACTTTTTATGTGGAAGAAATGCATACTTTTATTCAGAAAGAAGTCATTGTTACAATGATCTTATTAGGCTTGCTGCGATAGATGGTGTTTTCGGTTATACCGCAACACTGGGTTACGTCACCACCCCCCATTGTCGTTTTAATTTTTTTTATAGTAACAAAAATAATTTAGCCTAGTTCGGTTAGAGGACAGACACTTTTAAAAACTAAACGCTCAATGCAGCGTGCCGAACCATGCGCGAACGACAGTTCACCACGGAGCAGGAGTCAGATTGTATTTATCATGTGAGGAGCGTGAGTCGAGCTGACTGACAAGAATGAGGTGAGAAAGACAAGACGATGGCAGAAGATTGTTTAGAAAGGAAATGCAAAGGCGCCTGTTTGGCAATATTTTAGATTTTGAAAACCCTATTGACTGGAAGTTTTTTGTAAACATTTGTTTGTTATTTATTTGGTTCCACAGTGTTTGCTGATGACTTTATTTAAACTTTGTGTATTGTATTTATTTTATTTTACATCAAGTTGTATATGCCGTGCCTCCAAGCTTTCTTATTTGTTTTGCTAATAAACGTTCTATGTTTCTTATTTATTTCGGTGATACCGGTATTACCGGTGTTGTCACACGTCGATTAACCGGTGGGAAAATGTCCTCACCGTCACAACCCTATTGTCTACACTACAATTTAGAGTGATCTGTTATCAGAAGTGAATGTGTCCAATTTATGTTCATTTCACAAATGAACAGTTTGAGGTAATCATACAGTTAGTGCCAGTGCTTCAGTTGGTCATGCAGCTGATTTTCAGCACCATAGACAGTTTCAGCACCACGGACAGCTCTAATGTGTGTTTAGAGTCTTTGACAGCCATTTGCTCTCATCTGTGTCTCTGTTCAAATCAAATGTGCTTTATTGGCCTGACTAAGCAAATAGTAAGTTGCTTAGTTGTACATACAAAAATTACAAAAATTAAACTTGAACAGAGGAGATCAAATAATAAAATAAAAGATAAACGATCACATCTACGAGTGCTGTTTGTGTGTTTATTCATGTTCGCATGATTCTTTGGTCAGCGTTCCTTTTTGTGGCCAAGTACCACTGTTTTTTGTCCCCTAGTAAAGACACTGAAATTGCGTATAATTCTACTTTATGGCTTTCTGTGTAATTTGGACAGGTGGTATCAGTGTTAATTTTGACAGGCATTTTTGATTTAGTCTTAGTCTTTATCTTGAGACGAAAATGCGTAATAGTCTTAATCACATTTTAGTCATTTGAGTCTTTCATAGTTTTAGTCGATGAAAAGTCATTGCATTTTTGTCAACTTTTAGTCGTTACTTTTAGTCAAACTGCAGTTACCAACATTTATTTTGGTAGCTATTTTATATGTAGTCTTCAAACAAAAATAGTCATTAATTCTTCTCTCTTTAGACCAAATCAATTAAGCTTATGAGAAATTTGAATCAAGGATTGAATTTGGAAAAACTTGAATAGATGATGACAATTTTCATTTTTGGGTGAACTATCCCTTTAACAGTTGTGAAAATGGAGCAACTTATATTTATTAAAGTTATAGTTGTTCATAAACAATATATATAATTTATAATTTGTGAAAAAGAAGCAGAATAAGACAATAAGACCAATACAAAAGAGATACAAATTAAACACATTTTTCAGATACAGTAGGTCTACTTAACTTATTTATTTAACATCTTTTGTTGGTTAACATTAATGACACAGATAGGTACTTAAATAGGAATACGGTCCCTTTAAGACGCGCATGTGATGTAATACTGACACGTTCAGTTTTCACCCACCTCTTTACGTTCACTTAATCCATAACGACTGTATTTAGTGAGATACTCTACACGATAGACATTTGGACCACTGTGTGTGTATTTGAGTTCTGAGAACTGATCGCGCGCTGTATATGAGAACTGAAGAAGTGGAGCGTGCGCGAGAGAGAGCACTTCTATCAGCGTGATTCCGCCTTCACTAACTTTAAGTTAATCGACAACAAATTGTGACTCCCAGGAAAAATGGGACATCTGGTCACCTTATCCCTACCCCTTCGGGTGCTGAGGCCATTGTTTCAGATCGCTAGTTCGCGTTTTGGTAGCCTATCTGTCCACTGCGGCTGCCATACTGAGACTATATATGCAAAAACTGATTGCAATCCAATGACTGGGAAGACAGTAGCCTATAGGATGTATTTTGAATGTCCGGTAGTCCTCAAATAACATTATAGTCCCATCTCGTCTTGTTAACGAAGACGCGGCATAAATTTCGTCATAGTTTGTATCGTCAGATATTAGTTTTAGCTCGTCAACGTCTCGTCTGAGTCACAGAAAAAAATTTTCGTTAACGAATATGCTTCGTCGTCGTCTTCGTTGACGAAATGAACACTGGGTGGTATATGTGTATTTATACACAGATCCTGTTTTTAGTCATAGTTACAATATGTTTTTTGAAGCATTGAGCATTGTAGCCAATCACAGAATGGCGTGTGAACACAATGGCCAATCAGAGGAGTTAAAGTTGATCAGAGGTCTGTCAATATCGCTCAAAGCGTCGCTCTGATCTGACGTGTTCTCCAGAAGAAAGAGCATTTCTTTTGTTGATGAAACTGCAAAACAGCTTCCCAGGATTCCTCTTTAATTGTGTGGATCTAATCTGTCTTTAATCATGAATAAGGCTGTCACAATTCCTTGATTAAATTTGAATACTCGATTTATAAAAAAATTTAAAAAATCCTCAATTGCATTTTGCCCATGTCGATTAACCAGCAAAATACCTGAAGTGGTGCATTCTACAGACGAGAATCCATGGAAAACATTATTAGACTGTTTTCTAAGGCTGCGCAAAATATTAAAACCATTTAAAAATCTGAATAAAGCATAGTGCTATTGTGAATTCTCAAAGACTGTGATTCAATTACTCAATGCTGCTCCACACAAACAGTTATCATTTACATGCGTGGACCATCACAAACTCCATCTCTGCATATGCTGTGAGTCTGAGTTGCTTATAACGTTCATCTGGGAACAAGTGCACCATTCTATCAGATTTATTTGTGAAGAAATCACACACCACCTTCTTCAGATTTATAAGGTAAATCATTTATAAACCTACGCCAACATCACAGGAGAACACATCATTATCTTTCTAAATGCTAACTGTTCATTGCGACATTAAAATAAAAGTTTAAACCCTCGCTCTGTGTTTGTATGTTTTGATGTTGTCCACATGTTCTTGTTCAAGAAATGACAGTGGCTGTAGCATTTCTGTCATAAAGAAGTGGCCAAATAATAAAGATCAAGCAGACATTTGAATTAAATGTTTAGTCAATATTAAACAAGGATTAGATTATGCTGTAAAGTGTAAAAACAATTGTCAGACCATGTGCACCTTCTGCAGGCATTTGATATAATACATAATGTACATAAGTTATGTTTTATTACATCATGTATTTTAACTGTTTTGTTAAAAAAACATGATTACTTGCTTTTGATATTTTATTTTGTATCAAAGTTTGTAGTTTGGGAAGAAGGAGGCGGGAACCGGCGAACATTTAAACATAATTTAATAATAAAATAAACACACAACTGAAAATAGCGCGACAGCCCCTCACTGACGACTGCCGCACACAAACAAAACCAAAACAACATAAATCCAGGCCTGGTCCTCTCTCATCCAACACTGTCGTCACTCCTCCTTTTATCCTTCCGGAGCTCCTCCGTGGGACTCGAGACCGGTGAGTGGCGCAGGTGTCGTGCATTATCACTTACTCCACCGGCCTCGCTCCGTTCCCACGGCTCTCGGCCCCGCCCCCACTCGTCACATATTTGAACCAATTCAAATTGTCAATTCGTCTGAATAATCGACCAATTACTCGATTATTAAAATAATCATTAGTGACAGTCCTAATCATGAATGTGGGTGTCATAAGAGATTCCAGGTATTTCAGAAAAACACTTTATATGTGTCTGGCAGATGCTTTTAACCAAAATGATTCAAGTTATGGAAGATTGCTTATGATGTTCCATATGTCACTTTGGATAAAAGCCTCTGCTTAAACGAATAAATGAAAGCCCAAGGTGTACATTATTTTACAGTATCTGTGTTGTCTGTGATTTGAACCAATGACCTTGAGTGAGCTCAAGGACTTGAGGAGTTACGAATCAAGGCGTTTCTTGGCATTTTCATTTGCTGACCACAGATCACATGTTCATCAGTCAGTGACGTGACCAGATCAGCAGTTCTGACTGTCTGTCTTCAGGACAGAAGGATGATGTGTTTGCTGGAGGTTGTAATTTGATGTTCTGGTTTGTTTTTAACTCTCATCTGACAGCTTGGGATTTTAGCTCAGAATCTCATGCTGGGCTGAAAGCAGTCAGAGTCAGAGTCCTGTCTGCATGTAAAAGATGGCGGCATTGAGATGATTATTTTTCATGATACCAGTGCTGACTGATTACATGTTTGGCCAAGTGTGAAAAACTGTGTTATGCAGAAAGATGTGCAGTGTTGTAGTAACAGACAAACACATTTCAATAATGACATCATCATCAATGCGCGTCACTTGTATTCATGTGTTTTTTCACACTGAAGTGTGTTGAATCTGCGGCTTTCAGATTGTGAGTGTAAGTTTCTCGCTGATGTGTGAGATTGACATGAGACCTGAGAGGAAAAGCAGCATATGCAGCGGCGTCACATAATGAAGCTCCTGCTCTTCAGAGAAGAAGAAAGATGAAGACGTTTTTGTTTTTGGCATTTGGGGACAAGGTCATTTCTTCTCAGGGAGCCCTGATGAACAAACACACACACACACACACACACACACACACTGACAACATGCTGAGTCAAATGTCATTCTTGATTAGATGTAGCTTGCAGTGTGTGAGAGAGTGTGAGAGAGTGTGTGAGAGTGTGTGAGTGTGTGTGTGTGTGTGTGTGTGTGTGTGTGTGTGTGTGTGAGTGTGAGAGTGTGTGTGAGTGTATGTGTATTATTGTCAGTCCTGCTGTAGATCTAACATTATTTTTAAGGCTGTAAACTCTCTGCTCATGTATATGTAGCCCTCTCTCTCTCTGCGTGCTGACAGGCCTCTAGCACCGGATCCTTAAGTAGAGCACGTTGGTCCTCACTTTCCACTGCTGCTTCACTTAGATCAACCCCGCAGCTAGTCACTACTTGGTTCAGACTGAGACATGCCCCTCTGTTCCCAGCTTCACCATGCTTTTTATCAGGGAACTCTACCACCTTGTCCACCAGGACTGCACTGGCCAGACTTGTATGTCGTTTGATCGTAATGACTTGCTGGGAAAGATTCATCACTCTAACTGGAGCACAACCTTACACATTTCATTACACCAAATACACAAAATAATGTTCTTTTTAGCAGCATCATATGACCCCTTTAGCAAATTTGGTCGGTTTAGAAACTTTGCCGTTTAAAAGCGAACCGCACCAAGAATAAAAAGCAACATTGTAATAATTTTAATCCCTGTTTCGGAACAAAGCAATCAATCTACAGGTGTGAAAGCACCCTAAGATTGCAATGATCGAAGATGAGTGAAAATTTTAGTGATAAAGGGAGCGCACTTTCTAGGGTATAATCCATTCAGAATTTGTATGAAACTTTCATTTTTCAGACACAGGCTGCATCCTGCAAAGTTTCGGGAATGACATCTGCATATTTATGTGGGATTCACTTTCGGAATAGCAGCGGCAATGGACGGAACATAAAATATGTTGATTTAATTCTGGAACCAATCAATCTACAGGTGTGAAAGCACCCTAAGATTGCAATGATCGAAGATGAGTGAAAATTTTAGTGATAAAGGGAGCGCACTTTCTAGGGTATAATCCATTCAGAATTTGTATGAAACTTTCATTTTTCAGACACAGGCTGCATCCTGCAAAGTTTCGGGAATGACATCTGCATATTTATGTGGGATTCACTTTCGGAATAGCAGCGGCAATGGACGGAACATAAAATATCTTGATTTAATTCTGGAACCGGTCCTGGCCAAACCTCCACAGACAGCGCGCGTCCCGGGCGAGATCTAGCTTAATTCACGGACCAAATGCGTGTGTAAACTTTATTGAGATCGGAACATATCAACCTGTAATTTCATTTCATTTCCAGTAACGGACTGTAGAAAGTTCAGCAATGAATGGTGTGCGATTTATGACAGAATATAGTCCCACAACTGATCGTTTATTTTTTCCTCACGTGTCTTTGGTAACAACGATTCAAAATGGAAACATTTCAAGTGACACAGGAAAAAGACACGGAAAACTTCAGTGACCATCAGAAAAGCAGCGTGCACATTTCTGGTTAAAAAAGAAAGCCCATCAACTGACAAAAGGGAAGCATCACCATTCAAGTCAGCAGTTTCCTCACGTGTCTTTGGTAACAACGATTCAAAATGGAAACATTTCAAGTGACACAGGAAAAAGACACGGAA
The DNA here is from genome assembly GCF_001515605.1 of Sinocyclocheilus anshuiensis. Classification (NCBI taxonomy): domain Eukaryota; kingdom Metazoa; phylum Chordata; class Actinopteri; order Cypriniformes; family Cyprinidae; genus Sinocyclocheilus; species Sinocyclocheilus anshuiensis. The sequence continues at coordinate 390,842 of NW_015546064.1, read as the reverse complement.
AACTTCAGTGACCATCAGAAAAGCAGCGTGCACATTTCTGGTTAAAAATGAAAGGCCGTCAACTGACAAATTGGAAGCATCACCATTCAAGTCAACAGGAAGAGTCAAAGCTAGTCCACAGTTTACTAAACGGTGGCAACCTCTTTAAGTTATTCTCGACTGTGTTGGATTGACTGCTTTGATGCGTTGCAATACGGTAGGGCATTGTTTTGATGCTTACATCAGAAAAAACATATTTTGCTTTTATTTATTTATTTCATATATATATATTTTTTTTCTTGCCCCCCCCTGACTCAAGAGTCAAATGTCGCCCATGCACATAAACACAGCGTCTAATTGGACTGGGGTGTATTCCAGAGAGCAGGTTATGTGACATACTTGGGTATGTTTAAGGCTAAATAAGCAGATGAACTCAGCACTCAGTTCCAAAAACAGAGGTAACTTTCAGGGTATATAAGTAGCCATAGCAACTTACTGTGCCAGGGTTAATTTACTTCAGAACTATCAGCGCATAGGCGATCTATTGACAAGACTCCAGTGTCCGTGACAGTTTGTGCACATTATTATATATTATTACAATATAGTTATATAATATACAATACTAATATATAATAGTAGGGTTAGATCCCCTGTGAAGACCTCGTCACCTCGTCAACCATCGGCACAAGACCACGGGAACCAGACAAGTCCTCTGCTCGATCTGACCTGTGTTGCAGCCTGGAATTAAACCACATCATGCTGGTTTGGTCTGGCCAGAGGAGAACTGGCCCCTGACTGAGCCAGGTTTCTCCATTTCTGTCAGCGATGGAGTTTTGGTTTCTTTGGCTTGTTTAGTTGGGGACACTTGACTGATTGCACAGACACTATTGGAAGAGAGCTGAACTGGATGATGACATCACTGAATCATCAATCAACTGACTTTCGCCCTCCGGCCCAATGTTCATACTATCCATCCTAAATAGTATGTGAGATTAGAATAAGTGTGTCCCAAAGCATAGTATGTTGAAGAGAGTATGCCAAAAGTCCCTGGATGGTCTACTATTTCAGGTATATTTTTGAAGTGTGGATCCGTGCACACTCTGATGGCTAATATTACCCACAATCCATTGTGCTTTGATGAATGATTCAGTTCAGAACTACAAACACGAATAAAAAGAGTTAACAAACTACAAACATGGCGGATGTGCGCGACCGATGGTTAAGTAGAGAGGTTTAGATAAAAGGGGTTTGAGTTACTAATAATCAACATTTAACCTGGTAAAAATATTTATTTAATGTTATCTGTGTTAGGATTTTTCATCTACAACAACAATGTGAACTTTTATAAACATCCGTATGGCCATTAACTTTTAAATGCATCATTATGCAAGAAATATGAGCAGAGTTCTCCGCATGAAGACCCACGGCTGGCAGATCAACGTGCAACTTCTTTTCTCTCCGATACAGTAGAAAGTAAAATGAAATGAAATGTGGAGGATATAAACTGTGACAAGATGATTGACATGCCAGTTTACAGTGACAGGGTGCGTGTAATTATGCGATGGAACGGTCCATTAAAGACGCAGTTGTATGACGTTATAGTATGTCACAAAGCTTGCCTACTCTTCTACTACACACTCAAAAGTGTGTACTTTTTCTTCACCAAAATGGAGAACTGGTCCCCCGACTGAGCCAGGTTTCTCCCAAGGTTTTTTCTCCATTCTGTCACCGATGGAGTTTTGGTTCCTCTGGCTTGCTTAGTTGGGGACACTTAATTTCCAGCGATATCGTTGACTTGATTGCACAGATACTATTTAAACTGAACTGAGCTGGATGATGACATCACTGAATTCAATGATGAACTGCCTTTAACTGAAAAATGAGTGTTTACTATTGTCATTTTGCATTATTGACACACTATTTTCCTAATTAATGCTGTACAGTTGCTTTGACACAATCTGTATTGTTAAAAGCGCTATATAAATAAAGGTGACTTGACTTGACTTGACCAAAAGAGTACATACTGTACTTTAAGGGCATAGTATAAGTAAGCACATTGGGATGCAGCATAACTGAAAAAATTACTGTTATTGTCTTCTTGCATTATTGACAAACTATTTTCCTGTTTGACTCAGTAAAGCTGCTTTGACACAATCAGTATTGTATAAAGCGCTATAGAAATAAAGGTGACACCTTACTAGTAATGTGTTTGTATATATAGCAGAGTTGCATGATATGTTAATTATAAAGCACTATGAGTAATATATAAGGTAGTATTATATTATTCTAATATGGTTTTTTATTGTCATATCTAATAGTTATCGATATATATTATTTATAAAACACTGTTAAAACAAGGTAATGTTTATTTTATTCTAATATATTTGATTTTATTGTCATCTCACACATCATGGATTTGCATTTTCTAGAATGCATTTCTAGAATAAAAATACATGTGATATGTATTATTATATAATTGGCATCAAACATACAATGCATTTCTTATTCTCAGTGATTAAAGATTAAAAAAAAGAAAAAAGATTGCACAACCACCAATTAGGTGGTGATATGCATTAGGTATGTAAATGGCCACTGAATAAAAGAAGAAGAAGCAGTATAAGTGACTATTTTATTATATGCTTCCAATTAAAATAAGTAAAAAATAATATATTTGGCTTACACTGTAAGTGACATGAACAAAACAGAATAAAATCATTAATTGCAATTATTTGTATAACAGTTAATTATCAGCACAATATTCATGCTCATGACAGAATAACACCAGACGTCCAGCTCATCTGTCTTCTAATCGCTGGCTGTGTAAAGTCATCGTGTGTGTGTGAGATCTGAGCACTGAAGATGATCCTGAATGCTGTTCTCTGAGCTTAATGATGTTTCTTCAGCATCTCATTATGCTAATCAGTCGCTGGTTCATGAGGGTCTATGGCGTGTTCCAGTGGCCCATCGTGGCGATCACTGCCTGCGTTTCTTCTGTCAGATGTTTTGTTTGTTGAAGCTCTGAGCAGGTGCTGGATTCACTCTGACACTCCATTAGTGATGGGCATTTGACTAAAGTCATGATGCACTTGTGCTTTTCAGCCTTTCGCTCCTCTTTATGTAGATCTGTATGTCTCAGTGTTTAGTAGCTGTCAGTTGGGTAACTTCAGCTCAGGATAAGGTGAAGTGTGGCTTGGCTTCTCCACATGTAACAGATCTGGTTTTGTCTGAAGCAGGATTCAGTCGTGACCCTGTAGGAGGAGGTTAACTCAGTACTCAGACTCTTGGCTCGCTGACTGTCTTTACCCAGCGTCTCGCTTCTCGTTCGTCTCCACCGCCCAGATTACTGCTTGTTTTTTTTTTATTAATATCTATGACTTCATCTTCAGTGTACACTTAATTATAAGTATTAGCAGGAGTAATTATAATTATTATTTTTTGTACATGGATAGATTTAAAGGCATGCTAGTTCAATAAGTCTTTTCAGCATTTCTCTGTGACCTCTTTTGTGTGCTAATTTCCTGCCATTGCCTTCTTGGCTCTGCTGATGTATTACCCACAGTTCATTGCTCTCTGAGCCTCTGGTGTCATTTTAATGAGCCAAAAAAATCATTTAGCAGAATTGACCAGCAGAAATCATGAGAAATTAGCTTTACTCACTGACTTTGTGTGTGTGTGTGTGTGTGTGTGTGTTTGTTCGTGTTTGTATGGCCAGCAAATAAACTACACATATGAATCGATATTCCATTTCAATATGTAAATGAATGTGGTTGTGTAATTTCAGGGCTGGTAATCAGCAGTCTGTTCTGGCCAATACTGATGCTAATGCCTTTTTCTTTTGTCTGGCAGGGGATTCACTGACCTTTGGCTTGAGACTTTTATTTTGTTGTTGTCCTCAGGTCACATGATGAGTTCATGGCATCTTCCATGTGATCAGATGGATGGTGAAGAAGATGCCTGTGACCCAAACAGTCTTGTGCGGCTTCTGCTGCTTTTGTCTCTCTTCACTTTGAACAACATTGTATAACATTATTGTTTGAGATTTGATCCTTTGAGTGATTTATCACTGACTCGAGATATCACAGCTGAGCAGATTGTCTGTAAAACAAAGAAGCAGTCACAACAAGCAGTGAATTTAACGCTTCACCCAGTTAATGTTGCTAACAGCTTAATGTTTGTTAGCGACTGGGATAGTTTACAGTTGGTGACGATCAACCAGATCTGCTGTTCTCATATGACTCATGTGAGTAAGTGCATGTGTGTGGAGCTGGATGTGTGTATAGTAGTTCAAGTTAATAATTTGTGGTGATAGTGAGGAGGATTATGAAGTGTTGTGTTTGTGTTTGATCAGGACTGCGGTGCTAAATGTGAGATTCTTGGGAACGTTCATCATGTGAGTAAATGACTCTGATGGGAACCTTTGGCTCCTCAAGGTGTTTTTCTGCCAGGAAGCTTTTCGCAGACGGACTGAAACTAATTAAAATACAATAACGTCCAATTTAATGTTGTTATATTTTTGCAGGAGTCAGAGCTATTTTTCACTTCTACTCCTCTTTCTGTGATGGAGCTGAGTTTAATGGCTCATTGATCAGTTTCTCTCCTTATATTAGTTCTCTATGAATTTGGTTTCCCACTTACACAAGAAATGGCCAGCAGTGTAACGGAAATAAATTAAATATGGTCTAAGAAAGGTGATTTTGTGTGCGTGTTTGTTGGAGTGTGTGTGAGCACTGGTTTGGGTGGTTTATGAGGACACAAATGTGTAGAATGACATGAGTATTACAACGTAAACATGGTTTATGAAGTTTACACTTCCTGTGTCCCCATAAACCAGATGGATTAAAAAACATACTAAACTGTGTTATTTGAAATTAAAAAAATGCCTGTAGTTTGGATAGTAGAAAAACCATTACGCCTATGGAGAGTCCCCGTAAACCACATATGC
>NW_015546064.1:381691-385760 GCF_001515605.1 Sinocyclocheilus anshuiensis | reverse complement strand
TGTGTGTGTGTGTGTGTGTGTGTGTGTGTGTGTGTGTGTGTGTGTGTGTGTGTCAAGACCAAAAATGTCTGATCACTGTCCATCACTGAGCCAGCTGTTTGTTTTTTTCAGAGAACGAGGTGATTGTTGTCTTGAGAAATTAATCTGTCCTGCAGTGCTTTTGGCAGTAAATCAGTCACATGATCCGTTGACCATCAATGCGTTTTATTCGTTTTATTCGTTAAGATTGACTTTTGCACAGATTTTGCCCAGGTTTACAGTTAACGATTAGTTTATCATGCCCAGTTTTCTCCTCTGTAACCACTGACAAGGTTGGCAAGTGTTTTGATGCCTAGTGTTTTTAAACCTGTTTGGGTTTTAGTAGTGTCGTGTATTGCAGCCTTTAGTTTCTCATTATGAGTTACTGTTGTGTTTGTCTTGGCTGTTGTCTGTCGGTTGGAGGATCTTAACTAACCCGTAGACATCTGATTCACACACACAGGGCAGATGTGGACGCAGGAGCCGGGCCCGGTGTGTGTGTGTGCCTCTGGCGATGAACTCGAGCTAACAGCAGCGATTCCGGCAGTAACTCACACCGCGGGGAACAGCAGACTGTCCTGTGGATCCATCATAAGATCTGCGCTGTACTGCAGCTCGCTTGAACAGACAGAAGTTTAACTGTGAGAACTGTGTGACGAACTCCAGTGGCGCTTGAACCGTTACTATCTAGTCACAGTGATGTTCCCTTTAATTGTTTCAGTACTGAACACTTTCAGCACAGGCTCAATGACCGTGTGTGTGACAATGGCATATTTTGATTGATATCTATATTCCTGTACTTCTTGTCAAGCCTTTTGCAGATGAATAGAGGAGCTCTATTAAACACACAGGCCGCAATAATAACATTTAGAAAGGGTTTGGAAATGAAAACGTATTTGTTGAAATGTTATTATGCAGTTCAATTCAAATCTCAATTCTAAATGGTTTTAGATTGTAAAACTTCTCCTGTGAGTGTAGAAATGCTGGAACATCAATAGAAGCTCAAAAAGAAGTGCTGAATCCAGACTTTAAAACGAACGCTGATAAACACTTTAGAACAAACAGAAGAATATGCTGTAGCAGTGCATGTTTTCTTATTACATTAATTAAACATCCTGATGATTCAAATGCCATAGTCTTAAAAAATATGACGTTTAACTCATGAATCATGAATCACTGATTCAAAATTGATTCATTACAGTGTTGCACAATAATAATGTTAAATGTCGATCTTCACGTCTCACGTTCCAGACTGTCCGTCAGAATCGGATACACACAAAGCTGTAATAAAACTCTATACGTGTTTGAAATAAAAAGCAAATCATGGTAAAAAAAGAATACCAGTGTAAATGAAACACAATTCTTTAGTATTGTACATTTCCAGACATTTAAGAGCTGCTGTTGTATCCAATCCCACAGTGTGTGTGTGTGTGTGTACAAGAGAGAGAGAGTGTGTGTGTACGAGAGAGAGAGAGAGTGTGTGTGTGTAAGAGAGAGAGAGAGAGCGAGAGTGAGTGATGTGTGGGGTCCACTGACAAATCTAAATCAAGAACTGACCAAAAGGGAGAATCATCCAATTTAGACCCTAGATGCAGAATTCTGTAAAAATATTCTACACGTCCACCGGAACACAACTAATTATGCATGCAGGGCAGAATAAAGCAAATATCCACTCATTATAAAAATACTGAAAAGGGCAATTAAATTCTGGAAGCATTTAAAACTCATACCAAAACAATACCAAGAGCTGAGCAAAGGAACCGATCCTCTCTCTCAGCTGCTCCAGAGCTTCAGTCCTGATGTTCCACTAACATCCACTGACCCCCATCACACTGATCTGGACCAGAACAATACTGCCAAACACATTACATTGAAACACCATTTCATCAATCATTGGGAAAGTAAGCTGCAATGTTATCTGGCCCTAAAAACCCAGTAGACTATGGCAGCCTCTCTGTGCTCAGTAACAGATGACACACTGAAGAGGCTCCTCGAGCAGAAACAGACTCAGTGGACTCGAGCTCATGACAGAGACGGGAGACACATGAAGAGAGGCTGCGTCCACACTGCCATCAAAACACAATCCAGACAGAGCTGCACTTTCTCTCAGAATGCACTAAATACTCACAAATCTCATAAATGTGTACATGTACACCAGGACTTTATGCCTCTGCCAAACGATGAGAAAACTGCCCATCTGTCAGAACATGAGGACAGTGAGTGATCAGCTCCAGTCTGTCTCCTGCACACTCGCACTTTACTGTATTACTTATTGTTTATTGTATTACTCTCATTTACTTCTGCCTGTGTACCTGTTTTGGAGTATTGGACAAGGATAGTAAAACCTGATGTGTGTGTTTGTGATGAATGTGTGTATGTGTTCTGTGTTTCTGAGTGTGTGTGATGTATGTGCGTATGAGTGTCTGTGTGTGTGTGTCTTATGTTACAGTAGCTGTATTTCTTGTCCTCTGACTCTTTTATGAAGTGAGGAAGTAAATAAACAAGGCAAAGTTGGCAGAGAGTGTGTGTAGGTCATTTTCAGGCTCTTACTGTGAATTGTTCTACTGTAATTTGTCCTGTTTAGATCTGTATACCACAACACTGCAGTATACTGAACCGTTCATCACGTACTGCTTTGCATTATGTTCTTAGATGCTGTCTTTCCAGGGGACTTACAATTAAAAACACAAATCATGTTAATGGCAATTATCAGGACAGGCTGCTGAGAATAAAGGACACGAGCGCCACTCTGCCTTGAAGGGACAGTTCAGCCAGCAATAAAACTCTGTCGTCATGTACTCTCCCTCATGTAGTTCAATCCTGTATGACTTTCTTCAGTGGAACCAATCAGTTTCAGTGTATAAGACATTTCTCAAAATGTCTTGTTTTGTCGACAGGCTCTTGTTTAGCAGCTGACTGTGAGGTCAGAGGTGATGTACAGTAAGGGTCAGATTCGGTAAGCAGAAGGTCATTACTCTCTCTCTGAGAACTGCTCAGACACAGACAGACGGATGGACAGACACTGATAAGTTTCAGATGAAGCATGTTTGGATGTTTTATCGATTAAACCTGTCTGAATGTGGCGTCTTACAGCAGTGGCTGCTTGCTGGAACATGAAAGTGTGAGAATATTGTTTTTAATTATTGAAGGTTTTTTATTTTAAAACATCAGGGATGTTTTCACACCATCATACTGAAGCACACAGATGATGAAACGACACAACAGATCTCCGTCTCTGTCTCTCTGTGTCCAGGCTTGTTCATCTCTTCCTCTCTCTGTTTGTAGATCATGATCTCTTCATCTGTGTTCGGAGAGCATTTGTCTCTGTTTAAAGAAAGTAATGTGCCAATTTAGTGCTTCTGTTTAAGGCCAAATATCACTGCAGTTTATTTTGGAGATTGCCGTTTAGACAACGGTTAGCCGCTGGTGTGCTTTCATTGGCTTTATGATGGACTGAATCTGGATCAGACTGATGAAGGTGAAACCAGACCTGAACACATCTCTTCTGGATCTTAGTTTTTAATCAGTTCAAGACTAATTCAGACTTGAGTAGAAATGCATATGTGAACTCTAAAATGTTTTTGCAAATTCAGATTATATGTTTTCTACTGAAGATTGATCCCCATTTTTAAATGTAATAGTGTTCGTCCCATTCACATCCAGAATCCAGGATGCTCTGATGTCAGTGGCAGGGAACTGCAGCTCTCCTCTGATCTCTGCTCTTCTTCTGGATCACCACGATTTGTCTAGTTTCATCCAGACTGACTGTCAGAATCCACTCGTGAGTGAGTTACCAAGCTAGTTCCTAATGTTGAACTTGTTTTGTGTTCCCTGTCATCTGGAAAGATTTCTGAGGGTCTGTCCATGTTTTCTCTCTGTGTGTGTGTGTGTGTGTGTGTGTGTGTTTGTGTGTATGTGTGTGTGTGTGTGTCTCACTGTCTGTCTGTCTGTCTGTTTGTCTGTCTCTGTGTGTGTGTGCGTGTGTGTGTGTGTGTGTGTCTGTGTGTGTCTGTGTGTGTGTGTGTGTGTGTGTGTGTGTGTGTATGTGTGT
>NW_015546064.1:380572-381358 GCF_001515605.1 Sinocyclocheilus anshuiensis | reverse complement strand
TAAACAAAGCAGCGCTGCACTTATGAACTTTAATATGCAGGGCTCCAGACTGCGACCATTTTTTTCTGCCTGTGCGATTAAATTTTGTGTGCGGTCGCACTGGTGCGACCACCGCGTTGGTCAACTCATAAGCGCTTCAATTTCTGTTGCATATGAGAAACATGAAACGGCAAACGAAACTGAAAGCATAACGAAACGACGCTTAGAGAGTATACTCGTCACGTCAGCACGAGCGCGAAGGTGCGCTCAGGAACATGCAAGCACTGTTACTGTTATTTTTACTTTTCTTTTTGTTTTCATTTTTGAAAAACGTATCTTTGCTGTTTACCACACATTACGCTATGGAGGCTCTCTTTTATTACTTATTTGATTCCTCAGTGTTTGCTAAACGTTCTGCGATTTATTAGTCGGTATATAATACAGCATGTGGTGTGTGCCATGCCTCATCTTATTCGTTTTTGTTAATAGACGTTTTGTAAACTAGTTTGTCATTATATCTTACTGTTTTATTGTTGTTGTGCTTTTTAATTAAAAATAACAATGAATCCATCTTTTGTTTTAGTCTTAAAAAGTTAAAGGCTTATAGCATAGCAAAAGAGGAAAAAGAACGGGTTGAATGTTAACCACTTTCGTTTTCATATAACTAAACTATGATAAAAGTTCATCAGCATGCATTGAATAATCCCATGTTGTAGCGCAAAAAAATAAAATAAAATATTGCGACCAAATCATGTGCTCGTGCGACCAGCTGAGAAAGTTAGTTGCAAAAGAGCGACCAGTGGGAAG
>NW_015546064.1:380053-380362 GCF_001515605.1 Sinocyclocheilus anshuiensis | reverse complement strand
TCTGTCTCTGTGTGTGTGTGTGTGTGTGTGTGTGTGTGTCTCACTCACTCTGTCTGTCTGTGTGTGTGTGTGTGTCTCACTGTCTGTCTGTTTGTCTGTCTCTGTGTGTGTGTGCGTGTGTGTTTGTGTGTCTGTGTGTGTCTCACTCTGCCTGTCTGTCTGTGTGTGTGTGTGTGTGTGTGTCTCACTCCGTCTGTCTCTCTCTCTTTCTGTGTGTGTGTGTTTGTCTCGCTCCGTCTGTCTCTCTGTCTGTCTGTCTCTCTCTCTCTCTCTGTGTGTGTGTGTGTGCGTGTGTGTGTGTGTGCGTGT
>NW_015546064.1:379382-379662 GCF_001515605.1 Sinocyclocheilus anshuiensis | reverse complement strand
GTGTGTGTGTGTGTCTGTGTGTGTCTGTGTGTGTGTCTGTGTGTGTGTGTGTGTGTGTGTGTGTCTCTGTCTGTCTGTCTGTCTGTCTGTGTCTCTGTCTCTGTCTGTGTATGTCTTTCTGTCCGTCTCTTTGTCTGTCTCTTTCCTTTTGAAGTTTCACTCATACAACAAAAATGATAACAGTTGCTGCACTAGACCTCAGGTTACCATGGAAACAGAGACAACAGAGTTTTTCATATGTTTTTGTTAACACACACACACACACACACACACACACACT
>NW_015546064.1:377877-379334 GCF_001515605.1 Sinocyclocheilus anshuiensis | reverse complement strand
GCATGCAGGGCTTCAATCGGATTTTTGTCCCATTTTTCAAATTCGTGATTTAGGAGAGGACCCCACACTTCACTGCCATATAATGCAATAGGTTCTATGACTGATTGGAATATTTTGAGCCAGATTCTAATTGGTATTTCAATTTGGATAGATTTTTTGATGGCATAAAAGGCCCTTCTTGCTTTCTCTTTCAGTTCATTCACAGCCAAATTTAGCTTGCCAGTTGCATTTATCTTCAGCCCGAGGTATGTGTAGTTTGTGACATTTTCAATTTTGGTCACACCAAGGGTGAAGTTATGTCTCTCTCCCTGAACTCTGGGTCTTTTCTGGAATGTTAGTACTTTAGTTTTGTTAGGATTAATCGTCAGGGCCCAGGTCTGACAGAACTTGTGCAGGATGTCTAGGCTCTGCTGTAGACTCTCTTCTGTTGGAGACAGCAGAACCAGATCATCTGCAAACAGCAAGAGCTTTATGTTGGAGTCATGCAGTGTGAGGCCAGGTGCTGCTGATTGTTCCAGGAGTTTCACCAATTCATTAATGTAGATATTGAAGAGGGTCGGTGATAGTGGACAGCCCTGCCTCACACCCCGCCCTTGAGTGAAGAATTCTGTGCGTTTATTTCCAATTTTAATTGCGCATTGATTGTTTGAATACATTGTTTTTATGATATTGTATGTTTTACCCCCAATACCTGATTCTAGAAGTTTTGACAACAGACCTTCATGCCAAATTGAATCAAAGGCCTTTTGGAAATCTACAAAGCAAGCAACAATGTTGGTTTTGTTTTGGTTAACGTATTTGTCGATCAGGGTGTGTAGGGTGAAGATGTGGTCTGTTGTTCTATAATTTGGTAAGAATCCAATCTGACTTTTGCTGAGGACATTGTGCTCTGTGAGGAAGTGTACAAGTCTTGTGTTGATGATATTGCAGAACAGCTTCCCCAGATTACTGCTTACACAGATGCCTCTGTAGTTGTTGGGGTCTGATTTGTCTCCACTCTTGAATATGGGCGTTATGAGTCCTTGATTCCAGGTTTCAGGGAAATGACCAACACTCAGTCTGTCTGTCTCTCTCTCACTCTCTCTCTCTCTCTCTCTCTGTGTGTGTGTTTGTGTCTCACTCTGTCTGTCTCTCTGTCTTTCTCTCTGTGTGTGTGTGTGTCTCTCGCTCTCTCTCTCTCTGTGTGTGTGTGTCTCTCTGTGTGTGTGTGTGTCTGTGTGTGTGTGTGTCTCACTCTGTCTGTCTGTCTGTCTGTCTGTCTGTGTCTCTGTCTCTGTCTGTGTATGTCTTTCTGTCCGTCTCTTTGTCTGTCTGTCTCTTTCCTTTAGAAGTTTCAATCATACAACAAAAATGATAACAGTTAATGCACTAGACCTCAGGTTACCATGGAAACAGAGACAACAGAGTTTTTCATATGTTTTTGTTAACACACACACACACACACACACACACACACT
>NW_015546064.1:372657-375051 GCF_001515605.1 Sinocyclocheilus anshuiensis | reverse complement strand
ACACACACACACACACACACACACACACACACACACACACACACACACACACACACACACACACACACACACACACACACACACACACACACACACACACACACACACACACACACACACACACACACACACACACACACACACACACACACACACACACACACACACACACACACACACACACACACACACACACACACACACACACACACACACACACACACACACACACACACACACACACACACACACACACACACACACACACACACACACACACACACACACACACACACACACACACACACACACACACACACACACACACACACACACACACACACACACACACACACTAAAAGGCAGCCAATTACAGTCATTCTGTGTTGTTTGGGTCTCTTTGCTCAGTGTGTTTCACTGAGAGCCTTACACTTCAATTTTTTTGAAGCTCTCAAGCTTCTTGTTATATATATATTTTTACTTTAGTTTACCAAAGTTGTTAAGAGTTACAGGAAATATCCTTTTTCACAGACAAACTAACTGAAGAAGACTATTTTTACACACTGTGTGTGTGTGTGTGTGTGAGTTAATGTGAGTTAGTGTGTGTGCGCGCGCGCGTGTGTGTGTGTGTGTGTGTGTGTGTGTGTGTGTATGTGTGTGTGTTTGAGTGTGAGAGTGTGTGTGTGTGTGCATGCGTGTTTGTGTGCATGTGTGTGTTTTCGGTCACATATGGTGTTGTCATGTGTCCAGATCTCACAGTTAGTGTTAGTGTTTGCTAAACAGTCATCTGTTGCTTGAGGGTAAATAAAAATGACCTGTAATCTAACCAGCAATTCTTCACATTTCACATAATTACATCTGTTTTCATCTCATTGTTCAACAGAATGTTGAAAGTCCATTAAATGTAGTACAAGCAGAGTAATGTACTTTGTACTGTGGTAGAGTAATTGTTTGATTTAATTAAATGATTTGCTGGAGGTTGTAGAATCAGACATTTCCACACTTACTGAAACACTCTGGAAATCCAACATCAGCATCAACATAATCCATAATCATAAATCCACATCTCTCTCTCTCTCTCTCTCTCTATCTATCATCTATGTATTCTTCTTCTTCTTCTTTAAGAGAGAGAGATACAGGTGTGAAAGGATCTCTGTAGAATTTTTTTCCTTTGTTGCTGGAAGCAACCTACACGAACTGTAAAGAGTAGCAGAGAGACCATCAGTAAATATTCATTTTGTGAGTGTGTGTGTGTGTGTGTGTTTCCTGTTTGAAGTAAGACTGTTAGACATTACAGTTTGACTGTGCCCTGTTCTTGTACAGAGGTTGTTTCTAGTATCTTATTTCAAAATATAAGAACAGCAGTATGTTGAAGGTTTAGTGTCAGTCAGTCTGTGACCTGTTCTGATCCTGATGCTCATCCTGATCCTGCTCCACCAGTTCAACTCAGATCAGACACTAGCTATATAGCACTATACACTGTACACTTATACACAATGTAGTTATGCACTATGTACTCAACTGTGTAGTGTATTCATTTTATAAGGTTATTTTGTCTTTCATAATCAGAGTCTGGTAGCCCCTCCCCCTCCGCTACGTAATTAAAGCTGCGACAGTGAAGTGTATGAAGTGTCCGACATCCCACACTTCGTTATTTAAGTGCATCATCCGGGTATTTAAAGTGCACTTTTTCTTTTTGGAATTGTCAGTGTGAACACACTACTCACACTTTTTATACTACAAAACGTTACAGAATAGTGCATAAGTGAATCTTAGCATGCTCTGCTGCTCTTATACACACACTGATGTCACTCTTGACCCGAGACAGCTGTGTGTGTGTTTACTATGACACCAGCCATAAAGAGTTTACTGCTAAAGCAATGAAAACATGGGGACTGTGTTTGTGTGTGTGTGTGTGTGTGTGTGTGTGTGTGTGTTAGAGAGAGAGAGAGAGAGAGTGTTGTGTGTGTTGTCTTTTACAGAAGCAACTGAAGTTTGCGTCTGAACACAAGCGTACAGTTCTTCGTTGAGCTTTATTAGACCGGCGGTGCTGTGTCTCGTCTCTGGAGGCAGATGCGCGTCCCTCCCTCGAGCGCTCGGAGACCCACGGCCCTCCTGCACCACCTGACCTTTCCTTTCATTGGCTGAATGTGAAGTCCAGCTCTCCCTCTGGTTTAATTACGACTCTACAGACTCACTGTTCTTCAGCTCAATCTTCCTCCTCACCTGCATCTCTCACTCGCTCAATTAAAGCGTCTGAACACATGAATGCAGAGTATCTAATGAAGAACAGAGAGCATCTGACCTCTGAGTCCTGAGTATGTGTGTGTTTGTGTGTGTGTGTGTTTGTGTGTGTGAGTGTTTGTGTGTGTGAGTGTTTGTGTTTGTATGTGT
>NW_015546064.1:369951-372259 GCF_001515605.1 Sinocyclocheilus anshuiensis | reverse complement strand
GTGTATTGAAAATCTGAAATAGCACAAAGTTTCCTGTAAGGGGTAGGTTTAGGGGTAGGGTTGGTGTAGGGGCAATAGAATATACAGTCTGTACAGTATAAAAACCATTACGCCAATGAGATGTCCCCAGTTTTCACAAAAACAAACCTTTGTGTGTGTGTGTGTGTGTGTGTGTGTGTGTGAGCACGTGAGAGAGAAAGTGTGGGTGCAAACACACACACACACACATATGTGGAGATCCGTTTCTGATTAAGAGGTTTGACTCATTTCAATCATTTCATCTGTTTATCAGATTTATATTCATCAGATTTATTTATTTGTGTGTTTGTTTGTCTGTATAGTGAGGTGAACAAATACTACCACTCATTTTTACTCAGTTCTGCTAAAGTCGAAGGCTTTACTAACTAATGTTATTTACATTATGGGATGTTTGCCGAGCAGGATTCACTTGTCTGAAAGGAAGGTGCTCTTAAAAGTGCGTTAATTATATGTGAAAGCATGAAGGCTCATTAATATTTATTAAGTTACGGGACTGTTCTCACCTGATAGGTCACCTAGCAGTGTCTGAATGACCTGATTAATATTCACTTTATTTTACAGTGTGATGTGAACACCAGATGCTCTCTTGCATTCAGATGTGTAGAGATGTTCACAACAGAAAGGAACTGAAGAAAAGTTCACACATGAATTTGAATGCAAGAGCGCGTCCCGTACATCAGACACAAACAGATTTGATCTCGTCACATTCACAAACACTCACAGACTGCAGAGGAGACGCTGTCTGCTTTGATTGACAGCTGTGGAGGGCGGGATCAGTAACCTCCTGTGAGTGATGTCAGAGTGATTGACAGCTTCATGCCGGTGGGGGCAGACAGAAGCGTCTCTTGTTTTTATGGACCATGCGAACAGATTACAGAAAACAGATTCTGTTAGTTGGCCCAAAATCCTTTGTCTCCTCTCATCTTGACTCTATTAACATCGACGGAGCTATAGTTCATCCCTCCCCCACTATACGTAATCTTGGTGTACTATTTGATTCCACACTATGCTTTGAACCCCATATCAACCAGCTTGTCAAGTCCTGTTTTTTCCATCTTCGCAATATTGTCCATATATGACCATTTCAGAGATGCTGAATCTTTTACTCATGCTTTCATAACTTTGCAACTTTGTAACTCCGTGTTATATGGCCTACCCAACAAAGCTCTTAATCGCTTGCAGCTAATTCTAAATTCAGCTGCTCTTGCCCCGACATTTACCAGAAAATCTGATCCCACATCACTCTTGTCTCACAGCAACTACATTGGCTCCCCGTTATCTATCGTATTCAGTTTAAGATACTCATCCTAGTTTTCAAAGCTTGTCATGGATCTGCACCTTACCTTTCTGAATGAGTTCAGTCTCTTCTTATGTCTCTGCTTCTCTGAGATCGAGTTCTGGGAATTTGCTAGCAGTACCCAAGTTCAGACTATCTGGTGTGGGTGGCAGAGCAAAGAGTTTCTCAGTCATGCTGACTTTCGAGAAATCATTTTAAGTGAGCCAAATTTGCATAGAAAGGAAGCGTGTGCTAAAATGATTGATAGCCACTTGATTTAAGTTTCTCAGATTGCAGCAGGTGTGAATCAGATGCAGGATTGAGAGCAGAAATGCTGATCAAGTGGCAGATTTGATTCCTTTGCTTATGTAAATTGATTTAAGTTTCTCAGATTGCAGCAGGTGTGAATCAGATGCAGTATTGAGAGCAGAAATGCTGATCAAGTGGCAGATTTGATTCCTTTGCTTATGTAAAGCACATTAAAACCAGTGGATGTTTTGTGCTTTTGTTTCAGGCTTTTGTTCTGGATCTTTCAATGAAGTAAAATCCAAACATTGACATTTATTGTCCTTCAGAGCCACACATGCTGTTATTCTCTAGCAGTCAGACTCTCTCAGCGCTTTCAGCCCAGCAGGACACGCATCTTCCCATCAAACTCTGATTTTAATACGGACAGAAGCGCACTGAAATTATAAACGATTCTCTCTGAATTAATGACAGTTAATCATGTCTGTTCTCTGGATTTTGTGTGTTCAGGTGTTATTCGCCACATGACACTTTTATTCCCAACACAAAACCAAAATGGAGAGAAAATACCTCAATTACGGCGGCGGGAGGCTGCAGTATCGCTGAAGGAGAAAAGGAGCTTTAATAACAGACTCTTAGCGGCAGATTACGCCGAAAACAGAGCCTGCGCAGAAAATGGAGTCCGAGAGGTAGCCATTTCACACACAGAGAGAGTGTGTGTGTGTGTGTCTGTTTGTGTGTGTGTCT
>NW_015546064.1:365640-369622 GCF_001515605.1 Sinocyclocheilus anshuiensis | reverse complement strand
TGTGTGTGTGAGAGTGTGAGCGTGAGTGTGAGTGTGTGTGTGTGTGTGAGAGTGTGTATGTGAGTGTGTGTGTGAGTGTGTGAGAGTGTGTGAGTGTGTGTATGTGTGTGTGTGTTTGTGTGTGTGTGAGTGTGTGAGTGTGTGTGTTTGTGTAAGTGTGTGTCTGTGTGTGTCTTTGTGTTTGTGTGAGTGTGTGTGTGTGTGTATGTGTGTGTGTGTTTTGAAGGTCTGTCAGGTTGAAGGGTTATTTGAGTTAGTTGAGTGTGAATATGTTTAGAGGTTTTGTGTGTATCAGTGGTGTTTGTGTGAATTAAATCATGATTGGTATTATTAATGTGAATCCGTCTGACTAAACCGGACGTGCTTCACAAACCGTCAGTGAGAGACAGACAGGCAGAGAGTGAGACGGCTCGTTCTGTAACCCGTTCTGTCTGCTGGTTCAGCCGTTTTGGGTGTTTAATTCAATAATCTGATTTCAGTATCAAATACGGTGGAGTCCAGCAGTTCTCCATGTGTTTGTTCAATAAGAGTCTCGCTGTAATCTCTTAACCAAGACGTTTTAATTATTTATACAATACATCGGCCTCTCTGGCATTGATTGATTAATGCTGAGGCCTCGCTGTTTCAAAGCAAAGGAAAACAGCGTCCGCTTTCTGTCTGTCTGCTGTAATGATTTCCATTAAACGCAGCCGTTTGAGACGCAGGGCATTTACAGAGAGATCCGTCTGCTGGAACACATTCATATTTCAACAGGAGATGCTGATGAGCATGAAAGGCCCCGCCCACTCATTAATATGCATGCATTAGTTGGGCAGATGATTTGCAGTAGTTTACATGTATTTGAAGATGACTGAGGGCTGAATTGTTAGCGGGCTGAATTATTCATTATGAATGTGATTATCCAGAGGCAGAAGGAAGATCCCAGTTTTTCAGAGAAGAGATCATATCTGACACACATGCTGTGTGAAGGTTGACCTTTGCCCTCTTAGGTCAGTCACCTGAGCCGAGCCGCCCGGGACAGGAGTTAATGAAAAGAGAGAGAGTGATTTCAGGTCGCAGGGTTTGTGTCTTCAGTCTTCAGTTTATTGCTTCATCTGATGGAACGGAGCCATTTCTGCTGTGAAAAGAGCATTCGTTTAAACTGAGCTGCAAAAACAGACAGATCCTCCACATTTACACATCAGTGGCATTAAACGTGATTCATGTAGGATAGATACGATCATTCCTAAACTGCAGTTTTGTGTGTGTGTTCATCTGGCAGTGAAAGCGTTTGTTGCTCCTGTATTAGCAGTAGTGTTGTCACCATACCAAAGTTATGACTTTGATACAACGCTTGACTAAAATATCTCAATACTACTACTGAACCAATACCGCGACAAATTTAAAACAACATGAAAAGTAATTGAATAATAGATGACCCACAAATTATAGTTATAGTTAACTTAAAGTTCATCATTTTAACTATCAATTTAAAAAAAGGATACCTGAAATCTCTGTTGACCAGTGTGTGTCTGCCCTGCTTTTTGAGCATTTACTCCCCATTTAAAATAATAAGTAAATAAAAAATCACATGCCAGTGCCACCACACTACTAGTATATGATAAATGTACCGAGAACACTCTTTTATGAAGTGAACTCACTTAAAGAGTTTAGTAAAATTTTGCCAGGAAAAGTTTTAGAATTTTTATCACGTTAATGTAAAAAATCTTGTGTGATATAACTTTGTGTTTGTTTGTTTGCTGGTTTTTATTGTGTTTGTTATACTTGTATTTTTTTTAATGGTTTTTGCCATGAAAATAGCCTTTGATGCTGACATGGCATTAAATAAATATATACTATACTAGTATATGATACAGCCGTGCCTTCAGGTAAATATAGATCTTTGCAACATTGGTGAGTTAGCTAAAAGGGTAAAGCCAATATAGATGATTATTATTGATCCCAATTGCCTTGTCATGGTGAAAAAGTTCACACGTCACAACGTAAATCACATGAGCTAGGGATGGGAAATATGATGAAAGTCTTATTTCACGATGATTAGTTTTGTTTTATATTAACAATTTGTATCATGATATGGTCATTGTTGTTATTTTATCTCTGTTATTATTAATAAGAACATGGATGTAAGTAACAAACAAAAGGAGAAATACAATAAAACAAAGACACAAATGAAATAAACAGTGTTTTCAGGTAAAGTAGGCCTATTTAACAGTAGCATTCAAGTAAGAAATACAGAAATTGAATAATCAAAATGTGAAAATAAAGGATTGCTTAGTCTTCACTGTATGAATTAAATATACATTGATCCTTATTAAAGCTAATAAAGTTAGTCAGTCAAGATCAGTGAGTGATTTTTTTAGAATTTTTATCACGTTAATGTAAAAAATCTTGTGTGATATAACTTTGTGTTTGTTTGTTTGCTGGTTTTTATTGTGTTTGTTATACTTGTATTTTTTTTAATGGTTTTTGCCATGAAAATAGCCTTTGATGCTGACATGGCATTAAATAAATATATACTATACTAGTATATGATACAGCCGTGCCTTCAGGTAAATATAGATCTTTGCAACATTGGTGAGTTAGCTAAAAGGGTAAAGCCAATATAGATGATTATTATTGATCCCAATTGCCTTGTCATGGTGAAAAAGTTCACGCGTCACAACGTAAATCACATGAGCTAGGGATGGGAAATATGATGAAAGTCTTATTTCACGATGATTAGTTTTGTTTTATATTAACAATTTGTATCATGATATGGTCATTGTTGTTATTTTATCTCTGTTATTATTAATAAGAACATGGATGTAAGTAACAAACAAAAGGAGAAATACAATAAAACAAAGACACAAATGAAATAAACAGTGTTTTCAGGTAAAGTAGGCCTATTTAACAGTAGCATTCAAGTAAGAAATACAGAAATTGAATAATCAAAATGTGAAAATAAAGGATTGCTTAGTCTTCACTATATGAATTAAATATACATTGATCCTTATTAAAGCTACTAAAGTTAGTCAGTCAAGATCAGTGAGTGATTTTCTCTGTTTCTTTTGTTGTTTGAGAAACATTATAGATACAGAGCTGCAGGGATATTAGTCTGCTGTCACTTTAAGAGCCGCACGGATCCAATTTATTGATACACACACATTTTCTTTTTCAACGGTTTACTTTCACTTAAGTCGTAAGCCAAGATGGCCATATTAACATAGGGCTGGATGATATGGCCAAAATTTATATCAAGGTATATTTCTTAATTTCGGTCGATACGATATAATTCTGATATCGATATGAACAATATTTATCTGAAATAGAAATCTTTTGTAACATTATAAATGCCTTTATCATCACTTTTGATCCATTTTAGGCATCCTTGCTAAATAAAAGTATTAATTTCTATAATTTCTTTCCCAAACAAATAATAAAAATTATACTGAATGGAATAGTGTATGTTACAAAAGCTTTTTATTTCAGATTAATGCTGATCTTTGGAGCTTTCTATTCATCAAAGACTGGAGTAATGATGCTGAAAATACAGCTTTGATCACAGAAATAAATTACAGTTTAAAATATATTCACATAGAAAGCGATTTTAAATAGTAAAAATATTTCAAAATTGTACTGTTTTTGCTGTATTTTGGATCAAATAAATGCAGGCTTGGTGAGCAGAAGAGACTTCTTTAAAAAACATTAAAAATCTTACTGTTCAAAAACTTTTGACTGGTAGTGTAGGCTGATTATTCTTATAGAATGAAACAAATGTGCTTCAACCACAAAAAAAGGGTATGAAAAGTGCTCCGAGTCGCTGCAGAAAACAAAAAAATTGAACAACAACAAAAACTGTAAATGTTGCTGGAGACGGGCTTATTTAAAATGCACACTGATTGTCTGCCAGCAGGAGGCGCTGTGAGCGGTAGAACTAGCGGTTTCTCCAGTAACGGCTGTAATCAAAGCAGCTCCGCTCATGAACGCTACTTTATCAGATAAA
>NW_015546064.1:364606-364922 GCF_001515605.1 Sinocyclocheilus anshuiensis | reverse complement strand
ATATCACGATATATTTCTTAATTTCGGTCGATACGATATAATTCCGATATCGGTATGAACACTATTTATCTGAAATAGAAATCTCATTATAAATTATAAATGCCTTTATCATCACTTTTGATCCATTTTAGGCATCCTTGCTAAATAAAAGTTCTATAATTTATAATTTCTTTCCCAAACAAATAATAAAAATTATACTGAATGGAATAGTGTATGTTACAAAAGCTTTTTATTTCAGATTAATGCTGATCTTTGGATCTTTCTATTCATCAAAGAATCCTGAAAAAATTTACTCAACTGTTTTAAATATTGATAA
>NW_015546064.1:364238-364516 GCF_001515605.1 Sinocyclocheilus anshuiensis | reverse complement strand
ACTTCTTTAAAAAACATTAAAAATCTTACTGTTCAAAAACTTTTGACTGGTAGTGTAGGCTGATTATTCTTATAGAATGAAACAAATGTGCTTCAACCACAAAAAAAGGGTATGAAAAGTGCTCCGAGTCGCTGCAGAAAACAAAAAAATTGAACAACAACAAAAACTGTAAATGTTGCTGGAGACGGGCTTATTTAAAATGCACACTGATTGTCTGCCAGCAGGAGGCGCTGTGAGCGGTAGAACTAGCGGTTTCTCCAGTAACGGCTGTAATCAAA
>NW_015546064.1:352188-364085 GCF_001515605.1 Sinocyclocheilus anshuiensis | reverse complement strand
TCCACGGTGAAAGCCGATCCGGTGATCCACAGCGCGAAGTTGTAGTATTTCCTCAGCGACCAGCACGGATCAGCTCTAGGCATGACGAAGCGGATATCGTCCTCTTTTGGAAGACCAAACAAAATAGTTTCGCTTTCACAACGAAACACACAGCATCTTCACGACATGGCGGCGGCAGCAACAATACTACAGCGAGAATAAAAGTTACGCCTTCTTTCTTTGCGTGAACATTTGGGCGGCGTTATGCTAATCTTCCCACATCGTGACGTAGACATGTGGGGGCGTGTTAGAACGAGCCGTTTTAGGTAGGCATGGCTGACTCTTAACTTTTATAAAGAATATCTCTTTGGATTTGAGACTTTAGTCTTTGCAACTTTACAGATCTTCTTTATGCACCAAGAGCTTGTAACACTCCAAAGAGAAAGGAACAATTGAAATCGCATCATATGACCCCTTTAACATAATTGTGTGTATTTGACCGTTGATGCACAATAAGCAGTGAAGGAGATCTGAATTCGCGATTGCATGCTGAGCCGCTTTCTGTGCGCGCACTTCGGGTGTGTGATAGTGAGTGAGTACTGCACTGAGTTGTTTTTCGGGGTTTATTATGCTGAACTCTTTGTAACATCAAGCGCTTTATTTTCTCATCAAGCGCTGCATATTTCCTATTCACTCTAAATTGTTGATCAGTTTAAGCGTCCTGCGCTGCGCGGATATATAAAGTTTGCCATGGCCAGTGTGCATGCAGGGAGTGGAAGAACAACGCTGCACGCATGCTGAACTCAGGAAGTGCGGCTCTTATTAAAACACTGCCATTCTTAAAGTACCGGTACTAGTAAAATGAGGATTCATACTTTTTTTTTAAAAGCAGGGTATTGCGATACCTTTGTAGTACTGGTATGTCGTGCAACACTAATTAGCAGTGCTAAAGCTAAAGTGTCAACCGGCTCATTGTCATTCTGAGTGTCTTGTTCATTAAGAAGTACACACTAGCTCTGCGGCTCGAGCGTCACGCCAGAAGCGCAGCAGAGGTGTCGCTCGGTGTGGAAATCAAACAGGAAAGCGGCGCCAGTAGGAGCTACGTGCTGTGTTTGATTGGCTAATCAAAACCGCCTCAAATAGGCTTTATTAACAGCAGAAGTAATCAGTGCTGATTGGATAAACATTTGACTTGAGAGACAGAATGTGAGTGAGAAGAGAGGAAAAATATGAGAAAATAAAGTGGAAAGGTGAAGGCGGTGCTCTGTGGTAATGAATGCGAGCGCTGCCTCATGGCGGGAGCTGAGCTGTTTAGCATGAGACGCTAGCCCAGATTTACAGCCGTGATTAGCCACATTCACTCAAGCGCATTAAACTTCCGCCCAGCGCGTTTCCTCCGAGCGCCATATGGCAGAACTGATTATAGCGCTGGCCTGATGAGAGGACGAGCCTTGCTGCGGCTCCGAGGGATGGTGTGAGCGTCAGGAATCTGCAGTAGGCTTTAGCAGCGCGAGCGAACGATAACGCTTGTGCTTTCATATGCAGCAGAAGCAGATCTGACTGTCTGTCAGAAACATCCGGATTCTGAGGAAATCCACCAGATGAAGATGAATGAGATCTAAGAACATGATGCTTTATGAAACATTTGTTAAATACAGTAGCGGCTCCTGACCGTAAATTTAGGTGGAACAGATTCTGGGTCGTAGCGCTAATATATGAAAAACATTTTGTAAGCTTTATATTCTCATCTCTGAACACATGGGGACAACATTTTGGCAGAGATGTCCTTGCGTTATCCTGTGGGTGGCACGCTAATGTTGATTGACAGGCTCGAAGTAATGTTACACGCATAAAATGCTGTATACTAATTGTCTTAATATAGTATTTATCACCTCCAAATGTTGATTTAAAATGTTACAAGTTGTGGAGAAAGAAGATCACATGTCTATTCTCAGAATAAACAAAACAAAGACAACAGAAGCATATAAAGGCTATTCATGTGAGCACATTTAAACTAAAGGATTTAACGTATAGCCTACTTTGTTAATTTTATCCACTACTCCACACAGAAAAAAAAAGCTCGGGAGGTCTCAGGCACCGTCTGCCCCGCTTAGTATCATGTATACATGCCTGCTAAAGCCATGCGCAGGATTTTAGTATATACTGCTTACTTTACGACTTAAAATAGTCTAGAAAATCCGAAAAATATTTGTTGCAGAATGCTGAACACATATTGATTCAGTTTATATAGAGGTCTATGTTGTGGATGAATATTTTGTTGGGGCTCTGCCTCACCTGCCCATATAGATACAATAAACGCAATATTACCCGTGTTACTGAGTTTGATTTTTGAGTGAATTTCCAGGGCTGTGGAGAAACTAGCGTTTCTCCATAAACATATAAAATCAGGAACCGCGTCTTTTTCTGTGTAGTCAAGCGGTTGAATTTAGATTGCAAATATTGTATTTTGAAAATGTCAAATGAAAAATACTCCCAGTATCAAAATCGTGTCTTGACTCCCATAAATATAAAAATCAAACAAATCTTCAGCAGTAAGCAGGGACGTTTCAGGCCCCCATCAAAAAAGAGCCCATATTTTGATACTCATTTAATGCTGATTTGGATATAAATACGTCGTTCACAAGCTGCATGTGCAATAAAGAGACGCTTCATCACAGGAAAATGATAGAAGACATTTGCCAGCTTTGTTTCCGACACTGGATTGTAGGTAAATATCCAGCTACTCCAGCACTCTTTCTGTTTTCGGTCTTATGAAATATCCTGTTATTTCGGTGTGAAAAACCAATCCAGTGCATAAATGAACTGTCTGAATGAATTTTCCAAACCCGTTTGATTAGATCAGGAGAGTGATTAATTAATGAATCTGGCATCGCTAGTTTCAGATGGAAACACACACACTTGAGAAAATAAATATCCATTGACACTTAAGGACTTATGAGGAATATTTCAGTGAAGCTTGTGGCTAGCGATGCCCTGGCCTTGTCAGTATGAAACTGAGATAAATAAGTGAGCTTGGTGTCACGTTCTCGTAGAGCAAATATTTGAGAGCAGCATCTCTCGCCAGAGATGAACAGATGCAGGAGGTTAAATGTTTAGCTGTCCGAAAGCGCCATGTTCCTCTGCTGCTGGACGACAGATCGCCGTTAGCACAAAACACAGAAAATACATTAATTAGCATGTATGTTAAGCACAGACCTAAACATGCATATCATTAGCTTGAGGCTAAACCCACAGGCGTAATACTGAGAAAGTGTTTCACTATTTATCTGTATTCATGTGATTCTTTTTTAATGGTTTCATCTGTATGTAGGCGGCATGCAAATGTGTTTTCCCATTCTCTATGAATTGTTTGTTGCATTATTGAGACACTGTTTTCCTGTTTAACACTGTGAGACTGCTTTGACATGATCTGTATTGTATAAAGCACTATAGAAATAGAGGTGCCTTGACTCGACTCTGAAGTGACTGCTGTGAGGATAAGAGCGCTGAAGCCCTGTGGAGCTGCACATGATTGAACCTGACCTGAGATCAGCATTTCTCAGGTGTCACACGCAGGCCGTTTATCCTACAGATCCCACAGCTGACCTCAGATCAGTGTATGTTGAGGAAACTGCAGCGATCCCACCCAAACGCACTGGAGTTTGAGTGCAGATAACAGCGCGTGTCAGGCCCTGCTCGCACCCTCGTCCCCTGTGTAGTGCCCTAGAGCGTCTTATCAGCGCTGTGATGAATCTTATCAGCACAGTGTTGTGTGCAGTGTTACGCCTCTCCTCCATTTCTCTGATTTCTCTGATGCGTTGTGCTGGAGCTCAAGCGATCCCACCCAAACGCACTGGAGTTTGAGTGCAGATAACAGCGCGTGTCAGGCCCTGCTCGCACCCTCGTCCCCTGTGTAGTGCCCTAGAGCGTCTTATCAGCGCTGTGATGAGTCTTATCAGCACAGTGTTGTGTGCAGTGTTACGCCTCTCCTCCATTTCTCTGACAGGAAGTGATGCGTTGTGCTGGAGCTCAGGGTTTATAGCGGCGTTAGCACAGCGGGAACACAATGCATTATAGGCATCAGTTCATGATCGTGTGTCAGGATCTACTGAAGGCCTGTTGAAAGACCACAAACACTTTAATTTTTTTGTGAATGTTATTGTATTAATTATATTTAAAGAATTTATAATACTGTGGTACAACAAACAGGGTTTCTGTGGGATTTAAATCAGAGCAGAAGTCTTAAATTCATTAAGTCACGACATTACATTTAGCATGAAGTATCCTTAAATCAAGATACAAAAGATAATCAAAAAGTGATGGAAGTTGTATTTTCAAAATTTGTGTTCTCCTTAGACATTTACATTAGAGACATTATTGATGTATTGTGTTCCCTTTCATTTATTCCTTACATTTTCTTTAATTGGTCGTAAAAAAGTCTTAAAGTCTTACTTTACCTTCCTAACACTGCAGAACTGCAGAAAGGGAAGTCTCGGAGGGAGCGAGTCAACTCATCTGTACACTTAAGGCATCTCCATATCCCACAATGCAACACGATTGTGACGTCACAGCAGATCACGCTTCACTTACACCAACACAGCTCTAGTGCGTGATGGGTGTTAGTGTTGGAGATTAACCACATAATACCTGCAGCTACCTTAAGATGAGTTTTTACACAGTCAGAGTTAATTGTATTGTTGTTATTTTTCATCTGGAGGGAGGAAGTTAGCGAGGAAAGAGCATTCAAATCAGAAGTGGAGCGCAGCTCTGATCATCACTTCATCTCTTTCTTTCTCTCTGTGGATTTTATTGCTTCTCATCAGACAGGGTTATAGAAATTATCCAGGAAAGAGGAGCAGCTCATTTAACACACGTTAATATTTTGTGACAACATGCAACACTTCTGGAATGCGTGTGGAGCTCTAGTGCAGCGTGCCTGTCCTCTGTTTAAATCTCACTCAGTTGCACAAGGATCAGAGGAAGAGGACAGGCACAGCACACCTTTGCTTCCAGGCCCTGTGTGACTTCAGCTCCCAGAATGCAATCTGTCAGTGTGTGTGACGAGCAGCAGCTGATGATGACACACTAATGCTGCTGTCTGCGTCTCTCTCACTCACTGCAGCCAAACTGTTTTATCTCAGCTCTAGATGTGAAGCTGAATTGAATATATAAGTGTGTCCAGGTTTATCCACATTACACACAGTATATAGAGCAATATACACTTTATAGCAAATCTCAACCGCTTGATTGCTTCTATATTGTCGCAAAATGTAAACCATATTATCACCCAGCTAAATGTGACCATAAGAAATTAACATCATGATTTTGTGTAAAGCTGCTTTGAAACAATGTGTGAAAAGAGCAAATTGATTTACAAATCAATTTGACTTGAGTAGAGTCTCTACACTCGACTGTTTAACAATGACACATGCTATTAATGTAAAAACAGATTGAACACCAAACCTCTGACATATTGATCTGATCACTGCAGACTGAAGGTCATTGATTGACTGGTGATCAATAATGAGAAACTAACTCATATAGACAATGCAACTCATTTACTCATGTGCCACCATAATGTCTTTGAAAGGCTTCCACTAGAGTGCTTTTCTCTGTATGTGGTTTAATTGATTAATTAATTGGCACACATCATTAATTTGATTGGCAGCTGGTGTGCTGAAGCTCGTTAAGAGTCACGCTCATATCAGTCCCGTTCTCCCGCTCCCGTTAATACTTCCGGTCTCATCATTTTTCCATCAGTCTCTCATCGATCAGTCCGTCTGAGACCCGGCAGCTGAATTAGAGCCGGTTCAGACCAGTGTCCAGCTGCTCTAATAAGGTGCAGATTTGAGGCTGTTGGTGTGCGGGAGGCAAATTGCTTTCTGACACTTTAGTTAAGTTGGTTATACAGAGTCATTTAATGCAGACGGTTTGGGTTGAATTGCCCTTTGCTGACGGTCTGTGTGTGTTCGTTCTCTCTCACAGACTCGCATGGAATCCGCTTAATGGTGCACTTGGGGAAAACTGTGCATTTTGAAGTAAGAACAGTAGATTTCTCTGGTCCACTTTCAATCTTATTGTTGTTCAGAGCCATTTCTGGAAGACTGTCTCTGTTTAAATGGATAGCAGCAGTTCACTGTTTTCTCATGATGTATGAAATCATTTTACCTGAAATCCCAGAAATTAGACTTGAATGAATCAGAATCTGCTGAAGCTCATAAACCGTGTCAGATGCAGTGAGTAGTTTAGCAGTGTTGCTATGTTAGTCTGGATCGGATGAGTTTCTGTTTCAGCCCGAGGAGGAAGAGAGCTTTTGGCTGCTCACTGGAGGTGTGTGGCTCAGCTCTTTGTAAAGCTGCATGTATTGTGAACGACACTATATAGACACTGAAGCCAACAGGCTTGAAACTAGTGCTGGGCGGTATACCGGTTCATACCGAATACCGGTGTTGATTTTTGTTATGATATGAATTTTTAAAATACTGCAATACTGGTGTATGTCGCTTAAACAACGTTGGGAACGCGACACTGTTTGAAAGGGGTCTCTCTTCACTGTTGCACTGTGGTGAGGGAACAGCTGTATGTGTTACTAAGCGTGAAAGTTCAGAAACTGAAGCTGTAGAACTAATAGAATGTGATGACACAGAAGAACTCATCCACAATATCCACATTGACCGCCACAAATATCCACCGCCCCCTGCCATCAGCTCCCGCGTCTCACACACACGAGCGCGACTTTAGCACTAGATTTAGCAACTTTCAGACCCTTTTAAAAAAATACCGTCATGTACCGTGAAACCGGTATAAGTTTGAAATACCGTGATATAAATTTTTGGTCATACCGCCCAGCACTACTTGAAATGACGTGAAGTCAGACAGAGTTCAGCTCTAACACATGCAGCACATGCAACATTCAGATCTCTGGGGAGTTTAGCCGGTGTAAATGAATGTCAGTTTTAACTGTGAATGGCACGCCAGATGCCTGTTCTAGGAGGTTTTATTTTTAATGAGGTGATATTTAAACGAAGCTAATGAAGTGACATGGTGGTGTTACAGCTGCTTCTCGTGTGTTTGACAGAGGAACTACAGAGGACTACAGACAGACAGACAGCCGAGAATCACAGAAAACATGACGTTAATAAGCATCAATTTGCTAAATGATGCTTCTTGTTATATGATGCTGTATGACAGACACACAAATTCAGATATGTATTGACAAAAAATTATGCACATATGGCCAACACATCTGTTTAATTAAACTGGCGTAAAAATAAAATGGTGCAAAACTACAAACTAAAAGGAAAACTGAATAATTGAATAAAAAAAATTGCCTCTCGCAGCAGAAATGCAGCACAACGGGGTTAAGGGTCAGAGGTCAACACAACACTATGGCTTCTGTCTGGCAGATTACCGGTGGAAATGTGTTTCCTGTGGAGGAGGAAGTGCACATGCACCTGATGCCAGTCACAGAAAGACTCCATGTTACTGGAAGAACCAAAGCAGCTAACCAGAAAGTGAGCCGCTAGATCATGTTTAAGTTTCACATGCGCACACAAACATACCCAAGTGCAATCGCAAACATTAACACTCATCTTAGTGCTGCCGACACCGTATTCAACAAGCACGTCTGGCCGACACACTCTCTCTCTCACACACACACTCGCTCTCACACACACACACTCTCTCACACTCGCACATGTCTGGTTTGCTATCCTTGTGGGGACTCTCCATAAGCTACTGAACATACCATATTTTCTATTGCCCTACACCAACCCTACCCCTAAACCTACCCCTTACAGGAAAATTTGTGCATTTTTAGATTTTCAAAAAACTTCATTCTGTGTGATTTATTAGCTTATTTACCCGTGGGGACCTCAATTTAGGTCCTCACCGTGACACGAGTCCCCATGAGTCTGTGTGTAGTCAGGTTTAAGTCTCCACCAGAATAGAAAAACAGGTACACACTCTCTCTCTCTCTCTCTCTCACACACACTCGGTGGTGTGACCCACGGGGCACGTGGATATTGAATAAGTGCTTTGCAGTTTCTGAAATGACCATTATATATTCATACGCATGAAGAGGCTCATTATCATCATCTGACAATCACTGACGCTTTAATAAATGGCTCGGCATTAAACATGGCTCTGTGATCTGCAAGATTTATTCAGTGTGGTCGCTCAATATTAACATACCCGTTTGCAGCATTTATAATTAATTTTTACACTAAAAGAAAACTTTAGGATCTATTAGCTGAAATTCATATTGAACTCTGCTGTGTGCATGATCTCTGATATTTGAGGACACAATCTTTCAGAATAATATCACACCCACTTATATCTGATTGAAGAATATGATCAGCATATTGTGCCTGTCAATCAATTTGTGCACATCCGATTGGCTGAAATGACTTTGGGAAATGGGGTTTGGGGTAGAGGGGGTGTGGTTAAAGGGATGGGAGTGGTCTAATTCAGAGAAGATAAACATTTATATTTTACAGTTCATGTGGCAGATGCTGTTATTCACAGTGACTTACAGATGAGGAGGATCATAAGCAGTTAATGTTTGAGGAATTGTTCACCCAAAAGAAGGGCTGATCTGCTAAGCCGAGAGATCCGGTGGAGGAAGACGAGTGTTTAATAATGAGCGCTTCATGCGGGCATTTAAATTCTCTCTTCAGAAATAATGGGCAGATCTTATTGAAGGCCAAATGGTCAAGGGCAGCAATCAGCCTTTTCAGACAGCGACTCCATTTTGTTTCAGATGAGATTAGAGCAGCGCTGTAATATAAACATCAGTGTTCAACACAGATCTTCATTAAGATACATCAGCGTAATGAGAGACGATACAGTATGTGGAACCACGCCATGCTGGTTTCGTCTGGTCAGAGGAGAACTGGCCCCCGACTGAGCCTGGTTTCTCCCAAGGTTTATTCTCCATTCTGTCACCGATGGAGTTTTGGTTCTTTGCTGCTGTCGCCTCTGGCTTGCTTAGTTGGGGATGCTTAGTTTCTGGCAGTATTGACTTGATTGCACAGACACTATTTAAACTGAACTGAGCTGGATGATGACATCACTGAATTCAATGATGAACTGACTTTAACTGGAAAAATGACTCTGTTATTGTCCTCTTGCATTATTGACAAACAATTTTTCTGTTTAAGCACTATACAAATAAAGGTGACTTGACTTGACTAACCGAGAATGAATTTGTCACCATACAGGTCATGCTGAGCATTTGTGTGTTCTCTTGTGTTTTTTTTTTTTTTTCCTCAGAGCTTTGTGTTCTAAATCTGGTTCACACTAGCCCAACGAACGTCAGCATTTCAAACTTTCTGACGTTGACTGTATGATTTAGCTTGTAGCAGGTCATTTTCACACTGAACAGAAATGCCTGATCAGATCTGAAACACCACAGGCAGTTTCTGCTGTGCAGAGGTGTGGACGACCTCACAAACCTCAAATACAGGTCATGCTGAGCTTTGTGTTTTCTCTTGTTGTTTTTTTTTTTTTTTCCTCAGAGCTTTGTGTTCTAAATCTGGTTCACACTAGCCCAACGAACGTCAGCATTTCAAACTTTCTGACGTTGACTGTATGATTTAGCTTGTAGCAGGTCATTTTCACACTGAACAGAAATGCCTGATCAGATCTGAAACACCACAGGCAGTTTCTGCTGTGCAGAGGTGTGGACGACCTCACAAACCTCAAATCTCAGTGTCTGCGCAGATGTTTGTCAATGAATATCCCTCTCAAAACTCTGTCTGGTTGTATTTAGTAAGGTTGTGTATGTTGCTGTAGCTAATCAAATGTTCCCTTTTGTCTTGTAGGCCCAGAGAATGCCGGAATCTGGAAGCCAGTAGACTGTTCCTGCCATGATTCCTCATGTAGGACGAGACGATTTGGAAGAACATGGGCAAATGAATCGCAGATAAAGACTCAACCATGACCATCACCTGTGGTCCACAGGACGCAAGATAGCTGCATCACACCTCTTTGTCTCCTTTAGAAACATCAGCCTGAGGGAAACCTCAGTCCCAGGAATCACATTGCTTTGAAATCTCAATTGGAAGCCTTTCAAAGAAAACTTAAATTGGCAACCAAGCTGGGGATAAAAACAGCAATTCCCATCTATCCTTAATCACCCCCTGCCTGCACCGACCAATGGAGAGACTACAGATAGAGTCTGGATAAAGTGGAGTCAGGCCAAGAAAGAGCGAGAAAACGAGTGAACAACGGACCGTCTAGCAGAAGGTACCTGTGCTGATCCGGCAGCTCTGGGAATTCAGCCCCTCTTCTCTGCAATCGTTCCCATCTCTCAGGCAAAGTCAAAGAGAAACTCTGCACTCTGAGACTGCTCTCTCAGCCTCTGCCGAGAACAGGTTTTTGAGCTTGTATCATCAGGGTGGGTGAAATGAAGTCACGGTGTTGGTCCCCTCTCTGGCCCCTGTGGCCGATGCTGTTAGGCAGACTCTTTCTGTCAGCCGGGGCCCTGGAGTTCGGCGGGGCCCCGGGGCAGTGGGCACGTTACGCCCGCTGGGAGGCCGGCTCGATCGGGGAGCTCAGCTTTAGCCTGAAGACCAACATGAGCAAGGCGCTGGTTCTGTACCTGGACGACGGCGGGAACTGTGACTTTCTGGAGCTGCTCATCGGCGGCGGACACCTGCAGCTGCGCTTCGCCATCCACTGCGCCGAGCCAGCCGCCCTCCAGATGGAGACCCGTGTCAGCGACGACCGCTGGCACATGGTTCTGCTCACCCGAAACTACCGCGAGACCATGCTGATGGTGGACGGGGAAACCAAAGTGGCGGAGGTGCGTTCCAAGCGCAAGGAGATGGCGGTCGTCAGCGACCTGTTCGTGGGGGGCATCCCGCCTGACGTCCGTCTGTCCGCGCTCACGTCCAGCACGGTCAAATACGAGCCTCCGTTCATGGGCTTGATCTCTAATCTGAAGGTGGGAGAGATGCCTCCCACTCTACTCAACAGCAACGGCATTCATAACGATCTGGAGTATCTGTGCATCAAGCAGAACCCCTGCCTCAACGGGGGATACTGCAGCATCCAGTTCGGCGAGGTCTACTGTGACTGCTCTCACACACGCTTCCGAGGGAAATACTGCAAAGAAGGTAAGAGGCGACTGGTACTGGTTCTGCTTTTTGTGTTTACCAAGGTTTGGATGAATCCAGGGGAATTATTTTCAGATAAAGTGCCGTTTGTAGACTCACATTTAGCACTGTGTGCTTCATTCTTCTGTTTATGGTGTTTAATCTGACACATTCAGACTGTTGTAATGGTCATACTACAGAACCCTTTAACTCGTATAGACTGTAGTGCTGCTTAGATTGGACTTTCTCTGTCTCTCTGTTGCTGTTCTGAATGGACGCTTCTGGACATTTTGTGTTCGGCCCTTTAGACAGTTCAGGCTGAGGTTCTAAGAGAGATGAATCACTGCTTCTTATATTTTGTTCTTTTCTAAAGCAAGTTTCATTCAATTCTCTCCCAATCGCTCGCTGTCTTCAGTTCCAGAAAGCAATTCAGTTTCTCGAGCGAGATCCATTTTATACTTGTCTACACTCATCTGTTACTCTCTCCTCCAGACCCACTGCTTTTACTCTCTGCTCCTGTCTTCTGTTTCTCCATCTCTCCTCCTCCTCATCTCATCAGTTTTTCACCTATTATCTCAGCCAGTTCTTTATTTTTATTTTTTTTCTGTCTTTCTGTTGGTTACATTTCTGAATTATGGCTCCTTCACTATTTTAACTGTTTTCCACATTTAAGACCAATAGGGTCATTCTGTGTCAACTCAACCAGTGGTTCCCGACTAAAATTTTTTGATTTTGTCAATATTTTCTCTGAAGAAAGATAAACATGTATAGTAATGAAAGGCAAAATATTAAATGTCATTGATGTATATTTAATGACTA
>NW_015546064.1:349110-351675 GCF_001515605.1 Sinocyclocheilus anshuiensis | reverse complement strand
GCTGGATTACAGGGGTTAAAAATGACTTTAGAAAGATAGCAGCATCATTACATTATTTTTTGACAGAGATTGGTAGCTCTATTAGTAAAATCTATTGGCTTTAGCAATTTTTGTTGCATTACACGCCAGTGGTGACCATTCAGAAATGGGAAAAAGCACTTTTCAAGTGTTTTCTCCAAAGTTTGCATGCCTGTAACTCAAGAAGTTTTACAGATATTTTAATGCCCTTTTAGATTTTGGGTCTTAACAAACTTTCTTTTTGGCAACTTCATTTTTAAGACTCTATATGGTTAAATTCCAGCAATATTGGAATCTCAATATGGCTCCAAGTGTAAATAGTGGAATTTCACACATTTTCAGTGGACAAAAAGCAAATGTGGGTCACTTTGCATTCAGCTGATGCTTACTGTATTTAAAGGGAAATGTCTTGAGAAAAAAAATAACGTTGAAAGTAGAAATGAAGCTTGTTTCCCTCAATCAGAACAATTGCATGGAACGGTCGCCGTGATTTTGCCAAGACATGTTCCTGGATCAACATCTTTTGTTGATCCTGGATCAACATTACTGTCCAAAAATACAGACTTAACCCAATCCCTACCCCTAAACCTAACCCTACCCATAATTTATTCCTAAAATCAGAGGGAAATGATAGCTGATTAACAAGGGTATAGAAGCACCTAATCCTGATTGTAAGTCTAAAACTGATATTTCCTGAAAAGTTATCTCTCAATTCTGATTGGTTGATTGGAATGTTGTTCCAGGATCAACAAGGATGTTGATCCAGGAACATGTTGTACTTGGTGAAATCACGCTCACCTGCATGGAACATACATGTCTAAGTGTTAAATATACATCCATGACGTTTATTATCTTGGCTTTCATCACTATACATGTTTATCTTTCTTCAGATAAAAATATGGACAAAGTCAAACATTTGAGGCAGGAACATTTCTGAAATTTGGTTGATTTGAAAAGGAATGACCCAATAGTAGGGCCTTTTGCACCGCGGGGACCTTTTCATAGTACCAGAACTAATTGTGGAACTACCCGCTTTTTGCAAGTATGGAGAACAGCGATAGATGGACGGACGCTGAAGTGCAGGCACTTGTAGCAAATGTAGCACTGCCAGTTGTCGTTGGAGATTCTTAGTCCTCCTTTCCGTTCTTTCAATCACTTTACGTATACGTCTACTTTCCATGTCCATTATTGTGAAACCCGCGAGACACAACAAAAACACAGCTCCGATCACAGCGTCCTCCATCCTCCTGTTGTTAATGTTGTTCTTCTTTGTTTCTGTTATTGAACGCCGCGCACTAATGACGTCGCTGTCGACCGGCTTACGTCACTTCTTAGTACATACTGTCGGTGCGAATGCAACTCTTTAAATGGTACTGGGAAATAGTTGGCGCAAAATCGTCCCAGTACTTTAGTACTGTACATTTAATTCTGGAACTAAAGCGGTGCGAAAGGCCCTAATGATCAAAACTGTAGTGAGCACAACATGTTATGCAAATGCAGATGTATATTAATGTATAAGTTATTCTGCCAGTTTCTAGCCGAATACATACTGTAAGTTTACTTCAAAGAACCTGCATGATATTTATTGTTGAATAAATTTGGAGGGACCATAACAATGTAATTTTATTTGTATGTAGTCCTGGCCTGATGAAGGTCTTTCACAGATATCTGCATATAATTCCACAGACACAGTAATAATTGAACTGACACTGTTGAGAAGTTTCCATCCTCCTTGTTCTTCTGATGCTGTTCATATTCCAGTGTGTTAAACTGTCCACTGCTCTTCAGAAAAATCCTGCAGGTCTTGCACATTCTTTTGTTTTCCAGCATCTTCTGCACATTTGAACCCTTAGCAGTAACTGTATGATGTTGAGATCCAGCTCTCACACTGAGGACGATTGAGAAACTCAAACACAAACATTGCAAAAGATTCAAACACTCGCTGATGCTCCAGAAGGAAACACGATGCATTAAGAGCCGGGGGTGAAAACCTTTTGAATTTGAAGATCAGGGTAAATTGAACTTATTTTGTCTTCTGGGAAACATGTAAGTATCTTCTGGAGATTCTGAAGGGCAGTACTACATAAAAAAATGATATTTAGGCAAAATAAGAAAAATGTACACATCTACATTCTGTTCAAAAGGCTCTTAATGCATCGTGTTTCCTTCTGCAGCATCAGTGAGCATCTGAACCTTCATAAATTCAACTATTATTTTCTCATGTGGACTATATGTGAATGTCTTTTATGTGAAATATCTTATTCAGGTCAGTACTAAATGAAAAAAGATCTTGCATTTTGTATGATCCCAGTTATTTTGGTAAAATAATGAACACACACGCAGATACTGTAAAGTGTATGTAAAATTTTGACCACAACTGTAGCTTATGTAGTTTCAGAAGAGCAGTACTTAAAAATAATCGTATCTCTTATATAGACTTGTGCCGGTATTCGGTAATGCGATGTATCACGGTAATGAATATGCACGATATTGTTATCGTGGGCTCTTCTAAATACCGTGAATAATTATATATTACAAGTTATTCAG
>NW_015546064.1:344859-349017 GCF_001515605.1 Sinocyclocheilus anshuiensis | reverse complement strand
ATTTTCAAACTTTTTTTACATTTTAATCTGGACTACAACATGCCCTAGATATTGTTTGAAAGTGTTTTGATTCTTTATTGTTCGGTCACACTTTACATTAGGGCTTCATTAGTTAACATTAGTTAATTCATTAGTTAACATAAACTGCCAATGAAAAATTCTTCTGAACATTCATTAATCTTAGGTATTCCAATATTTAATAACACGTTAAAATCAAAAGTTGCAACTGTGTTATTTAATGAGCTAACATGAACTAAGACTTGTATTTTTTTAACAAAGATTAATAACTTCTGTAGCAAATGTAGCTATTGCTCATTGTGAATGTTAATGCATTAACTAAGGTTAACTAATGAGGTCTTATTGTAAAGTGATACCTATTGGTCTTTATAGTTCTTTTGCACTTTAATCTGTGTAAAACTTTTAACTTTATACATTTTGTTCAGTTATTTTTGTTATAAGAAAAAAGTTATTAAACCTGTTATACTGTATTATGACAGCACTTTTTTTAAACTAAATTTCAATACCATGATAATACCGTATACCGTGATAAAAGCATTAGCAATTAATCGCAACATGAAAATTTGATACCGGCATATCCCTACTCTTATATTTGTATAATTTCTCAAAGGGGGTTATAAACTTGACAAAAGGGGCATTGCAAATTTATGCACTCAACGTTATATGAGTGTACATATAATTCATATAATACATGTGTGTTCAGAGCCTTTGGAGGGAGTGATGGGACGCCTGTGTTGCTTCTGTTGGGCCATTCAAAGTCTTTATTGGCTTTCAAATGAGATTCAAACTGAGATTCTGCTCTCCATTTCCCATTTGTTTTTCAGTATTTTCTCTCTTCTGTGTTGGGATGTGAGTCGGAGGTCGTGGAGAGTTTGATACCGCTTGGCTCTCGGCTAAACTGAGAGCAGCAGACCAATGCAGCACCGCTGTGATCGCAGCAGACGTTTGTCCTTTTGAGAAAAGGCTATTGAGATGTGTTTCCTTCACTCCATATAGACGTGTTTGAGAAAATGTAAAGCAGCTTGTGGGCAGAAACTTGAGTTATTCGCTCTGACTTTCTGCGAATGACACAGCGGGAATAATCTTGTTAAACGGACGCAGCAGTCGTTGTGTGAGTTCTGTATTAGTTTCTGCATTAGAGATTTGTTTCCCTGGGAAATCTTCAGCAGGGGAGTCTAGTGTTTCCCCCTCAGGGTTAGATGGGGTATAAAGGTGTGCTAGTGCTCCATTTTATCTAATGTACAGTACTGTGCAGAAATCTTAGGCCATTAGTATATAAAAAAGTATTTAAAGAAAAAATTCACTTTTACATGGTTTGCATATAAATGTGACTTAGCAGTGTGTGTACACAACCACCCTACAATGATAAAAATCCCCCAAAAACCTAAACAGTCTCAATTATCATATATGACATCATACTGCTCAAGCCCCGCCCACTTGCAGTTTACATTTCCAAACATTCATTTTGCCATTAATTGTAATAATGCAGTGAGATTATTGTCTGACAGCAGCCAGTGCTGCACACAGAGATCTGATCTCAGCATCATGCAGTCTGTCTGTGATTACATGAAGAAACAGAAGAAACTGAGACAGACTCAATCCAGAAGAACTGTGGCGACGACTCCAGATGCTTCAAGAAACCTTCCTGCAAAGCTACCTCAAAAACTATGCTCAAGTGCACCGAGGACAAAAGCTGTTTTAAAAGCAAAGGGTAGTCACACCAAATGTTAATTTTATTTAGTTAATAAAAGTTAATTGATTGATTTATGACATTATTTTTTGAAAACATCCTCACTTTACAGCATTTTTTACACAAGTGCCTAAAACTTCTCACAGTACTGTAGCTTTGCAGGTATATTCTTTAGTCTGTCTCAGTTTCTTCTGATTCTTCATGTAATCACAGACGGACTGGATGATGATGCTGAGATCAGGGCCCGTATTTATCAAGCCTCTGAGAATTACTCTCAAGAATGCTGCTAAGAATTGCGGGTGGTGAGTAGCCGGGGTCAGCTCCGGTGGCCGTGTCGGAGCCGTAACGCACCGCAGACGTGTGCAGTGTATATATAAGGGGTACGAGATTTATTCATGATACAGTGTAGGTAGCTTCACTGATTATAACGGGAGTGTTTTTAAAGAGCATATAATACTCACGCTAGACTGAAGTCAGTTATGTTGTTCTATGGTAATGTAAATATTCTATGCTCGTTTCTGTTTGAATAACTGAGGAAATGTAACTGTTTTATTAACTGTTCGTCGTCAAACATTTCAAGAACATTCTTCCTCTCCTGAAAGATTCACGCACGTCTCTGTCTCCTCAGCGCCATCACAAGCCCCTACTGGCAACTCCTAACCACTTGAGAGACCTCTCCAGCTGTCTTAAATAACTGGGAGAGTAAGAGTGATTCTTAGCTTTAAGAAATGTGATAACTTGCTTTTATACTTAAGTTTGAAAGTAGGAGTAAATTTAATGAATTCTCAGCACTTAAGACTAAAATGGCACTTTGAGAAGCTTGATGAATACGGGCCCAGATCTCTGTGTGCAGCACTGGCTGCTGTCAGACAATAATCTCACTGGATTATTACAATTAAAGGGTTAGTTCACCCAAAAATGAAAATTGGCTTGTGTTTTACTTACCCTTGAAGCATCTTAGGTTTATATGACTTTCTTCTTTCAGACGAATCATATCGGAGTTATATAAAAAATCGCCCTGGCTATTCCAAGCTCTATCATTGCAGTCAGGAGGTGTTGCAGTTGAACAGTCCACAAGATGTCAAATAAAGCAAAATAAATCAGTTTTCTGAAACTGCTTGAGAGTGAGTGACCGGCCTTCTCTGACTCTCGCGACTGCGGTGAGGACCGACTCGATCTGAGCAGGGGACATACGTGCCTGCATTGTGGTCGAATCCCACACCACGCCTAGATAAGTGGTCCTCTGTAATGGAGAAATCACACTTTTCTTGGCGTTTAGTCTCAACCCCAGTTCTCTCATGTGGGCGAGAACGACATCTTGATGTCGAACCACCGTCTGCTCTGATTGAGCTAAAATCAACCAATCGTCGATATAGTTCAGAATGCGGATGTCCTGGAGTCGCAACGGAACTTCGTGAAAGTGTGGGGTGAGAGTGCAAGGCCGAAGGGAAGAACCCGATATTGGTACACTTTGCCCCCAAAAGCAAACATCAGGAACTTCCTGTGAGTGGGAAGGATGGATACATGGAAGTATGCGTCTTTCAGATCGATCGTGACAAACCAGTCCTCGGACCTGATCTGAGACACGACCTGTTTGAGAGTGAGCATCCTGAACTTCAGTCGCATGACTGAGTGGTTCAACTGACGCAGATCTAAAATGGGATGCAACCCCCATCCTTCTTTGGAACTATGAAGTACCGGCTGTAAAACCCGGACTCTGCTTCGCGAGGAGGGACCACCTCGATGGCCTCCTTCCTCAAAAGAGTAACTACTTCTTGTTCCATGACCAGAGCCTGCTCGGGGCCCACCAGCGTGGGCGTAATCCCGTTGAAACGAGGTAGAGGAGAACCAAACTGGATTCTGTAGCCCCTCTCTACAGTGTGCAGGACCCACTGAGACACATTTGGCAGTAGTTTCCACGCTGCCAAAGAATCTACTAAGGGAATCAGTCTCTCGAGACTGACCTCTGGTGTAATGAGAGCAGCTAGCTCGGTGCCCTGTAACGGCAGACCGGCAGGAGACAACCGAACCAGCTGCTCTAGAGACCTCCGCAGAGGTGGCGAGCCTCTTAGCACCGCTACGTTCCCGGGCGGTGACTGAGAGTGGCGCTCGCGGGAGACCGCTGCGCCCTGTAACTCCGGCAGGGTTAGCAGACCGATCTCCTGAGGGCACTGAGGCGAGACGGACACCGTGTAATGCGGTGTAACCCGCTGCACCCCAGAGGGGACTGCCCTCATAAGTCCTGGGCCAGTGGCGTCAGGACTTTTTGGCCGAGGACCTCCTAGACTTAAGTACGGTCCGAAGATCCGGCTTAGCCTTGGAGGCCCCCGACCTAGAACGTCGCCTCGCCCCCGTGTCTCGACACGGGGGAGCACGCGAGGCCACGCTCTGTTTTTGTGCACCCCTGTATGTGGAGCTGGTACCCGGAGGGGGCTGCTCTCGCCCAGCAG
>NW_015546064.1:342719-343604 GCF_001515605.1 Sinocyclocheilus anshuiensis | reverse complement strand
GTCGCCGAACAGGCCAGAAGGCGCAAGCGGGGCATCCATGAGGCAGACCCTATCTTTTTCCTTCATATCTGATAAGGTCAGCCATAAATGCCTCTCCACCGCCACCATAGCTGCCATAGACCTGCCGATGGCACGGGCGGTCTGTTTAGTGGCGCGGAGAGACAAATCAGCGGTCCTCCTGAGCTCAGTAATATCATCTAATTTTATCTAGCTCTTTAAGCAGGTCGGCTTGGTACGCCTGTAACACCGCCATGGTGTGCAGACAAGCACCAGCCTGACCCGCTGCCGAGTACCCTTTGCCCACCAGCGCTGATGTAGTTCTAAGTGGCTTGGAGGGCAATGCCGGAGCCTTTAAAGACGATGCCGCGTCAGGCGACAGATAGCTCCTTAGCGTCTGTTCTACCTGGGGCATAGTCTTGTAACCGCGCTCAGTCATCCCCGCCACATTGCCATAATAATCGGAGGCGGGGATAAAGAGGCGGGTCGAGAAGGGTCTTCCCCACGAACTCGACACCTCGGTGTGGAGGTCAGGGAAAAAAGGCAGGCTCCGGTGCGGAGGTGGCGGCTTAACACGCAGAAAACGCTCATCTAATTTACTTTTCTGCGGCTCAGCCATTTTCTCGGCGGGCCAATCGATGTTCAACATGGCCACCACACGAGTTACCACCTCTAAAAGCTCCTCATACTGGGGCAGTTGAGGGGGCAAATCCTCATCGACGCCCACCACATCAACCTCCTCGGAGGAAGACAGGCGGAGCGTTGAGCCCATTCCCCGGGGGTAAGTAACCACAGAGCGGGCTTCCGATCCCAGAGAACGGGCGCTGGATCTGGCGGGTGAGGAAGGAGATAGGGACTCGCCCGTCTCCATTCCCTCCACCAGATCCA
>NW_015546064.1:337111-342384 GCF_001515605.1 Sinocyclocheilus anshuiensis | reverse complement strand
AGCGGAGGCGGGAATAAAGAGGCGGGCCGAGAATGGTCTTCCCCACGACTTCGACACCTCGGTGTGGAGGTCAGGGAAAAAAGGCAGGCTCCGGTGCGGAGGTGGCGGCTTAACACGCAGAAAACGCTCATTCAATTTACTCTTCTGCGGCTCAGGCATTTTCTCGGCGGGCCAATCGATGTTTAACTTGGCCACAGCACGAGTTACCAACTCTAAAAGCTCCTCATAATCTGGCAGGTGAGGAAGAAGATAGGGACTCGCCCGTCTCCATTCCCTCCACCAGATCCAACTGCGAACCCCACGAGCGTAATCGCTGCTCTGCCTCGACGGAAGCGGGACCAGCGCCACGGGGAACGCTAGAGAGAGCCTTCCCTCCGCAAAGAGAGCCTTCCGCTCGGTGCCCTGTAACGGCAGACCGGCAGGGGACAACCGAACCAGCTGCTCTATAGACCTCCGCGAAGGTGGCGAGCCTCTTAGCACCGCTACGTTCCCGGGCGGTGACTGAGAGTGGCGCTCGCGGGAGACAGCTACGCCCTGTAACTCCGGCAGGGTTAGTAGACCGATCTCCTGAGGGCACTGAGGCGAGACGGACACCGTGTCCGTTCCCCAGGGGGAAGTAACCGCAGAGCGGGCTTCCGATCCCAGAGAAGGGGCGCTGGATCTGGCGGGTGAGGAAGAAGATAGGGACTCGCCCGTCTCCATTCCCTCCACCAGATCCACTTGCGAACCCCACGAGCGTAATCGCCGCTCTGCCTCGACGGAAGCGGGACCAGCGCCACGGGGAACGCTAGAGAGAGCCTTCCCTCCGCAAAGAGAGCCTTCCGGGAGTGGAGAACATGCATCGAGAGACGCTCGCAATGCGGGCAGTCCGCTCCCAGGCAGACAACGCACTGAAAACGCAAACGAAAGCAGCCTGAAACGCTGCTTGCCCTCGCCCCTTATGTGTTTCTTTTTGTCTTGTGCTTTTGACATTCTGGACAAAACAACATCAAATAAGACTCACAAACGGATATCATACCGACACACACACAGAGCGCTTGCTGAATGACAGAAAGCTGACGCCGGTTTCACCGCACGTGCTTTTATAGCTTCCTGGTCATTACGTCACCCGCCCGTGACGTCTCGCCCATCTATTGGACTGATTACACACGGGGTTCAGAGCCGGTCACGCTGAAGGGCGTTCCCAAAGCGTCCTCCGACGCAGCTCGAGTTCCTGAAGAGGAACATTTGTTTGTTGGTGAAAATACTAATGGCCTAAGACTTCTGCGCAGTACTGTATGTGTGAGTGCATACTGTACAGTATTATGAAGTACTATTGGATGTATTTTCACATTTCATACTATAGTTCTTCCAATATAGAAATTTCTCTCATTATGTCTGTCATTGTGATGCTTTTTTTAATTGATGTTAACCCAGTAGTGTGTGTTGGTGACTGCTCATCTCCAGTCACACAGCATTTCACTGTCTAATGGTGATTTGATATACATCGGCTCTGAACCGATAGCTGAAGCACTCAGTAGAAGAGACAGAAAACAACTGCTACTTTACGGATGGTCTGAGTTTTTCTGTGGCGATTGAATCACATCCTTTTAAATTTAATTGTTCTAGTTTTTTTTTTTTTTTTTTAAAGTTCAATAAGATTCAGTTTGTGAATGTTTGTGCATTAGGTGTCATGAACTAATAATGAACTGCTTTTACAGCATTTCTTCATTTTGGTTGATTTCTGCATATACTAATGTACAGTTACACTAACAATTATAAACAATAGTAAATTTATAAATCAACTTTAATTTAGGTAAGTAAATGCTGTAAAATGGTTGTTCAGTGTTAGTTCACGATACTTAATTAACTAACGTTAATGAAGTGAACCTTATTTTGAGATGCTTATTTTGATCTTGATATTTGTTCAGCGCGGCAATAATTAGTTTTTCTGTGTTTGCTGAGTTAAACCCTCTCAGAAGAATTGTCTTGAAAATAGTCAGTATTTTAAAACAAATTGTGCATTATTGTGCATTCTGTTCCGTCCAGCTGTTTTTGAACTCAAGAGCGTTAGTTTATGGATTGAATGCTTTCAGTCGCTCGGAGCCCTGAAATGAAGCCGGGACTGTTTAATGTCATTTCATGTGTATTGCAGCCTGTCAGACGAGAGATCTCAGGCCTCTTTCTGTAATTACAGATGTAAAATCAGATTTGCGTGGACCAGGAGAGCGAGAGATTAAGGGTGCACATTAAAAGCGATCAGTTAAACGACATGAGCCATGTGCAGTCGCTCATGTTGATTGGATTAGAGCGGGTTTATGAGCAAACGTCTCTGGTGTAAATTACCAGCAGATGGCTGTGTTAAACATCTACACAAGGACGAGTCAAACCAGAATGCGCCTCTTAATGTAAATATTATATGTATAGCTGGTGCTCAGCCATTGCTGGAGTTGAACACACACGCGCATGCACACACAGACACTCACACACACATTTTAGTGCATTCAAATGGCTCATTTTGTCCTCACGGGTCGGGCGAGACTCCAGCACCAGTTCACAGAGACACCAAAGTGTGGAGGACATTTAGGACAGTAATACATCACTGAGATAATTACACTCACTCACACACACACACACACACACACACCTGATCACCTGACACACACACACACACACACACACTTGCTTTTTGTGCACCATGACTGATAATATCCTCTCACCTGTTTGTGATGGAGATGCACTGAAATAAATCAGTTTAGCATATTAATGAGCCTAATTCGCATGATAAGCCCCTCCCCCGGGTCACAGGGGTCTTGATTGCTATGTCCCAATGTGCCTACTTATACTACGCCCTTAAAGTATGTACTTTTTTGGTGAAGAAAAAGTACACACTTTTGAGCGTGTAGTAGAAGAGTACGCAAGCTTTGGGACAAACTATAACGTCATACAATTGCGTCTTTAACGGACACTCTGTCAGTTGCACGCAGCCTGTCACTGTGAACTGGCCTGCCAATCATCTTGTCACAGTTTATATCCTCCAGATTTCATTTAATTTAACTTGCTACCGTATCGGAGAGAAAAGAAGTTGCACGTTGATCTGCGAGCCGCCGGTCTTCATGCGGAGAACTCTACTCATATTTTCTGCATAATTATGCATTTAAAAGTTAAAGGGATAGTTCACCCAAAAATGAAAATTACCCCATGATTTACTCACCCTCCAGGACAATTTTTAATATAACTCCGACTGGATTCGTCTGAAAGAAGAAAGTCATATACACCTAGTATGCCTCGGGGGTGAGTAAAACACAGCCTAATTTTCATTCCCAAAGGGTTAGTTCACCCAAAATTGAAAATTACCCCATGATTTACTTACCCTCAAGTCATCCTATATGTATATGACTTTCTTCTTTCAAACGAATACAATCGGAGTTATATTAAATAATGTCCAGGCTAATCCATGCTTTATAATGGCAGTGAATGGCACCCATCCATTATAAAAGAAGTCCACACAGCTTGGGGGGTTAATAAAGGCCTTCTGAAGCGACGCGATGCGTTTGTGTAAGAAAAATATCCATATTTACAACTTTATATACCTTAATCTCTATCTTCCGCTAACTGTCGCACGCTCGTTCACGAGAGAGTGGCGTCCAGCGGATGATGTAAGGCGTAGCATAAACTCCAGTGAGAATATGCTAGTCTCGCCAGAAACAAGTTTTGTTCACAGCAAAGGAAAACCAGTCTCCTCTTGGCTTATATCGAAATCCTCCGACATTTGTGAACTAACCCTTTAACGACCAAACGGATGTTTATAAAAGTTCACATTGTTGTTGTAGATGAAAAATCCTAACACAGATAACATTAAATAAATATTTTTACCAGGTTAAATGTTGATTATTAGTAACTCAAACCCCTTTTATCTAAACCTCTCCACTTAACCGTCGGTCGCGCACATCCGCCATGTTTGTAGTTTTTAAACTCTTTTTATTCGTGTTTGTAGTTCTGAACCGAATCATTCATCAAAGCACAATGGATTGTGGGTAATATTAGCCATCAGAGTGTGCACGGATC
Source organism: Sinocyclocheilus anshuiensis (assembly GCF_001515605.1). Taxonomy (NCBI): domain Eukaryota; kingdom Metazoa; phylum Chordata; class Actinopteri; order Cypriniformes; family Cyprinidae; genus Sinocyclocheilus; species Sinocyclocheilus anshuiensis. The sequence goes on along the minus strand of NW_015546064.1, from coordinate 338,337 downwards.
CACACTTCAAAAATATACCTGAAATAGTAGACCATCCAGGGACTTTTGGCATACTCTCTTCAACATACTATGCTTTGGGACACACTTATTCTAATCTCACATACTATTTAGGATGGATAGTATGAACATTGGGACGCAGGGTGAGTGTTAGTGCCAGTCTCTAGATTTAGGTGAATCTCCCCTGAGGATTGTGGGTAATTGAGTCTAGTACAGCTTTGACAGATGAGATTCTAGATCTTCATATAGGCTTCATTATTAAATTGATATTTATTTAAGAAGCAGTTGCTTTTATCTAAACAGTTTATGTATGAAGAACACAACGACACCAGTGATTCATCCTGAGGATGATATACACATCAACACAAAGATAAAGAATAAATGAGTGTATCCTGTATGTGAGTATATGGGAGTGGCGACAGTGATGTAGGTGTGTTGATTCTCTGTCCTGTGTTTGAAATGTTTTCAGCCATGAAGCTGTTTTGGGTGGATTTGAGAAGATATTTCAGCTTTGAAAATATGAATTTCCTGATGTACAGTGATTATACTGGTAAACCATCTCTACAGTAGTTACCAATGGCCTTGATCTGTATGTGCCATCTACATCTGTATATTCTGTTCTATATGTTCTGCTGATGTATGATAGTGAGTCATTCTCATGTGCCTCAATCAAATTATTCTAGTCTGAATGATCTCTAGTGTGTGACAAATAAAAAATCTTGAATCTTGAATCTTGAATCTTGAATCTTATTGTGATCCAACATTTGCCTCGCATTTCAGGATGAAAAGACAAACATTTCAGGTGAAGGATAATTCACTTCTTACCTCCGAGACTGTGTTATGATCTATATGACCTTATTATTTTTATTGTGAGTATTAGGCTAATCATTATTGCTGATCACTGTTGTTGTGCTATGATATTGTAATATTTACCATTATATAATCAGAGGAGTATAGAAAAGTTTATGAAAGTGTCACTCCACAATACAATACAAAAATATATAAATATGTATAGTATTTTATGTTACATTAATCAGTGTATTGGGCTGACATTTTTGACACACCCACCAAACAAGAGAAAACATCTCAAACCCCGTTGCACACCATTTCCAGGAAACATGTTGTTCAACCCGGAAACCGTAGCAAAACGTTGCGAACCGGTTTGAGCTTCAACGTGCCCCAGGTGTGTGTGTGTATCAGGTGTGTGTGTGTGTGTGTGTGTGTGTCAG
>NW_015546064.1:336634-336906 GCF_001515605.1 Sinocyclocheilus anshuiensis | reverse complement strand
TACAGAACCGGCTTTCTGACAAGATGCGCGTTAAATATCGCATGCGATTAATCGTGCAGCCCTAATTTGGATGTTAATTACATTATTGTGCGAGCTGCCTCTTTAATACCGCTTGGTTTATATACACGTTGCTGCTGATTGGGCTGACATTTTTGACACACCCACCAAACAAGAGAAAACATATCTCAAACCCCGTTGCACACCGTTTCCAGGAAACATGTCGTTCAAACCGGAAACCGTAGCAAAACGGTGCACACCGGTTTGAGCTTGAA
>NW_015546064.1:331133-336450 GCF_001515605.1 Sinocyclocheilus anshuiensis | reverse complement strand
GTGTGTCAGGTGATCAGGTGTGTGTGTGTATCAGGTGAGGGGGTGTGATGTTTAGCAGACTCCTGCTGGCCGCTCCACCTCTGTGCTCTCCGTCAGCGGGATGTAATATATCTTCTCCGTCAGAGAACAGATGTTGGGCTGGCTGGTGTTGTCTTTATCTGAACACACCTGAGGACCGCAGGGCTTCGTTAAGCAGCCTGACCGCAGCGGGAGGCCTTATTTACCTTGCACTTATTGATCCCAGCAGATTCAATCGGCCCTCGGCCTCCGTCTGGGCTTCTAGTGCGGTCTTTATATCCACACACACACACTCACACACACACTCAGAGGATCTTCTTTATATTATCTGCAGCATCTGTGATTCTCACCATCTGTTTGAAGATTCTCCTGGTAATAAATGACTGATTGTGCTGCTTCACACATTCAGTGTCGGGGACTAAAGAACTACAAGAACAGACACTAGCAGCGATGGACTGGGATTATATGCATATTTGTGGGTGTACATATAATATTTAAAAATAATAATAATAAGTGTGTGTGTGTATATGTGTATATATATATATATCAAATAAATATTACTTTTGACCAATAGTTTATATGTACACACACACACACATGCTGGTATTCCTATCATTATGGGTTCATTCTATAGGTGTAATGGTTTTTATACTGTACAAAATAAGAAAAGCGGTTGACAATGGCAAATTTTGTGGCATGGTTATGTTGGACCTTCAGGAGGCATTTGACAGCATAGACCATACAATTTTATTGTACAAGTTAAAGGCAGTTGGGTTTGATGAGAAATCTCTTAGGTGGGTTCAGTCCTACCTTGATGATGGAAGCCAGAGGGTTGACATTAAGGGTATATTGTCTAGTCCTGTACTTATTAATTGTGGAGTTCCTCAAGGGAGTATTTTAGGTCCCTTATCTTTTCTTTTATATATAAATTACCTAATGACATTGCAGCTACAAGTGATGTCTAAATGTTTTTTAGATAATAAACTTTTCCTACATGCAGGTAAAACTGAGGCCATTCTCTTTGCATCTAAAATGAAATTAAATAAGGATGATACTTTTTGGTGAACGATATGGCAATAGAGGCAAAAATGTATTAAATTATTTGGGTTGTTTAATAGTTAATAAATGAATGGGTGATTTTATGGCTAGAAAGGTATTTGCAAAAATATGTGGTAAAATTAGGTTTTTAGCGAGGCAAGCTGATTTATTGAATGTTTATTCCGTAAAATTTTTGCAGGTGCCTTGATTCAACCCCATTTTGATTATGCTACCTCCTTTTGCTATAGCAGTTGTTCCAAAAAGGCTCAAAACAAATTAGTTACAATAATTTTAAAAGTACATTCTTGAACACTTTTGCATAGCGAAAGTTTTAAGGAGTTGGGTTTATTGACTGTGGAAAAAAGGGTGTTTTTAAAAAAAATGGGTATGACATAGGGCTGGGCGATATAGCTAAAGAATATATCAACGATATAATTTTTCATATCATTCGGTATCGGTAATTATTGAAATTTTTTATAACCTTTTTTTAAAACAAAGAGCAATAGAAAATGTTTTTAAATTTAACCACTGTATTTTTAAATTAACCCAATTTATTGAGACAAATATTTTTTGTTTTAACAGTCAAACACACAATAAAAATTAAACAAATATCTAATTTCTAATGTTTTATATGCAGATTAAACAGGTATTAAGGAAACTTTTGTCTTGTCTCCCGAGGCCACAGGAGGGCGCAATGAGCAAAATAATGCAGTGTATTTAAATTGTCAACGCAAGGAAATAAGTCTATAAAAAAACGTGCATTACATCTACATTAACTCATATAAATCAAATATAATTTCGTAAATTGCATAAACAATTATGTACAGAAGAGCATCATGTATTTATGTGTAACCAAAGAAAAGGGGTTTTAGGTGTGTGCAGAGGAAAAAAGGTCAGAAGAAGCGATTACGGATGTAAGTTGTGCATGACCGAACAGCTGTTAACTGTAACAGTTATACTAACGAGCAACTGAATGTTGCTGTTGAGCAAATGTGAAGACTGGAGTTACAACAACTTGTATGACTTGCGAATTCAGCATGTGTTCGTGTTTGTGTGTGCTGTCTGCGTCACTCAGAGCACGTGCCTATATCGAAAATTGTTTATATCGATATCGAAGAAGGTGCACCGTCGATAAATATCGATACCGTTTTATCGCCCAGGCCTACGCATAGAATTGTTAATAAAGTAGTTCCAATCTACTTAGAAAATTATTTTTATGTGGTGAGTAGGGATGTCAATTTTCGATCATTTCCATGAGCGATCGTCGTTTAAATGAACAGACTGCGATGTAAGTGTGAATTGCTAGAATATGTGGGGGGTGTGCGCGTGAGGTGCTGGTGCGATCGAACAGCTGAAACATTAAAAACTTGTTTATGGAGCGCCGCGCCACACTTCTGTTTTAAATCTGTTAGCTTAATTATTTAAGCCAGATATATTTCGCTTTTTTTTTTTTTTTATGAAGACAAATTGTTATTTTTATTTAGGCCTATTACTTACGTAGGCTATACATTTTCCTTAAAGCATCCCATTTTGTCCCAGGGCTTGAAACCTGTGCCTAGGCTAGTTAAGTCCTCTAGTTGTGGCATCACCGTTTAGTGACAGCACTGAATGCTCCGGGAAAACATATAGTCAGTGTCGGTCACAGCGCCTTTTAATTGCCGTTTTGAATCCAGTAATTAGTTATTTACAAATTATAAGCTCTGATTATGACAAGTGTGGTATAAAAGCTTTGTTTATTAGAGGAATAATTGGTTAGCTGGAAAATGTTACATCGCGACTTTTGGATGCCGTTCGAGTCCATATAGCTTACATTCACACGGCTTTGTTCTGGTTTGCCGGTTGGTCACGAATTTCCACAAATTCAATAATATTTAGGCATTGTTTCTTTTCCTAAATCCTCACCGTCTAACCCTCTAATTTCGCAGGTTTATTTTATTGTCATTCACTTTTTATCACTGTTTTCGCATCTGAGGGAAATTAAAGATTTCATGGTCATGAATTAAGAATTCGTTCGATGTATTAATTTCTTCCCTCATTTTAGTTAAATCATGGGTCATGTAAGGAACAAAATGAATGAAACATGGGACAGTGGCCACAAATGAATAAGTCGTAGGAACGAATTAACAAATTGTAGGAATGAATAGCCTATCTGTCCCGTGTCCCGCAGCCCTGCAAAGCGCAGAGCCCGATATGAAACAGTTATCTGGGGAAATGACTTAGTTACTACATTTCTATTGCTTTCCATGTTGAAGAACTTTATATATCATTATGAATGAATGATGATGAATTTATATACCGTCACCGTCACTCACAGCCGCTCGCACGTGTTTTGCGCATGAGCCGCACGCAGACCAAAATTAAACGACTTAATCGACCATCGATAGCTTTAATCGATTGCATCTCTTATAGACAATTAATCGATCGTCGATTAATCGTTGACATCCCTAGTGGTGAGACAACAGCATTCATATTCATATACTAGGGGTAGGAATTGTAATATTTGTCCATATAAATTTAAAAGTTCAGTCGGAACTTTTTTATACACTAGTGCTATTGCATGGAATAAATTACCAGTGTCAATAAAGGGAGTAAAAGATTTTGGGGGTTTTAAAAGATCGGTAAAAAGATGGCTGTTTGGCAATGTTAGTTAGCTTGCTTTGTGGTGTGTTTATTGTCAATAGTGATTGTATTTGTTTAAATTGTATATTATCTTTACTATTTTTTTTTTAATTAGTATTTGATTAGGAGATACTGTTGCTCTGTCTCTTCTGTAGCCTTACCTTTTATATTACATCGAGGGCCGCAATGGAAATAAGCCAATGGCTTTATTGTGTTTTTATCAGTTTTTTTAAGTGTATGGGATACTTGTTATTTTGTACAATTTATAAATTTGTCAAATAAATTTAAATTAAATTCAACTGTATTTTCTATCCGCTTACCCAAACCTTACACCTAACCCTGCCCCTCACAGAAAACGTTCTGCATTTTTAGATTTTCAAAACACTTCATTCTGTGTGATTTATAAGCTGTTTTCCTCATGGGGACAAAATACAATGTCCACACAAGGACAACATTTACTGGTATTATATAATATTACTGGTATACTTGTGGGGTCATTTGCTTCTCATAATGTAGGTCAAAAGTTTTGAATAATTAAGATTTTTTAAGGTTTTGGACAGAAGTCTCTTCTGCTCACCATGGCTGTATTAATTATTTTTCAAGATTATTAATTTAATAATTTAATTAATTTAAATGGATAGTTCATCCAAAAATGAAAATGTGTTGTTAATTTACTCACCCTCAGGCCATCCGAGATGTAGATGATTTTTTTCTTCAGTAGAACAGTAGAGAAGATATTTAGCTGAAACCATGCTCCTTGGTGATTCATTTAATGTAAGTCTGCGGCTACTTTGAGATTAAAAACAACGATAATAATAAATAAAAAGCATATAAAGAAACACAAAATGAATGCCCTGGCTCCTGATGATATATTGAGGTCGTATGAAGTGAAACAATCAGTCTGTGCAAGAAACTGACCATTATTTGCAACATTATTACTGTAAGCCTGTCGTGAAGGTCAACGGAGGTTCAGGTGTGGTTCATGAGCTGCTGTGTGTTTCAACACATGAGTGTGAGTGTGAGGATGAGACGAGGACAGAGCGAGTGATTGTGTGATGGACGGCTGGAGAGCCTCTCACTCGTTAGGTTCTGTTATTTGTGTTTATGTAGGTGTCATGTCATGATTATGAAGGTGTCATGTCAGTCTTATGCACACCCCTTCAAGTAAAGTGTAACTTTTGTGAGTGTTATTTGACGGTCATCAAACACTCAATGAACGTTTCTCACTCCAGTCTGATTCACTGCAGTGATTTGCTTCCTTCAGACAGTTTCCTTTCAGGAATAATCAAGCAATAATTCACTAATTTATGTTTAGTTGATAAAGTTCCTACACAACATTGTGCAAGGAATTATTCTAGGCAAATAAATGATGAATGAAATGCTGTCAGTCATTTATATGTATTAGGGTTTTATGAGGTTTAGTGTGTGGGTTTGGAGATGATGTTTGTTACAGACCCTTCAGTCCAGTGTGTCTGTCAGCAGGGCATGCTGGGAAGGTGCTTGTGTGTCTGATGGGTGTTTCTGTGGCCGTCAGTCGCTCCTCATGATTATTCATGGAAAGCTGCTGAGCCGCTCCGCTTTACATGACACCAGATCACACCACCAGCTCTCTCTGCTTCAGTTCCTCAGTTTTAAAGTCAGC
>NW_015546064.1:325266-329374 GCF_001515605.1 Sinocyclocheilus anshuiensis | reverse complement strand
CCGGCGGAGGGGTTCCGGATCGGGATCGGAGACTCTCCAGACACCGGATGACTGTATCCTTCCAGCCGATGTCTGGGAGGTCTGGGAGCTCCGTGGGATGGTGGAACGTCATCCCGATCCGGAACAGCATCGCGAGGGTAAGGGAGCTGGACACACACGGACACACACGGACACCTGGGAGCAATGAAACCAAGGGAAACACCTGGGACAAATGAACTAAACTAATCAGGACAGGAACAGGAAACTAGCCAAATAAGGGCATAGGAAGGCACATGGGGAGCAGGACACACACAAAACATGGAACAGAGTCTGACACAAGGTGTTTTTTATTTATTTATTATTATTATTATTATTATATATGTTTTTATCTTATTGTGAACAGTTCGTCCATGCATATGTTTCCTTTTTTAGAAAAGTGTTTGACCTTGTAATGTTAATCAGAACGTGATATCTGGATCTTCTCTCTGGTGAGGTATGCAGGATTTCTCCAGTCATTCAGTGATCTTAAACTCGCCAACATAAAGCCGAAACACTGTGTTATTGACATAGAAGTGTAAAGTAGCTGACACTGAAGAATGCACTGAATGAAGTAATTCAAGTTAAAGTAAATGAAAGTACAGTAATTATAATAATGAAGTAGGAAAGCACATTAATAAACTGCTGGGGACAGACTGGGATGGAATCACTCACTGCCTCTCATATGGGGCCCGACAGACACATTCAGAGCAGCTTTCACCATTTGATAGTGTTAAAATCATGCTGTGTGTGTTCAGTTGTGTGGTGAATCTATTATACTAGTCTGTAGTGTGTTGTGTCAAAATGATTTAAACAGTGAATTTTCAATCGATTTCTTCTTGTAAACTCAGAGATGTGGATTCAGACTACAATTAAACCACACAACCTCGGTTGTTGTCATAAACAGGAGGTAATTCGACTGGGATTTTTATGTGGGTGGTGGGAGAGAAACACTGACATTCTGGATTCGGACGGCAATAAAATCACAACTAACCCCTGTAAATGCTGAAAATAACTTATGTCACCATGAGAAGCAATTACCGTCCGAAATGGGCTACTGTCAGTAAAGATTACGGTGACTTTTGCCTTCTGTTAAAAGGTCCGGAAAAATGACCTCAGGTAATGTTAATCGCGTGCGAATAGACCAGCTGTGAATATGTATGTAAAAATTCTGTCACTTTCTGTTTAAAAGTAGTTTTCCACGCTTTTTTCCCCAAGTACAGATATATAGGTCTGGTCAAACGATGAATTAATTTGTGTTTGCACATGTGGCATGAACATGACGACAGGGAGGTGACGGCAGTGCGGAAATCAAGTTACTCCTCACACTTGTGCTAGTTTTACTGAGGTTTCTTATCCTGTGTGAATTAGCCATTAGTATTACCAGCGTCCTGTGCTAAAATGACATACTCCAAACATACTCCATCTGCCCTTGTAAAACGAATCCCGTCTGAATGGGGCTTTAGGGTTATTTAGCACTGCGTGCTGTGTTCAGAGAGTGACGGACCTGAGATGTGCAGACATTGGGCTCATTGCAGCATTAGCGTGTTTAGCGTGTACGGTGAGTGTGAGGGTCATGTGTTAAACTTCAGTCAGACTCTCGAGCGTTTAATCAGTGTGTGTTCGTTTAGCAGCGCGGCTGACTAAAGCACATTTGACATTTGGTTCTTCTCTGGGGTTCAAATGGCCTGTTTTAGGTGCTTTGTACATATTTGCATTTGAAAGCAGCAGTGCAGCTCTGCAGCGAGCGACTGGAGAATAAAAGCAGTCCGGAGACTTTAATCACTCCTTCAGCTCCTGATCCTTTCATTACAACACTGTAATGACGGCATTTGAAACTCGTCTCGTCTCTTTTCTCTGTCTGTGTTTCGCTGTATTATTTGCTCTGTGTTTTATTCTTGGTTCTCCGGAGCACAGCAGACATGCTACGATAGGAAAGTACATTTATTTAGCTAATTAAACGAGGAGAAACAGAAACATTATTACAGACAGACAGAGAGAGAGAGGCGTTCAGTCTGTGAGTTAAGCAGCATCAGAATCGCTAAAATTCAAACGATACCCAACCCTATTCTCTCCGTGTGCAGATAAGCTGCAGAATGAACAGTTTTGGTAATGCCAGTAAAGACGCTTACATTGAAACTAAAGCTGAGAGCGAGCGAGGTGAGAATGTAGGTGAGAAAAGCAAAGCTAGAGGGAGCAGAGAGGAAGACGACGAGAAAGTGTTATGAGGAACGGAAGAAGAAAAGCCGGATGAGCTGGAAATGGAATCAAAGAGAGAAACAGCAGATGTAGAGCGAATCGCACGGATCACAGCGGGATCTTCTGCCCTCCAACCCTAAACACACAAGTGCTGATGTAGAGAGTTATAGCAGAGTGAAATCTCAGTCAGGAGAGTGAGATGGAGAAATGTGTTAGTGGCTCATCCTGCTCTGAGAGACGCTCTCAACACGCTCTCTAGAAACAATCCGTGTGTGTGTCGATCAGACTGACGGCTGAGGGATTCATTCAGCTGAGATGATGTTGTCAGTGTAAAGGCCTGATCAAGTGATGGAGGGGTGTGGCCTCCTATAGGACACGCCCACAGAGGCGTGGCTTTGTTTGAGCTGACAGAGTCTTTGAGGCCATTAAACTGAAGCCCAGAGCGACCCGTAAGCCAGACCTTTGACCAAAGCCATTCATCTCTTTCCTCTCAGAGCAAGTAAACTGGACTCTACTAGAGAGCTTGTGCGATCAATGTTAGATTCACACCGTCACCCTCACGTCTTCTTTTTGTCCAGTAACATTTTTCAGAAATCTCCAGTGAGCAGAAACTGCACAGATATTTTCCCTCGGTGTTGTTTTTATGGGCCAGTGTGTTTTGTGAAAAGCTCAGATGAATTGCATCTCAGGGAATGAATTCACCAGCGCTGCTGCGTTTTCAGCAATAGGAGCCATTTCTTGAATTGTGACGTCTCGTAATGAGTGTTTCAGCCGGAGAGCCGAGCTCAGACAACCGCTGTGTTAGAAAACACTTCTGCTTTTAAAAACAAAGTACAAACTGGCAGTCGCAGACGGTTTGTGTTCTTGAGACTCTCAGCACGCTCCATCGTGAATCTCAGGGGTGTTTTTCAGACTGACAAGTGTGTGAAAATGCTTTGATTTGGTGTGAAGCTGCTGTTACTATAATATTTTTATTAACATCTCTCACCATAATCACATTTACAGCAAACTGTGAAACAAGGTTGTTTACATGTGAAAGAAAGCGAAACAGTTTACAGCCTGTCATTAGTCCTTTCACGAGTCTCTCGCATGTTTACAGTGTTGCAGGAATAGCTTAATAATGAATGCATTTGCAGTCTGTGAGCTTTATTACAAACACAGTAAATGTTGTTGAGACGCTGTTTGAGGATGGGCAGTGAGCCGTGCGGTCGGAGCATGTGTGATGATGATGATGATGATGATGAAGACGGCGGACGCAGACAGACGGCTGTCTCACTCTCAGGTGTTTTCATGGCATCAGCGCTCCTCAAACTCTCGCATCAGCAACCATCAAACACATTTTGCGGTCCATTTCAAATATTCCAGTTTAAGTGGCCTAATTTTCATTTTTTTATGAATTCAGATCAAAGTTTTTTTTGTTATAATGTTTCCAGTGCGTTTGAAGCGCTTGAGCTGCTCCATCTGATGATGCTCCAAGTTGTTTGTGAGTCAAAAACAAACCCTGTGTAAAGTCACTGATGGAAATGATGGGACACAGCCGTTGATAGATCATCTAGATCAGACGTGTCCTAACTTCTTAAAGGGGTCATATGATGCAATTTCAATTTGTCCTTTCTCTTTGGAGTGTTACAAGCTCTTGGTGCATAAAGCGGAGTCCAGCCCGGGGTCGTCACATGTGGTTGCCGCAAGCCCTCCGGCCGCTCCTTCGTCGAATCTGCCGGCCGCTCCATTCTCAAGCCCTCCGGCCTCTGCTCACTCTAGCCCTCAGGCCGTTCCTCACTTTATCCCCCGGCCTCTGCTCACTCTAGGCCACCGTGTATGACGCTGTGTTTCGTTGTGAAAGCGAAACTACTTTGTTTGGCCTTCCAAAAATGGACACGACTAGAAATCAGTG
>NW_015546064.1:320847-324832 GCF_001515605.1 Sinocyclocheilus anshuiensis | reverse complement strand
GGAGAAACAATAATGTACAGTATGTGGAAAATAATGTTTTTTTTAACCTTAAACCGCATAAACACCTTTCATTACACCAAATACACCAAATAATGTTCTTTTTAGCAACATAATTTAATATGAAGGGCCAAAACTTTAACGTGATTGAAGGCTGTGGGTCAAAAGTAAATTTTGTATTTATCTCCAATTATGCTATTAAATTGCATTAAAACATTTTTTTAATTAAATAGTTAAAAATGTAAGTAATATTATTGTCTTATGGCATGGTGGGCCTCTTCAGCGTCTCTGATCCAGATGTTGCACTCAAACACACCATATACTGCAGAGAGACACATGTGTGTGTTAGTGTGCCGTTCTGAACAGCCTGTGACTGTCTGTGTGTTGACTCAGGTGTAGGAGAAACAATAATGTACAGTATGTGGAAAATAATGTTTTTTTTAACCTTAAACCGCATAAACACCTTTCATTACACCAAATACACCAAATAATGTTCTTTTTAGCAACATAATTTAATATGAAGGGCCAAAACTTTAACGTGATTGAAGGCTGTGGGTCAAAAGTAAATGTTGTATTTATCTCCAATTATGCTATTAAATTGCATTAAAACATTTTTTTAATTAAATAGTTAAAAATGTAAGTAATATTATTGTCTTATGGCATGGTGGGCCTCTTCAGCGTCTCTGATCCAGATGTTGCACTCAAACACACCATATACTGCAGAGAGACACATGTGTGTGTTAGTGTGCCGTTCTGAACAGCCTGTGACTGTCTGTGTGTTGACTCAGGTGTGTGTGTGTGTGTGTGTGTGTGTGTGTGTGTGTGTGGTTACGGTGGCAGGTTATTTACACGTCTCATAATTGCAGTTGCTGCTGGGCTCGTGTTGTGCTGCTGAAGTATCTTATCTCGCCTCATTAGAGCAGATGATTCTAACCGGTGTTAAAAAATATCCCATCACCACACACACACACACACACACACACACACACACACACACTAGAGCCTCAGTGAATAAGCTGGCCGATATGGCCAAAAATATTATCATGATATTTCTTTCTATCATTTGATATTTGTCACAGTATTAAATTCATGCCATTAATAGGCAATGAGATGCTTTCCATGTGTTTTTTAGTCCTCGAGAATGAATGTAAATACAAAAAAATGCTTGTGAAGTGACCTTTTAATTTAAGGCCTTATGAAGTCTGTTATTTATTTTAAACAAGTTTTCTGTTTAATTTTTTTTCTGGATTTTGTGTTTTACAATTTAATGCATATTTATTATCAAAAACTTTGGCTAATGAAATGAATTATTAAAACTTAAAAAATTGTAATCAAATGAAAACATAACACATGATTTACAGCAAAAGTTTTTTTTTTTTTGTACTTTTGTGAAATAAGGTGCTGCACAACAGAACATGTAAATTGTATATGTATAACAAAATAAAAAATGTCTTGATATTCCTAGTTAAGTAATAGTTGTAATTATTGACATAATTTTTATAACTTTGAGTATTTCAATCTGCTCTACAAGAGTAATCTATTTCTATCATGATTTGGTCAAGTTGAACTGGACTCTTATTTTGGCTGGTTGTGGTGAAGATCTGTGTTTCGGTGTGTGTTTTTCTGCTGAAGTGACTCTCAGAGCAGCTCTGGAGATGAAGTGCATGTGTTCATATACTGAGATGCAGACGAGCGTCACGCGTGTTTGAGTTTGTGTAGTAGAGCAAACAGACACACAACATGCAGATTTATAGGGTGCACACTTGATCATCTGGATGTTGGCTAAATATCGTGTGTGTGTGTGTGTGTGTGTGTGTGTGTGTGTGTGTGTGTGAGTGAGTCAGTGAGTGTGTGCGTGCATGCGTGAGTGTACATGTTTTTCTATCCCGGTGGGGACTTAAACCTGAATACACACTGACTCATGGGGACTCGTGTCACCATGGGGACCTAAATTGAGGTCCCCATGGGGGAAAAAGCTTATAAATCATACAGTGATACAATGAGTTTTTTTTTTTATATATATATATATATAATGTAAAAATGCAGAAAGTTTTCTGTGAGTGGTAGGTTTATGTGTAGTCTTGGTGTAGGGTGATAGAATATACGGTTTGTACAGTATAAAACCATTACGCCTATGGAGAGTACCCACAAGGATAGTGAACTAGATTAGAGAGACACACACACACACACACTCTCTCACACACACACACACACACACTCACTCACTCACTCACTGCTAGTCAGACTCATAAAGAAAGTGTTAAACTGGCTGGTAAAGCTGTAAGAGAAACGATCAAAACTAGATTCCCTGATGAAAATATTCAAACAAAGTCGGGCTGGGCGACATGGCCAAAAATATATATTTTTCCATATAATATGAAATCAATATTTGTCATGATATTAATTTAGCATTAATGGGGAAGGAAATGTTTTCCACATGTTTGTTAGACCTTGAGAATGAATGTGAACAGATCTCCACAGTAAGAAAGCTTTTAATTTACAGCCCCATTACATCGGTTTTATTTCCCCCAAATTCTGTTTATTTCTTCTGGATTCTGTGTTTTATGATTTATCATCAAAAATGGTGTATGGTTTAATTAATAAAAAAAAACTATCAATTTCATCAATCTTTTGATGAAACAAAAAAACAACAACAATAAAACATTGCATTTTATTTATTTCAATTTTTTTTAAATACAATGCTGCATAACATTGTAGAACTTGGTTGTATGTTATTATTTTAAAAGATTATTATTATTATTATTATTATTATGATTATTAATTGGAGGAGTGGATTTTATTACACAAGAGTAATCTATTTCTATCATGATTTGGTCAAGTTGAACTGGACTCTTATTTTGGCTGGTTGTGGTGAAGATCTGTGTTTCGGTGTGTGTTTTTCTGCTGAAGTGACTCTCAGAGCAGCTCTGGAGATGAAGTGCATGTGTTCATATACTGAGATGCAGACGAGCGTCACGCGTGTTTGAGTTTGTGTAGTAGAGCAAACAGACACACAACATGCAGATTTATAGGGTGCACACTTGATCATCTGGATGTTGGCTAAATATCGTGTGTGTGTGTGTGTGTGTGTGTGTGTGTGTGTGTGTGTGTGAGTGAGTCAGTGAGTGTGTGCGTGCATGCGTGAGTGTACATGTTTTTCTATCCCGGTGGGGACTTAAACCTGAATACTCACTGACTCATGGGGACCTAAATTGAGGTACGTAAATAAATCATACAGAATGAGTTTTTTGAGAATGTAAAAATGCCTGTAGTTTTGTGTGAAGGGCAGGTTTAGGTGTAGGGTTTGTGTAGAGTGATAGAATATGCGGTTTGTACAGTATAAGGTAATAGATATATGAATTGTGCATGCAAATGAGCTGCATGTTACATGCAAATTAGAGCTGTCAATCATTGTGAAAGTGTCATTTAAAGAACACACTTTACAATGAAAAATTATTAATAGAGTTTGTAATTAATTAATGGAAAAGGTCACATTGTCATTATTATAGTTGGATTAGTAGGAGGAGTGTTTGTGTGTGTGTGTGTGTGTTTATAACTAAAATAACAGTGTGTGTTCATGGATGATCTCAAAATCCAACCACACAGCTGGTTAAGTGACGACCTGCAGTGGTTTGTGTAGGGTGTGTGTGTTTGTGTGTATTAGATATACAGTGTTAGATCTGTCCTGTGGAGAAGCAAATTGTGTTTGGATGGAGCAGGTGATTGTTCTGCCTTGTTTACACCTGCTGTTATTAAGATGCGTTTCAGTGGATTTGATCACAGGTGTAAACGCTTTCACAGGTGATAGGAAGCACACGTGACCAGATTGCACTGGAAATGTGAAGGTTCATGTGATCGAATGTCTAAAATGAACATGCAGTGATTCATTTATCAGGTACTAAAACACTAAAACCACTGCTAGTTCTGCTCGAAACATCACATTTGTGCATTTGATACAAATCTGTATATATATATATATATATATATA
>NW_015546064.1:318555-320342 GCF_001515605.1 Sinocyclocheilus anshuiensis | reverse complement strand
AAATATCGTGTGTGTGTGTGTGTGTGTGTGTGTGTGTGTGTGTGTGTGTGAGTGAGTCAGTGAGTGTGTGCGTGCATGCGTGAGTGTACATGTTTTTCTATCCCGGTGGGGACTTAAACCTGAATACTCACTGACTCATGGGGACCTAAATTGAGGTACGTAAATAAATCATACAGAATGAGTTTTTTGAGAATGTAAAAATGCCTGTAGTTTTGTGTGAAGGGCAGGTTTAGGTGTAGGGTTTGTGTAGAGTGATAGAATATGCGGTTTGTACAGTATAAGGTAATAGATATATGAATTGTGCATGCAAATGAGCTGCATGTTACATGCAAATTAGAGCTGTCAATCATTGTGAAAGTGTCATTTAAAGAACACACTTTACAATGAAAAATTATTAATAGAGTTTGTAATTAATTAATGGAAAAGGTCACATTGTCATTATTATAGTTGGATTAGTAGGAGGAGTGTTTGTGTGTGTGTGTGTGTGTTTATAACTAAAATAACAGTGTGTGTTCATGGATGATCTCAAAATCCAACCACACAGCTGGTTAAGTGACGACCTGCAGTGGTTTGTGTAGGGTGTGTGTGTTTGTGTGTATTAGATATACAGTGTTAGATCTGTCCTGTGGAGAAGCAAATTGTGTTTGGATGGAGCAGGTGATTGTTCTGCCTTGTTTACACCTGCTGTTATTAAGATGCGTTTCAGTGGATTTGATCACAGGTGTAAACGCTTTCACAGGTGATAGGAAGCACACGTGACCAGATTGCACTGGAAATGTGAAGGTTCATGTGATCGAATGTCTAAAATGAACATGCAGTGATTCATTTATCAGGTACTAAAACACTAAAACCACTGCTAGTTCTGCTCGAAACATCACATTTGTGCATTTGATACAAATCTGTATATATATATATATATATATATAGTCTATAGTGGTTAAACATGAGCTATAATTCGTTTTGGGTAAATATAACGGGCAATCTTTGCTCTCATTAATCTATTATTGGTTCTAGAGCAAATAGTTTTGGCTGAGGGCAAAATCTCATCATGTTATATTATATATGTATATATATGTGTGTGTGTGTGTGTGTGTGTGTGTTTATTTTTAAATTGTTTATATTTTTTATATTAAAATTAACAATATTGCAAATATGTAACTGCATATTATCATATGAACAACCAATCAGAAATCCCACTAAAGGAATTTTGTCGATGTTCTTGGTACCTTTCTGTATATATATATATATATATAGTCTATAGTGGTTAAACATGAGCTATAATTCGTTTTGGGTAAATATAACGGGCAATCTTTGCTCTCATTAATCTATTATTGGTTCTAGAGCAAATAGTTTTGGCTGAGGGCAAAATCTCATCATGTTATATTTTATATTTAATGCTGTGTGTCAGAGCGCTGCCTTGTACTTTTGACTGAAATGTTTAGCAACTTTTATGATGTCTGTTGTTGTTGTTTATTAAATATTATTATTCAATAAATAATATTTTATATAAATAATAGTAGTATTTAATATTAAGAAACAGTGTGTGTGTTCGTAATGGTGATTTTAGTTACATTGTTACATGACAAGAGACTGTTTTATGACTCAGCAGTAAAGACTTATATTGAAAAAGACTGAAACGGAAGTTATTTTTACTTTTAACAACAGTTTGTAAGATGCAACCAACAAATGCACTGAGCAGCGCTGTTAACAGATGAAAGGATAGTACGACAAAGAGACTATCGCTTTCCTCAGCGGACATTCAAACTAATGTTTTATTGTGAATATAA
>NW_015546064.1:312799-318476 GCF_001515605.1 Sinocyclocheilus anshuiensis | reverse complement strand
ATATATATATATATATATGTATATATGTATATATATGTGTGTGTGTGTGTGTGTGTGTGTGTTTATTTTTAAATTGTTTATATTTTTTATATTAAAATTAACAATATTGCAAATATGTAACTGCATATTATCATATGAACAACCAATCAGAAATCCCACTAAAGGAATTTTGTCGATGTTCTTGGTACCTTTCTGTGCCTTGAACGTGGTAGTTACCTTGCTGTCTATGGAGGGTCAGAAAGCTCTCAGATCTCATCCAAAATATCTTAATTTGTGTTCCGAAGATGGACGAAGGTCTTACGGGTTTGGAACAACATGAGGGTGAGTAATTAATGACAGAATTTTCATTTTTGGGTGAACTATCCCTTTAAGACAGTCAGTTCCCCTCAGAGATACATTCATACTTCACGCATTGTGAACAGTGAGTTTGCTCTGCCTGCTAATCATGTATTTTCTCCTCTTTGCGTCTCTGACCTCTGTTAACACCGTTTACAGACTCTGAAATAAAACAAAAAAACGATCAGTGCATCTCTGCTCAAATTCAAATATTAAACTGTTTTTATTTTGGTGGTTTCCCAGCAAATAAATAAATGCGCTTCATATTTCAGAGTGAAGCGCTGAGTGTCATGTGCTGCACTCGAACACATTACCCGCTTCAAAACTGAAAACTGCAGCGCATTGGTATTTTTATTTAATTAAATCACAGCCTTCGCCATATGACTATGGCATTAAGCCATAATGCGATATTGATTATATGTCGATATATAGTGCACCCCTAATTAAAAGAATATTATTTAAAAAAAAAAGCATTTGCCTATTTCGCCTATGAGACGGGCCGGCCCTGTCACTGACAGTAATGAAGTGATGATTCAGTTCAGTCAGTGAATCAGATGTTGATTCAGTAAGAGCTCTGACTGATTCAGTTCAGTGAAGGATATCAGATGGATTCAGACTGAGAAACCATTGTGTAAACTCTCAGTGTGAGTGAAATATGACTTGTTTTGCTGTGACGCTGTAGGAAACACCTCCATTTAGCCATTTAGCTTATTCCTGGATAAATTATAATTCTAGAGAATGTTGATATCAGACATCCTGAAGATTGTGTGTGTGTGTGTGTGTGTGTGTGTGTGTGTGTGTGAGAAGGATCTCTCTGGGAGATGTTTCTGATTCAGGACGTTCTTGTAGCCGCTGCATTGTTGATGTTGTGAGTGATGATTGTCTGTGTTTTAATACCGTGTTCCAGTCATGTATAATTCACTCTGACTAGATTAAGGCTTGTCGATGAGATTTAAGAGCTGTGCTGTACTGAGTTCAATGCGTCTGTCTGTCTCTCTGTTTGTCTGTCTCTCTCTCTGTCTCTGTCTTCAGGTTTCTTTCTGTTTGACTGCTGCAGCTCAGTGTTTAATTTGACAGATCTGTTCAGCACTTGACAATGGTTGAGTTCACAGAAGATGTTTAAAAACACGAGCACCTGGATTAATGGATAAGCAGCAGAAGAGCATGAGATCACATCAGTCGTTCTGTACAGATGCCCTGAATCCAGTGTTTGGCCATGAGTTAGTCTCTCATTTATTGCCCATATATTAAAATATATATATTTTAAGTCCAAAGTGGTCTGGTGTGAATCAGGAGAGAAATCTGCACAGATCAAGCACCATTTAAACAGTCCAAACCAGCTCTAAACAAATATGTGGCTGGGTTTTGATGTGAGAGACAACAGCAGATGCACTTTTTCACTGGAGGAAGCGTTATTATGGATTATGGAAAATGATACTACACTTGTCTCTGATGAAGAAACAAACTCATCTACACCTTTGATGGCCTGAGGGTCAGCACATTTTAAGCTAGTTCTGTTCCCTTCGCTAAAATGAGACATATACAGTACATAGGCACAATTTATATTTGTCTACAAGCTAATTTGAATGATTGAAGCAGAAGCCTTTGGATCGTCAGCCCTTTAAGATGTGTTTGAGGTGAAGATGCTCAAAATAAAACATTGAGCAACAGCGCTTTGAACCTGTTTGACTGTGGCTGTGCGTTCAGAGATTGTGCTGTGTAATATTGGACCGTTAAAAACCAATAAAGCATTAAGACATGAGACGGCTTCAGCTCTCAATCCATATTCACTGGCCGGAGCGAGCATATAATTCATGCGTCTTTCATCTGTGAGAAACAGTGACTGAATAAAGAAAGTGTGCTTTTGTGCTCGCTCGGGTTCAATCCACTGCAATCCAAGCTCGTCCACAACAGAGTGTAAATTGTCTCTGTCATAGTCTCTGGCTCTCAATTCATTACCGCTGCACGGGGTTTATTGGTGTGCTGTTTGAACAGATTCTGAGTAGTGCTCGACCGATATATTATCGGCCTATAATTGGCATTTCTTAATTATATGCAACGGCCATAAAAAGGAATCCATATTGGTCTAACCCTAGTTGTGAGAAACACGCAGGTCTTGTGAGGTTAAATTGACGTTGACCATCTTCAGCTGGAGGACGTGAGTGACATTAGGAGAATCATCCTCTCTGCCGCTTCGGTTTGTAGTTTTCT
This sequence comes from Sinocyclocheilus anshuiensis, assembly GCF_001515605.1. Classification (NCBI taxonomy): domain Eukaryota; kingdom Metazoa; phylum Chordata; class Actinopteri; order Cypriniformes; family Cyprinidae; genus Sinocyclocheilus; species Sinocyclocheilus anshuiensis. Next base: position 315,929 of record NW_015546064.1, on the reverse strand, counting down.
GACATTTCTGTGTTTCCAGAGTGCGGCTGCTGTCAGACGGAGCGCCTCTCTGACGCCGATATCTGGATTCTCCACCATTGTGTTGTTTCTCACAGCGAGAACATCCTGCACAAGTTTCTGACACTCAGATATTCTCATGGTGTTTACAGAGCATCTATTTTGGTAATTTGGCTTGAATGACAGCGTCGTCTTTGAGTGAGTCATATTCAGAAGTGAAATGTCCCATAATCCTCTCCGCCTCTATTTATACTCTCGGCTCTGCAGCTACACGGATGATATAATTGCGCGGATGTTTAGCTCACATATCGCTGGCGTATCGGCGGTCAGGAGGTGTAGCGTGAGCAGTGTTAGCATTGCTGTGGTTTGAAGCAGACAGACAGACAGACATGAGACGTGTTTGTGAGTAAACACATAATGACAGTGCGGTAAAGGTTACAGAGACGAGGTGCTGCATTCTTGTTTTTCTCTCTTCATTAGCGTTTCTCAGCGCGTCTCATTGAGCTGAGATGAGTCTGTTTGCTGCTGGTGATGTGAAGCGTTCAGGAGTAGAGAGGCCTGCTGCGTTTGGCAGCATGATTAACCGAGAAACGCAGCTGCGCTAGACAGAATTTAATAAGAGTTAGAATGAGGACCGTTAGCGAACGGACGCTTTATCTAAACATGTAGGAGATAGAGAGTCAGAATCGCTGTGTTCATTTGTATTGGCCGTGAGCTCGGAAAACACAAGTGCTGCAGCGACACAAACAACGTGAATCCAGTGAACAGAACAGCAGCTGATGTGCAGTTATTTGCTTTTTTCCTAATTTACTACAATTTCATATTAGGCCCGTCACAATTATTGATTAGACGTCTGATCTTGCTTACTTGATCTAATCGCAATTATTTGAGATTACCACATTAACTGTGCAGTTTTGACATGCAAATAGGGATGAAATAAGGACAAATGTAAGTATTTAAAGAAATGTCATCAATTTTGTTTGCACACTGAAATAAAAACATTAAAACGATGGCCGGATTTGAAACGAACAAAAAATATTCAAAACATGGGTAACACTTTACAATAAGGTTCATTAGTTAACATTTGTTAACATGAACTAAGCATGAACAATACTTCATTTATTAATCTTAGCTAATGTTAATTTCATCATTTACTAATGCATTATTAAAATCAAAAGTTGTGCTTGTTTACATTAGCTTATGCACTGTGAATTAATGTGAACTAACAATGACCGACTGTATTTTCATTAACATTAACAAAGATTAATAAATACTGTAATAAATGTATTGTTCGTTGTTTGTTCATGTTAGTTAATACATTAACTAATGGAACCTTATTGTAAAGTGTTACCAAAACATGTTTCATAAAATGATAAACCTCACATTTCAGCCTTTACATCATTTTTTTATGAAAAGGATGAGTCAGAATGATAAATAGCATTTTATCTGTTCCATAAATCTGTTCTACATAAGCTAATATGCATTCTAAAAATCCCAACACTTTGAATAACAAAAATGTGGTCTGATTTTTGCATTGGTCTGAATAAAATGGGCAGACAGGCTGAATGAGAATGTAACTCCACTGTCTGCCAGCAGGTGGCGCTGATGCAACAGCAGAAATAGAGCTGTTTCCACAGTAACCTCTGTAAACACAGCAGCACTGCTCTATTACGCATTACTCCGAGGGAAGCTGAAACGTAAATACTATCGAAACCTTACTGAAGACAGTTGGTTCCTCTTACATACAGTTACTCTCAGCAATCTGCCTTCCGCCATGTTTTCACACAGAACACATCTTTTGCCTACATTTGTAAAGAAAAATGCACTCTCCCATTCCTCATGAAAATAGTATGTTTTTTCCCATTCTTTGCATGAATGCTGTCTTAATTCATCCTGATGTAAACAAAGTTTTCTAGCTAATATTGAATTGTAAAAAATAACCTCACGGTTACAAATAACTAATTTGCCGTGGAGGGCCTATATTAGCTCACTCTGATTGGATGAAAAGGACGTCTTGGTGAGCTACTGGTGGCCCCTGATCCAGAGCATCTTCAGCTTCACTGCAAAGAGTCACATGATCGTTTATCGAAGAAATAGATCTAGCAATAGAGCACAATCCGAACGATCTCTTCATTTTGTGACATAATATTTTGATATTTCAAACCCTGGAACTTCATGTTCGGGTTTAACTGAGTTTTTCACTGTGGACCCACTGTATCTACATCTACTCATTTAGCAGATGCTTTTTAAAATAACTGTAGAGTTTATCTGAGCGGATGAGTCTTCAGGTGAATGTGTTCAGGAGGGGTTTTCTGATGTGTGCAGTGTGTGTGTGTGTCCTGATCACAGGTCTGAAATCAGTGCAGTAATCCAGGCTGGAGCGATGATGGATCGGATTAGATTTAATGTAGAAATATTCCTGCGCCAGTCTGTGCTTTCAGTTCGTAATGCAGTTGATTTGTATCATTGTTCTTAAATTGAAACGCAGTCATATCTAGAGCTATGTGAAGCTATTTTAGTTTGTTCTTTATCTCCGTCGCGTCCTCTGATGTCGTATCTAGGAGATAAAGCCCTGCCCTGCCCTGCTCTGTCTCCGTCTGATTGGTCTGTGGAGATAAGCCCCGCCCCTCCCGCGCCGGCTGCTGCTGTCGATACTAATATACGAGCAGCATTGATGAACTGTCAGCTGCTCCTCACTGCGTCTCATCTCTCAGGCTTTCTGTGTTCATGCGAGGACCAAAGTCACGGCTCACCCTTGAAGATCCTGCCAGTGGAGGCCAGCAGATAAAGACGTGTTTATGTATATCGATCAGACTGTGAAATCAGCTCCGGTGCAGATGCTGAGAGTTGCTGTCGTCAGTGAGAGACGTGACCAGAACAACATATGCCCGACTCACTGACCTTGCTGCACTGTTTTCATGTCCAGACTTACAGTAATGCTCAGAGTCACTGTAAGACTGAAACTCGTTCACGTCATTGATCTGTTTGAGTGGCCTGACACGAAATAAAAGAGAATGCTATTTCTAAAAGTTTTAAATAATTAAGATTTGTAAAAACTGTTTCTGAAAGAAGTCTCTTCTGCTCACCAAGGCTGCATTTATTTGATCAAAAATACAGTAAAAACAGCTGTTCT
>NW_015546064.1:297780-307780 GCF_001515605.1 Sinocyclocheilus anshuiensis | reverse complement strand
ACGAAGCGGAGTCCAGCCCGGGGTCGTCACATGTGGTTGCCGCAAGCCCTCCGGCCGCTCCTTCGTTGAATCTGCCGCCTCCGCTCACTCTATGGTCATCACAGTATGGTGAGGGGCGTAACATTTCCGTCACACTCTTGAGGTATTCGGCCAATCACAACGCACTGGATAGCTGGCCAATCACAGCACACCTCGCTTTTTCAGACCGATGAGCTTTGTAAAAATCGACGTGTTTCAGAAAGCCGGGGCATAGAGGAGAAACAATAATGTACAGTATGTGGAAAATAATGTGTTTTTTTAACCTTAAACCGCATAAACACATTTCATTACACCAAATACACAAAATAATGTTCTTTTTAGCAACAACATATGACCCCTTTAAGATGTGCCCTAATATCACAGCAGAACAACCTTCTGATGACCCAGAATCTGCCGAGAGCTGCTGATGGCGGTCATTCTGAGCTCAGTAATCTGTGGATCAGGAGTCCTGATGGACAGACAATGTAATATGATACACAGTGTCAGGTTTAGATGTGCAATATTGCATATATAATTAGCAGTCATGTTATGCATCATCTGGCTGCTTTCATCACAGATGGGAAATAAACACAAGCTCTTTTCGTAAAAGAGATAGTCCACACAAAGTGATCATTCATTGTCATCATTTACCCAACCATTCATTTGTTTCAAACCTGTGAGTTTCTTTCTCCTTTTGAGCACAAAAGATGTTTTGAAGAATGTTGGGAACCAAACAGTTGACGGTAGCCATTGACTTTAGTGCTCAACAAGAAAGTAACTCATACAGGTTTGAAACAACATGAGGAGAGTAAATGATGACAGAGTGATGATTTCTGGGTAGACTGTCCCTTTAATCTCCCACCCTGGTTGTGATGCACAGACTCCGTCTCTAATCCTAGTGATATGCTGACTGCCATACAGCCGTCCTTGACTTCATGTTGATGTACCTGAGAAGGTAATCCCAGAATGCACTGCTAACCCTCAGTGAAAATGAACACAGTTTGTGGTGTGTGTGTGTGTGTGTGTGTGTGTGTGAAGTTGAAGCACTCGCACAGGTGCTGTCAGAATCAAGCTCTTGTCTGTGAATATTGCTGCTCTCCTTCTCCGATACGAGGCCTGATCTTCCCTGAATGGGGCTGTTGAATGTTTTCCAGCGGAGGAAAGCTCTGGAGAGCCGTCGAGTGTGATTATACGTTCAGATCACGCCTGCGGTGATGAGGCTCTCTGAAGATGCGTGTTTAAGTTTCTCTGGAGATGCCGTCGATCTCTGGGATGTCTGATTGTCCCCGACTGAATTCACCGGGAGAATATTAATGAGAAAATACTCATGTATAACATCTTAATGTGATCTGAAGCAGATGTGAGCGCTGTTTGCTGTGTTTCTGACCATCACTGGCCTGTAGAGCTCAGATTAATGTTTCAAAGTTGTAAATAAAGGTTATTAGAGTACATTGTGCAAGAAAATACTTTTCTAGTCTTTCTACTTCAAAATGTCATCTTTAAAGGGGTCAAGGGGTCACCTTTTTTATTATTTTCAACTGTTCTCTGAGGGCCACTCATAATGTTTTTTACATAAAAAATCATCAATTCAGAAGTAATAGTCTATTTTCTGTCCTGTTTTAAGCGCTCTGTTTGAGTAGGCGTGGAGGATTGTAGACTGAAGTAAACGCCCACTGCTGTGATTGGCTAACAGTTGTGTATGATTGACAGCCTACAGTCTTCACAGATGGACGCTGCTGTGATTTAGTGAAGTGGAGTGCAGTGAAGTGACGTGTGGCCAAGTATGGTGACCCATATTCGGAATTTGGTCATTAATTAATTTAACCCATCCAAGTGCACACACACACACCGTGAACACACACGGGGAGCAGTTGGGGGTTCGGTTCGACCACCGATTAGGAGCCACGATCACAGAAATCGCCACGATTGTTCACGATGGCAGACTTTCATCTAGGACAGCCAGAAATCGTGCAGTGTGTCCCGGGCTTTAGTAAACAGCAGTCATAATGGTGTATGAACAGAGAGGATGGATTGTAAACTCTCCGTCGTGGTTGGGGGTTCGGTTCTTGCTCAAGGGTCTCACCTCAGTCGTGGTAATTGAGGGTGGAAGAGAGCACTGGACATTCACTCCCCCTGCCTACAATCCCTGCCAGACCTGAAACTCTGACCCTTGACCTTCGGGTTACAAGTCCGACTCTCTAACTATTAGGCCACGACTGCCCCAAACGATTTAAGTTAAAAACACATAAATACTCCGTACATATCAAACGATCTTTAGCCGGGCTAAACAGGCAGTGATGTAGAGGCGGTGGGTGGGGCTAAACGGGCAGTGCTATAGAGTCGGTGGGCGGGGCTAAACGGGCAGTGAAAAGTTGAAGCGACGAAAGAGGAAGGCATAAGTGCTTGAGGTAAGCAGTTTTATGTTTTGCCACCATGTCGCATTTTTATTGGCTGGTCAGTAAATGTGGATCATACCAGCAAACACACTGTACGATGATCATGCTGAATTTCTGGCACTGTCAGAAAATGATCGCAGGCTATCTTTGGTCGCAAGACCATGACAACAGCCGTCTTTGAACCTTTCTCACTGTATGACACAGGACCACCGATTAGGAGCCACGATCACAGAAATCGCCACGATTGTTCACGATGGCAGACTTTCATCTAGGACAGCCAGAAATCGTGCAGTGTGTCCCGGGCTTTAGTAAACAGCAGTCATAATGGTGTATGAACAGAGAGGATGGATTGTAAACTCTCCGTCGTGGCTTATTCTTCTCTGCCGGTGCTTCGAGTCTGTTGGGTTTGTATTAATTTCCTTTAATCTTAAAGGGATTTGTGGAGAGAGAAACATCAGCTTGTTCTTTTGTGTTTTCTCTAAGGTTCTTCCAGGATGGATTCGTCCAGATGGTAATCGTTCCGCGCTGTGAGTGTCCAGCGATTATTGATGGGACGTGAGAGTCGTGATGTAGATGTAGACAGGAGCCAAACCATACAAGCTCTTGTAGACAAACAATAGAACTTGAAACAGGAGTAGCAGAATCACATTTTCCGCTGAAGACAAGATTGTGTAACTCCCAAATAAAGTGCACTGTGGTAATCAAGTCTTAATGAAATAAAATCATGAATTACAGCCTCCAGTTCATTAAAAGTAAAAAAAATAGTTAGCAATAGTTCTGAGTTGATAAAAACTGCCTTTGTCTGTCAAATATTAGGGCTGAAACAAAAAAGACACTCTTCAGTTAGATCAGTCAGTCCTGGAGCTTCATAAACGCTTAGATGTAAGCTTCACAAATGTTAAAGTGAGTAATTTGTCTGAGGTTTGTTCGGGTTTGTCTGAGCTCTTGTCATGTTTCCAGTGGAGAATCCACACTGAGCTCGAAACACTCTCATGAAATCTTAATAGCGGGAGGGAGACAATGCATCACCTCAGGAGACAGCCAGATTTATGAAAATTAATAATTCACCAGTGTTTTCTCTTTTTCCTGCGAAAGCTCTGAGGACTGAATATTTCGAGATTTTCAGCTTATTTACTCTCGCATGTATTTCAAATGCGCTGCTTCTGTGTTCAACAGCTACTGTATGTGGAGTCCGTGCTTACGCTGTCTGCTAAATTAAGATTCTCATTAAGAGCTCGTTATGATTTGAACTCGTAAAGCTTTATTAGAGGCATGTGATTATTAGATGCACGATTCATCAACACAGATTCGGCACATCTTTGGTCGTGTTGTAATCATTCTTTTCAGCTGATGTCGTCGGTTTTTCTCTCACTGAGCATCTTGTTTCCCTCAGTAATGTCAGATAATGGGAGTTCAGTTAGCTCTGTACTAGTTTACCAGTGTTAACGAACTCATCTTTAACACAGTGTCCATGTGGAGCAGCTGCAGTCGTGTGTAGTGTCACTGCATCTTCTGGATTTTGGGATGTTTAGGGTCAGTGTTAGTAATTGTGATACTCTCATAACACTGACATCTGTTCTTTGGGACATTTCTGTGCCATGCATAAGTTCATGTGGAACAACTTTTCCTCTTAGTAACAATTTTAAAGGGCTCATCGGATGAACATTTTCCACAAGTTGGCATGATTTATTAGCATCTTCGTGAAATGTCTGTAACATATTTTGCTTAAAATCACTCAATGGTTGTGTAATCAACACCCTTTTTGCCTTGTCAAAAACAGCTCTGCTCACACCAGCCGGTTTTGGTGTATGTCTCTTTAAATGATAATGAGTTACTGCACCCCTCCCCTCTTCCGGGATCTCCACTAAAGATCAAATAAATCCACTCCTCTCTTGTCTCCTCCGAGCCTGGGACTCTAAATAATGATTTGTGTTCGTCTGTGCGGCCAACGACAGAATATTTAGCATGTTTTCCGCAAACTTTTGCCATGGCGTCAGAACAAGTACGCCGCTGTCGCTTGCGAAAACAACAATGGCGGCTGAGCGCCATACGGTAATATTACATTAAGAACCCCTTCCTACGTCAGATCTGATCGGCTCATTTTCTCACATGCTTGCAGAGAAAGGCTTACAAAACCAAACTTACTGGGTTCTTCTTTTTCACGTTTCACGAGTTGGTAGATGCACTAGACACTCAATTATAGCACTTAAACACAGAAAAAGTCAGATTTTCATCCGATGAGCCCTTTAACAACTTTTTCCAAATAACAAAAAGAACATTTAAAAATGATAAAACAATACACAATAAAACTGTATGAAGTAAACAAATGTTTCAAACAGATTAAAGTACAAAAGACCACAAGAGATTCATTACGAGTCTGCAGCTTCTGCAAAGAGGGAGACTAGAAACACTTTTGTTCAGGTCTGAAACTGGTTTTGCGTCTGTTCTGATTGAAGCGGGTGACATTTGCTGGTGTGGAGTGGCTTAGTCAGTAAAGCAGAGAGGCCTTGATGTGAGAAGACTCGAGACTCTAGAGATCTCAGCGCTGACCTGGAAATGATCCACCGTCTTCAGCCTTCAAAAAAGAGTTACAGCATTACATTTGCATTTATGCACTTGGCAGATGTTTTTATCCAAAGTAACTTTACTAAATTAAAAAACAAAACTACAGAGAGTTTTATCTGCACATTTATGAAAATACATGAAGTGCATTATAATAATTGTAACAAATTAGAGGCAGTGCAGATTTCTGATTCATTGTGGCTCAAGCAGATGCTTTGTTTGCTTCGTCGAATCACTATTTTGCTGTTTAACACTGTAAAGATGCTTTGAAACAATCTGTTGTATAAAGCACTTTAGAGATAAAGGTGACTTGACTTAAATCTGTACTATTTAGATTTGTTTTTTCACAGATACAATTCATAAATTGATTTTTTTTTTATTTATTTATTTATTATTAGTCCATATAATGAAGGTCAATGGGGTCCAATGCTGTTTGGTTCCCAACGTTCTTCAAAAACATCTTCTTTAATGAAAGTCATAGAGATTACCGTGAGGGCAAGATAATGAGATAAATAGATAATTTGAGGATGAGACCGTGTTTTTTCCAGCTGTGGTGGCAGGACTGTTTCCCATGAACCACGCCCCAGAATCACGTGCACTCAAACTCAGAATTAAATTTATTTAACTAAAAAAAGACAGGTAAACAGTAAGTAATGAAATAAGAACAAATAAATAAATGACAATAGCACACACAAAAGCAATAACAAGATGCAAATTAATTTAGGCTGCTGTCTCTTTAAGAGCTCATGCATGGATCTAATATACTGTTACAGTGTGTTTTGCTTCTCAACGGTTTACATTCACTTACTAGCCTACATACTGACTATGCTTAATATAAACCGACTGTGTTTACGTGAATACTCAGACAGGCATTTTGACATAATTTTGTGTGTATTTGACCGTTTCTGCACAATAAGGCACAAAACATAACTCAATTCTGTCGTCGCGCACTGTTTCAGAGGCGGCAGCTTCTAATTTCTGGGTGTGCGCACACAGAAAACAGTCTATAAGAGAGCGCGCGGGTACTGTATTGAGTTCTCTTTCACTCTTTTTGCACTTGAATGGTTTAAAGTCACTTCAGTGTTTAAATTGGCAATACATTCTGTCATCTGTCATCGCGTTACAAGCACAGAACCTGCAAGAATGAGTAGAATTATGCTCAATACATACACACAATCCCGTGCCGAAATGCAGGTCCCGCTCTGTGTCCTCCGCTATAGATTACCAGACTGTGAATAATGTGAGTGATGTGAGGCACAATGTTTCTTTCAGATGTTTGTCGGGCAATCTTTTGTCCTGATTTTGTCACAGGGATGTGGATGTGGAAATTGGCAGTGATAAATGTGAAGGGTAAGTAGTTAGATAACCTGCCGGTCATTATGAGTGAGTTAATGGACGCGCGGTTGAGGAGCCGCCGGTCGTTCCTCCACAGACAGCCGTGCTTGAGCCGGATGGCTAATTGTTGACCAACCTAGATGTCTTGGATGCCCTATTTCCAGGGTTGGTATAATTAGCGGCTCTGACCGGGTGCTCAGAAGGTGTGGTTAGATTGATGAGATCGAGCGTCTCTCAGGTGCCTGTGGGGAAGGAGGCTCTCGTCTGACAGAGAAAAGCCCCGCAAATGGATGAGCTGGGAACGCCGTGACCCCGTTCTGCTCCGAAACCTGTCACCTGTTTCCTAACCGCGTACGTGAACTCCGATTCGCCTGGAATGAGTTTTAAGCATTTTTGCTGTTTGTTCTGCAGTAATTCCCAGCTTCTGGGAGCTCAGAAGAGCTGTTTCTTCTGGTCACGGCCGATCAGGTCTGAAACTGGTTTTGCGTCTGTTCTGATTGAAGCGGGTGACATTTGCTGGTGTGGAGTGGCTTAGTCAGTAAAGCAGAGAGGCCTTGATGTGAGAAGACTCGAGACTCTAGAGATCTCAGCGCTGACCTGGAAATGATCCACCGTCTTCAGCCTTCAAAAAAGAGTTACAGCATTACATTTGCATTTATGCACTTGGCAGATGTTTTTATCCAAAGTAACTTTACTAAATTAAAAAACAAAACTACAGAGAGTTTTATCTGCACATTTATGAAAATACATGAAGTGCATTATAATAATTGTAACAAATTAGAGGCAGTGCAGATTTCTGATTCATTGTGGCTCAAGCAGATGCTTTGTTTGCTTCGTCGAATCACTATTTTGCTGTTTAACACTGTAAAGATGCTTTGAAACAATCTGTTGTATAAAGCACTTTAGAGATAAAGGTGACTTGACTTAAATCTGTACTATTTAGATTTGTTTTTTCACAGATACAATTCATAAATTGATTTTTTTTTAATTTATTTATTTATTATTAGTCCATATAATGAAGGTCAATGGGGTCCAATGCTGTTTGGTTCCCAACGTTCTTCAAAAACATCTTCTTTAATGAAAGTCATAGAGATTACCGTGAGGGCAAGATAATGAGATAAATAGATAATTTGAGGATGAGACCGTGTTTTTTCCAGCTGTGGTGGCAGGACTGTTTCCCATGAACCACGCCCCAGAATCACGTGCACTCAAACTCAGAATTAAATTTATTTAACTAAAAAAAGACAGGTAAACAGTAAGTAATGAAATAAGAACAAATAAATAAATGACAATAGCACACACAAAAGCAATAACAAGATGCAAATTAATTTAGGCTGCTGTCTCTTTAAGAGCTCATGCATGGATCTAATATACTGTTACAGTGTGTTTTGCTTCTCAACGGTTTACATTCACTTACTAGCCTACATACTGACTATGCTTAATATAAACCGACTGTGTTTACGTGAATACTCAGACAGGCATTTTGACATAATTTTGTGTGTATTTGACCGTTTCTGCACAATAAGGCACAAAACATAACTCAATTCTGTCGTCGCGCACTGTTTCAGAGGCGGCAGCTTCTAATTTCTGGGTGTGCGCACACAGAAAACAGTCTATAAGAGAGCGCGCGGGTACTGTATTGAGTTCTCTTTCACTCTTTTTGCACTTGAATGGTTTAAAGTCACTTCAGTGTTTAAATTGGCAATACATTCTGTCATCTGTCATCGCGTTACAAGCACAGAACCTGCAAGAATGAGTAGAATTATGCTCAATACATACACACAATCCCGTGCCGAAATGCAGGTCCCGCTCTGTGTCCTCCGCTATAGATTACCAGACTGTGAATAATGTGAGTGATGTGAGGCACAATGTTTCTTTCAGATGTTTGTCGGGCAATCTTTTGTCCTGATTTTGTCACAGGGATGTGGATGTGGAAATTGGCAGTGATAAATGTGAAGGGTAAGTAGTTAGATAACCTGCCGGTCATTATGAGTGAGTTAATGGACGCGCGGTTGAGGAGCCGCCGGTCGTTCCTCCACAGACAGCCGTGCTTGAGCCGGATGGCTAATTGTTGACCAACCTAGATGTCTTGGATGCCCTATTTCCAGGGTTGGTATAATTAGCGGCTCTGACCGGGTGCTCAGAAGGTGTGGTTAGATTGATGAGATCGAGCGTCTCTCAGGTGCCTGTGGGGAAGGAGGCTCTCGTCTGACAGAGAAAAGCCCCGCAAATGGATGAGCTGGGAACGCCGTGACCCCGTTCTGCTCCGAAACCTGTCACCTGTTTCCTAACCGCGTACGTGAACTCCGATTCGCCTGGAATGAGTTTTAAGCATTTTTGCTGTTTGTTCTGCAGTAATTCCCAGCTTCTGGGAGCTCAGAAGAGCTGTTTCTTCTGGTCACGGCCGATTGGTTTGTTTGTCTGATCGGGCTGCTCTCCTTATCTGGCCGATCCCAGCTAATGATCGTTCCCTCTGGAACATTCGGGATTAAACCTCATGACGGTTGGAGGATCTTAGATATTTCCTCCTCTCTTGGCTGTAAGCTGGAAGGCTGATGTCCTCTGTAGATATGAGATTAAAGTTTGCCGTTATGACAGATTAGAGTGGATCAACTAAACCAGATTAGGGATTAGTTCAGAACATTCTCCAGAGCAGACCAGAGTGAATTCTTGTCATTTTGTATGTGATGGGTGTGTGCGATTTACTGATGGAACGGTTTGTTGTGCTTCTTTGTAGAAAGGAGAAGAGATCAGTGTCTTGTGCTAGTCCAGCGTTTGGTTTGATCTAACACTGATCATGTTTTTGTCATTTATAAACAAGCAGCTGTGAATCTGTCGCTTGAGGTTTGATGAGTGTGTCTTTAATAACTCGTGTCACGCTAAGTGGCTTTTCAAAAACTTACTGACCTATAGAAATAATTGAACTCTTGAAGTAGTTGCCCATTCATGACTGGATTTACTCGTATTTACCCCGTTTTATCTTCCCATAATGCACTGCTGCAGCACTCTGTAGCTCGGTCTGTGATGGTGTTGATGCAGTTGCTCAGTCTCTGTTTATGTCTGTATTTTTCAGTCTCTTCATTGATTTTCATCTGTTGTCTTCGTCTCGATGCTGTTGTCTCATCCATACACAGGAAGAAGAGCAGAGAGACCATGTGACTACAGCAAAGCGTTTCACCCCACATTCATGCACCTGCAGTCACACTGGAGCGTTAGTGAAGCCTTGAGAACTTTCTGGAATGAGTAGATGAATTAGATTAACAAACAACACAAAAACATTGCGTGTTTTCACATATTCATAAACCAAAGACATTGAGGAGTCAAAATCTCAACACCGATCAAATACAGACAGTTCTTAAAGATTCACCAGCGTTTAGCTGGAGCCACAGTGGAGTAGTTTAGATTGAACTTTTGATTGGTGTGTGCCTGTGTGTGTGTGTGTGTGTGTGTGTGTGTGAGCGTGCGTGCGTGCGAGCGAGTGTGTGTGAGTGAGTGAGCGTGTGAGTGTGTGTGTGCGTGTGTGTGGGTGTGAGTGTCTCTGTGTGTGTGAGTGTGTGTGTGCGTGTGTGTGTGCGTGCGCGCGTGTGTGTGTGTGCGCGTGCGTGTGTGTGCGCGTGCGTGTGCGTGCGCGTGCGTGTGCGTGCGTGTGTGTGTGTGTGAGTGTGTGTGCGTGTGCGTGCGCGTGTGTG
>NW_015546064.1:295053-296786 GCF_001515605.1 Sinocyclocheilus anshuiensis | reverse complement strand
TCTCTGTGTGTGTGTGTGTGTGTGTGTGTGTGCGTGCGTGTGTGTGTGTGTGTGTGAGTGCGTGCGTGCGTGCGAGCGAGCGAGTGTTGTGTGTGTGAGTGTGTTTTGGGTTCAGATCTCAGCAGTGTGTTCCCCTCAGCGCTGCTCTTTGCTCTTTCTCAGGGGTTCTGGTGGATCTGCTGTGTTTTTCTGCTCTTATTTCAGTTTGATGCCCTTTTCTTTTGCTCCGTTACAATTTTTGCGCGTCTGAACTGCTGAAAACTCACAAAACCTTATTTATAGCTGTTACTAATAGCTTTTGTATAATTATGGGATGGATGTGGTATATGGTTCCCTGTTATTTCACAGATATTAATCATATTAATCAGAGAATGAATCAACACTACCACAGATTTAATCAGCATCTGAAAACACACTCCAGAAAGTCAAATTTATGTTGAAATAATGTTTAAAATTATGACTTAGGAATTTAAATTAAATACATGTGTTTTTATGTTTTATTTTATGAAAGTTTATTTGAATTAATGGAAATGTTTTGTATTGTTTTACTTTTAATTAACTGTAATAGCCCTGTTCACAACTCACTCGATTCAAAGCAGCTTCACAGAAAGTCATACTGTAGTGTCTGTAATGCTTTAACTAAGCAGGTTTAGAGTCAAGCAGCCGGTCAGATTAGCAGCAGTGATTTTCAGACAGTTGTGTTGTGTGTTAAAGCATTAATTCACAGTCATCACACACACACACACACGCGCGCGCGCATGCTCGTGTCTGGAGCGGTGAATGCCTGAATTACCCACGTGTCTCTCTGATGAAACACTTTAGTCCGTCACATTGAAAAGCCTTTCACACGTATTTTATGATGGTTTTAAAGCGACTCGTCGTCTATGTAAATGTCATACGCTCGCTGTAATTGCTCTGACCTTTGGAACGCTTCAGTGTGGGCAAACACGTCATGTGACGATCTGCACACGTCTCCATCCTGTGATGTAGTGACCGAGTGACACGTCTGCTAAACGTGAGGAAAGTGCAGCTGAATCTGACTGTCACACGTGTCTGCTGTCGTTCAGATGATTGAAATCTCACGCTCTTCTGAATCTGCTGTAGAAATGAAAACACACACGTATACAGTATTTGGAAACTCAAGTCACACTTTAGCATGTCTGAATCTTGTTGCATCAGATACAAAGAATGAAAGCGAGCGGCTTCTGTGCTGCAGTGATGCTGGAGGTCGCTCATGAAATGATCAGTGCTCTGCTGATCTCATGGCTGTCTGAAGTCAGATATCCTCAAGGTTTCCTAGAAGAAGAACCACTAATGTATTTCATCAAACTGACTATTTCATCAAGTTTGACTAAGAGTTTTGACTGAAAAGTCTACTTGTAATATATTTCTTTAAACTCAATGCCACTTGTTTCAATAATTTGTTATATAATGCAAGGACATTTACTGAACTGACCTTCATTGATAAACTGACTGTTTTCTATTGTCTTCTAGCATTATTGACAAACAATTTTCCAGTTTGACAGTAAAGCTGCTTTGACTCAATCAGTATTGTAAAAAGTGCTTTAGAAATAAAGGTGACATGACTTGACATTTATATCATTTTATTTTATTTTCATTTATTTTTTTGTGGTTCAAGTATCCAGATTCAGTCGGCACACCTGATCACAGTCCAGTTTCTTCGGGTCGAGGAGTGAGTTTGAAGTGCTTTGAGATGTCTGTGTGTGTCTGTG
>NW_015546064.1:289839-293515 GCF_001515605.1 Sinocyclocheilus anshuiensis | reverse complement strand
AACCGTTTTAAAAGTATCGATTTGGCACCGGTATCGAAAAAAACCCAAACGATACCCAACCCTAGTGTGAGTGAATGAGTGTGTATGAGTGCATGTAAGTGTGTGTGTGAGTGAGTGAATGAGTGTGTATGAGTCAGTGCATGTAAGTGTGTGTGTTTAGTGTTGTGTTTCCCGATCTGTGCCGAGTCGTCAGGCAGTGGTTTCCATGGTAACGCTGTGGCTGCTGACCTGCGTGTCCTGTGATAAACTCTTTTATAAACGCATCCTTCTGTCTCTGGATTTTCTGCATATTAATGAGCTGCCCTGAACTGACAGATATTTGGGAATAACTCTGAGAGTGTCTTCTAACCAGCAAACACAGCTGATATTCCTTACTAAAGCACTGGAGCTGCTGTGATTTCAGTGACGTCTGATGAGTGACACATACACACACAAACACACACACAAACACACGCACACACACACACACACACAGGTGATTTATAAGCGTTTTGAAAAGTGGGGACATGGGGTAATGTCCTGAAAAGTCATCTTCTCCTTGTAATACCTATGTCATACCTTTGTCATTATACAAATTTATGTCCTCATTTGTCACAAAAAGGCGCGCACACACACACACACACTCTCACATACACACACTCTCACACACGCACCCTCACACACACATCCTCACACACACACTCTCACATACACACACTCTCACACACGCACTCTCACACACACACACACTCACTCACACACACTCACACACTTAAATGGTTTTCTACCCAACATTCAGTTTAATGGAATCAACATTGAAACACACACACACACACACACACACACACACACACACACACACACACACACACACACACACACTCACAGAGAGAGAGAGAGCTATCTGTCTCTGTGGTGTTGTTTGTAGGTCCTGCAGGAGCAGAGAGGTGCATGATGGGAAGTGTAGTGTTCTGCAGGAACAAATGAGATCATTACAGCTCCAGTCTGAAGGCTAGTAAGTTCATTAAGATCATCTATAACACACGTTTATATTCCAGACACATGGCACTAAACGCAGGAGGGATTTCTCCTTTTGGACTGGGAAGGACGTTTTGATTTCTGAAAGTCAGCATATGTTTTATAGTCCAGTGGAGCAAGCGGTGCGTCCAGACGCGTTGGTTTTTGATCTTGAATCATCGTTTCTGTCATTCAGGTGTGTTGTTGCTCTCGTCGATGACATGGTGAATAACCGTGTTTTCTTCACAGGATTAATATACACATGAGAGACGCATCGGTGAAGATGACGGCGTTAGCTTCGGCTCTGAAGGTTCCCGCGTGTGTCGCTACAGAAGAAAGATCTGGAGGCATGAAGAGCGTTTGAGGCGTGTGTCGCCTGCAGCGGCTGTTGAGCTGCTGTCTGTGATTAGACTCTCTGAGTAATATTGATTTGAAGCCCTGTGAGTGTGTGAGTGTGTGAGTGTCTGTGAGTGTCTGTGAGTGTGTGAGTGTGTGAGTGTCTGTGAGTGTGTGAGTGAGTATGTGAGTGTGTGAGTGTGTGTGTGAGTGTGTGTGTGAGTGTGTGAGTCACTGTTTACACGCTTCAATCCTGATCATGCTAGACCGAGAACACGTCAGAAATAAACTCCACAGGCCTCACATGTTCACAGGTTCAGATGAACAGATGATCACATCGGTTAACGACGGATGAGCTGTTGTTTATGTATTATTTCATTATAATGATAGCTGCATTTCTGCTGCAGTCAAAGTCTTTAGATTCATGCATACTTAGATCGTTTGTGTTTATTTTGAATCAGTGAGACCCAGATCATGATGTTAATGGAGCTACTGGTTTTCCAGGTTTAGCTCATGTCTGTGCGCTGAAGTGAATCATGATGGAGTTTCTCAGTATTATTGGTCTCTGCTCAGGAAGCGCAGCAGTGGTTTCTGACATCACTTCCTCCCACACGCGTGTCACGGTTCATGAACTCGTTTAGTCTCCTGTAAGGAGGACGCCGCTGCAACATCAGTGTTTGATCAGCAGAGCTGCGGTGTTTTCCTGAATAAAGCTCAGATCAGAAACTCTGCAGTTCGTGACTCATTTATTTCTCATTCTCTCAGAGTCCGGTGGAAGGTTTCTGATGGTTTTGAATTGGATTGGATTATGAGTGATTCAGTCACTGACTCAGATTGTGGGCGAGAGACACTCGAAGCACCTGATCAAACACAGGAGAGAGAGTCAGTCAGAAAGCACAGCGCTTAAACCGTCTCACACTCTTAATATCTCACGTCCTTCTTTAAATGCTCGTGAAACCCATTTTATTTCTGAACGTGCTTTTTATTTAGCGCAAACTGATCCAGATTCATATCCCAGTCTTATTATATGCAATTTTTTTAATAAACAGCAGCTAAACTCGAGCAGTGATCATCATGCAGTAAATGGAAATAAGTGACTTTTAATAATGTATGTGTGTGTTCTGCAGGAGTTTGGAGCGATTTGTTTATTTATTTTAATTTATTTATTTATTTTTGGGGGAAATTTGATTGAAAATCCATTTGACTGCCCAATCTGATGCACTTGTTCTGCTGGATTAAATGAATAATGTCACAGAAAATGATACAGTTACATGTATAAATTAAGATAAATGTTACTGAAATATTAAACGTGAGTGTTTGCATGAATGGTGAATGTTAGTGATGTGGATGCATGAGAAAACACAAACACTTTGACAGACTCGAAGGATGTCATTCGGCCAGAACATAAGTTCATGAGTCTGTGTATCGTCTAGTTTTACTCGCGGGTGTTCACGTTCACTGCGAGCTGGACGCTGGAGCATCTCAAACACTGATTGTCATTGAATGAAGGGTAGCTGTTTCTGTCTGTGAATGAGCAGAATCTCCGCTGATGTGACTCTTTTGGCCGTCTGTCTGATGGCGTTCAGTGAGGATCTCTGGGTCAGGCTTCATTATGCGTGATAGTGAATATGTGTGTAAGTGCAGATGTTCTGCAGTGCCACTGATCAGGTTTCCTGAGGTTTTCAGCTTGCTTTGTGTGTTGTATTTTAGTGCTGCTGTTTCTAGCACACATTCAGCGTTCTCTCTCTGTCTCTGTCTCTCTGCAGTCGTGTGGAATCATGGGAAGTGTTTCTCAGGGAGCAGATGCTTGTTTGAGTGTGTGGGATGCTGTCAGACGCCGCAGAAAATGACTTTGTGTCGTCCCTCTGTTTGGAAAATGAAATGAAAGCTCAATTGTGACTCGTTTAACACTTACAGACTCGTAAACTGTTTCTTCTTCATTCAGTCAAATGTCATCGTGTAGTCGCTCCACTTTAGTCTGATTGCGGTGAAGATCCATGTGACGTGTGCAGCAGGAACACATCAGAGTTTCTGAAATAAATACAGATGATTTAACGGACACATACCAACTGTCCCATAATTCAAGAGTCTGAACAAACACACTGATATGATATATGTGTTTAAAGAGTATTCTGAGACTGACTAGATAAAACAAATGTCATCATTAGTTGTCGTGTGTGTGTGTCTGTCTGTCTGTCTGTCTGTCTGTCTGTCTGTCTATTGTAATTTTTATTATTTTCATAGTTTATATTATATAATTCACGTCTGCTCTCACGTGTGTGTGTGTGTGTGTGTGTGTGTGTGTGTGTGTGTGTGTGTGTGTGAGTGTGTGTGTGTGTGTGTG
>NW_015546064.1:288637-288959 GCF_001515605.1 Sinocyclocheilus anshuiensis | reverse complement strand
TGTGTGTCTGTGTGTGTGTGTGTGTGTGTGTGTGTGTGTGTGTGTGTGTGTGTGTGTGTGAGGTCTAGAGTATAAATGAACTTTTGTATGATGGTGATCATCATCATCGCCTGTCTGTCTTTCTCTCTCTCCACTGACGCTCATGAAGTGATCTTTGTCTTTTGTTTGAGTGTGTTTCTAGTGTGATATAAGGTTTGGTCATGAATCTCCGTGAGTCACTTTGCTCATGTTCACAGCTGCACATTTGAACGAGAGGAAGCGGAGCTCTTCAAACCCTCATGAGCCTTAGTCAGTCCTTCAGTCCTGGAAACAAATGATGAAC
>NW_015546064.1:287403-288615 GCF_001515605.1 Sinocyclocheilus anshuiensis | reverse complement strand
TCACTCACTCACTCACTCACTCACTCACTCACACACAGACACACAGACGCTGGTCTCCTGTGGTCAGTTTGTCTCAGGTCAGCTGCTAGTGGGGCAACAGTCTAAGAGAGCGAGATTATTGCAATTAGTTTAATAATTGATTAATCTGTTGATTTTTTTCTTGTTTAATCATATAATTGGATGGAAAAATTAAATAATTACTCATTAATAGTTTGAATTAATTTGAATCCTTTATTTGTTTAAAAAATGTTATGCCACATCCTGCAGTGTTTCCTCTGAATAATGTGCAGTTTGAAGGCAAATTAAAAGAAATATAGTGAATGTATCTTTGTAGACTGTAGGGTTGTGCTGGTAGACGTCGATAGTCAAGACGATATTAGGCTCATTCTCCTATTAATGTATTCAATTATTATTATTATTAGGCGGCCTATTATAATTCGGCTTATTATCCTATATTGCCGTGCTATTTCACTCCAGCACCGCACTTCACACACTCACGCAAATGAGGATTAGAGGCTGTAGCCGGTGAAGGAGTCTCCATCCACAAACACAGACGTACATCGTCTGCTGATATAAGGTAGTCCTATTTCATTGCACTTTAACAAGTAATCTGAACGGCCTATATATGTGCAATATTTTAACCGAGCCCTCACTAACTGAGTTTAATGCACAGTTATGTTAGAAAGCATCTCATTCTTGTTTCTGTGGCGGTACGTTGGGCTCGTCATGCTGCGTGCGGTCCAGAGCGCTGTGTGACTGATGTATCTGTTTAATTTAAGTCCAAATATATGAACTTTGAATTATGAAGTAGTAATAGTTAATATATTATATGAATTATATGAACCTGTTTTAAATACTTTTATATTCAATGTATTCGTTTATGTCCAATATTTAGTATTAAACTACTGGTCTTTAAAATAAATCTACTTTTGACTGTTGACTGATTTTGCAGACCTTTTAGACTGATAACTTCTGTGCGCCGATGCTGAAAACTTGTCACAGGACGCGCGGTCATAATAGGCTGATGATACACCGGGCAACTTTTTGAGCAATGTTGCCATCAACAGGCAACCAGGTGAGACACAGGGCCCACGACCGATCTAAAGTGTCCAGATAGACATTTGTTACCCATTCTCAATGTGAAAGTGCCTAAGCAAAATTGCTCAAAATGTTGCACCGAATATATATATATGAACTAGCTGTTTTAAATAT
>NW_015546064.1:284394-286707 GCF_001515605.1 Sinocyclocheilus anshuiensis | reverse complement strand
CAAACCACAAATGTTTAAAATCAATAAATAATTTTTACTGTATGTAAGTGAAACCAAGCAGCTCCGTAACTGTACAAAAAAATATATATCATTAAAATGATTAGTCAGGGCATAAGACAAGCAATACACAGGTATTGCACGAAAACGTTTTTGTCAAGGATCTTCCCTGGGAAGTTCAGCGGGGGGTTTGTGCGAGCGCTCTCTGACAGTGGTACAGGATGCAGTCTGGGAGAGCAGGATGAGGAGAGCGCAGCCACATGGCCAGAGCAGTGCCGTTCACTCTGCAGTGCAGGAGACAGGGGGCGCCGCTGAGCAGCCGACATGCTACGATTCCCTCTGAGCCTGAAACAACAACACATGACTGATGGGCTGCTTCCCCTAAATAGTGTGTAAATTATAGTCAGTAATGGTGCATGCTTGAAACGGAATGTAAAATGACTGCAAATCACGTGAAAGTAAGTGAACTGCAATATGTTTTACCGATGATGTCCACTACATGTAGCTGTAGGGCGTCTTTGAGAGCGTTCAGGGTGGTTCTGAGCGGGTCGCCGGCATCTGTGAGCAGTTTCAGATTCTGTTTGACGTCATGAGACAGAGACAGCCAGAGTTTCCCATATTCCTCCGTGGTTACAACCAAAGGCCTGTGTGTGACAGAGAGAAATGAGTTCATTTAAATAAGTCTCAAAGTCAAAAAGCTCGCAACAAAGTGAAATGCTTTGAAGTCATTTGTTGGTATTTGTGTTTCACTTTCATTTTATATTCAGTGGGGGGGACAAAAAAAAAATTAGAAATTGCAACCTGAAATTGGTTGCAATGTGCACATCTTTAACCTCACTGGATTACATAATAATTCATATTAATTGATACAATGAACTTAGTGTACATGCATGTTTTTACATTGTACTTATATTTAAAAAAAAAAAAACATGCATGTAATTACATTTATAATTCACTGTTGACCCATTCCTTAGGCTGATGAAACATGGGGCAACTTTTTGAGCAATGTTGCCATCAACAGGCAACCAGGTGAGACACAGGGCCCACGACCGATCTAAAGTGTCCAGATAGACATTTGTTACCCATTCTCAATGTGAAAGTGCCTAAGCAAAATTGCTCAAAATGTTGCACCGAATATATATATATGAACTAGCTGTTTTAAATATTTTTATATTTAACATGTTAGTTTATCAGTATGTTTGAAAGTATAGGCCTATTATTTAGGTTAGTGATGCTTCCACGCTCTCTCTCTCTCTCTCTCTCTCGATTTAAAACACAAATCGGTGTACTGTCTTTTGGTCCAATAAGTAATATCTCTGTCTTATCCGAATTGAATAAGAGAAAATTATTGCTCATCCAATCTTTTACATTTTTGACACACTCTGTTAGCTTAGATAATTTAGAAGTTTCATCTGGTCTTGTCGAGATATATAGTTGAGTATCATCAGCATAACAGTGGAAACTAATCCCGTATTTTCTAATAATATTACCAAGGGGCAACATGTATATTGAAAATAGCAGAGGACCTAGGACAGATCCTTGTGGCACTCCTTGTTCTTGTCATAGGCTATTTCATAAAATAGTTATGAAATAGCCTATGACAAGTACAGAGTCTCTCTCTTGCCCCCACCCACCCATGCACGATAATATCAATATCACACAGGCTGGCGCTATGACGATTCGAAAAATGACCATATCGCCCAACACTAGTAGACTGTGCCATTAAACATGCAAAAAATTACTTTACAGTCTAAAAAAACAATTTCTGATCGCTTACCATTTGAAAGAAGTTAAAATCACTCAATAAAAAAAATGAAAGTATTTAAACTGAATTGAAAAACAGAGAGAGATTCAAACCTAGAAAAAACAAGTTTGTCAGAGACAGATTTCCCAGAATGCATTGCTGCCATCGATGTGATGTATATCTGTAATTAATGAGGACAGTCACGTTTCTACAGCATGAAAGCAGCTTCACTCCAGCAGAAGAATAGACTGCTAGAGAGAGAGAGAGAGAGAGAGAGAAGGCAGGGAGGAGTTTGGTTTCCCAGCATGCTTTGTGTTTGGTGCAGGTGAGTGACTGTGTGATAAGAGCTGATGGTGAAGCTGCTTCTCTCTCTCTCTCTCTCTCTCTCTCTCTCACGCTGACATTTCACCAGGCGTGTGTGATGGACGGCCTGCGGGCAGACGAGTGTTTGTGCGCTGAGCGGGTCTGGCAGAGAGCGATAAGAGGCAGCCACACACACTCAAACACACACATTCTGGCCAGAGAAACATTCTTGCGCTGTGACAGATGTAAGCGTATGAAATCACATGCAC
>NW_015546064.1:279352-283875 GCF_001515605.1 Sinocyclocheilus anshuiensis | reverse complement strand
CCCCCCACACACACACACGCGTGCTCTGGCTGGTGTTCTTCATGTGGATTGTGATGGAGACTGAGATCTGTAACACACACGTGCAGCTTCAGTCGGACGGTCACAGGCGTCCATAACTTCTGCTCCTCTGCAGGGCGACAGATGCTGTGTTTGAGACGCGAGACACGTTGACCATTAAAATGAAGAGAAAATAACAAGATTTCCACTAATCTAGACGCTCACATGTGAGAAACCTGCCTTCATTTAGAAGGACTAGAAATAACACACATTTTTGGATGAAAAAAAGTGTTTTAATTCTTTGCTGCTGTTTCTGTCTAGAATGGGGTCACATGTTTGACGTCTCTTGTGCAGGTCGAAGCTGTGTTGTTTATCTGAAGGGTCAGTGGTGTCGTGTGTGATTTAGGTGGACAGATTCTGTACAGCTGCTGTAGTTTTACACACAGATTCACACGAATCTGTATGTAATTCGTGTGAATAGTCAGAATGGTTATATTTCTGAAAGTGTGATTAATGTCCACCGTATGGAAGCTGAATCAGTGTCTGCTATAGCTGGATGGTATGTCAAGTCAAGTCACCTTTATAGCGCTTTATACAGTACTGATTGTGTCAAAGCAGCTTTACAGTGTCAAACCGGAAAATAGTTTGTCAATGCAAGAAGACAATAACAGAGTCATTTTTCCAGTTAAAAATGTATGTACTGTATATATCATGGCGACAATTTAAAGTGTGTATCAGTAGAGATTTTGCTGTATCATTTATATTTTGATATGTAAATATATCCACAACGGAAGTTTTTGACATGTTAACGTGATAAAGAAACATGCATGATAGAGAAAATAAAGCAAAGGAGGTGCTTGATGTTCAAATAGCTTATTTGTATTTATTTATTTATTTAAAAAAAAAAAAAATTTTTTTTTGCTTCATTTGTTTATTGAACTTTTACAATAATAACAGGGTAAAAATACTGTAAAAAGAGTTTAAATTAAACAAGCTAAATTTAAAATACATACGTTTGAAACATACATTAAAAAAAAGTACTCAATACATAATTATGCTGTAATAATAAAAGAAGTTATGGATGGACATAACCAAAACATATGTATCAGATGTGCAGGGACCTGATGGCAACGATCCCACAGAGGATCAAGACTCTGCTTGATTTTTGCTAACCTCACTTTTGTCCAGTGAATTCGATGAATACATTTTAATAGGATAAGACTATGTCGTGCACAAATAGAAGTGGTATGGAAGAAGATCTGGCTCCAGGTCTCAGTGCAACTCGTGTGCTGACTGACACTCACCTGAAGCGCATGCAGAAAGCTCTGACCGCACGCTATCATCAATGCTGCTCTCTTATACAGTTTATTGCACTTGAATATTCAGAATATCATCAGAATGAATGTAAAGAGTTGGGAGAAAATCGCATGTGTATCATCATGTTGGATTCGTGCTTTAGGTCTTAGAGTGACAGCAGCCTAATAAACCTGCTGCTGCCGTCTGTGTCTTTAATGATAATCAAACAACAAAAGACAGAGAGAAAATCACTCACTGCTCTTGACTGAATCACTTTAGTAGCTTTAATAAGAATCAATGTATATTTCATTCACACAGTGAAGACTATGCCGTTTTATTTGACATTTGATTCATTTTCTCTTGTATTTCTTGCGTGAATGCTGCTGATAGATCTGCTGTATGTGAATAATTTAAAGCAGTGTTTATTGAATTTGCATGTTTCGTATGTTATATTTGTCCTGATATTTGTTATTTGCATCTTTGTTCTTATTTTTAATAACAAAAATAACTCATGAACTGTATTGTTGTCATGGAATAAAGTTATCTTACCTGTAGTATCTCCAGCAAACACATCAGATGATCCCGCTCCGTTTCTCCTGCAGCGTCCTGAATCAGACTCGCGCAGCGTTGGTCAGCTGTGTTGTGTTTATTGCTTTGAGTAGGTCAGCGTGTCCTTTCCACAGCGCTTCATTCGGTTGTTC
This sequence comes from Sinocyclocheilus anshuiensis, assembly GCF_001515605.1. Lineage (NCBI taxonomy): Eukaryota > Metazoa > Chordata > Actinopteri > Cypriniformes > Cyprinidae > Sinocyclocheilus > Sinocyclocheilus anshuiensis. Next base: position 281,881 of record NW_015546064.1, on the reverse strand, counting down.
TCGGCGTGTCGGAGCAGACCTTGATTTTCCAGTGTTTCTGTCTCTGGTTCCGAGCCTCTCATGACTGAAGAGACCTCAGATGGATTCGGGCCCGCTGGGATCACACACACACCCGTCCATCCGGCCGGCCAAGCCCCACCCGCTCACAGATATAACTCTCTTTCAGAGCAGGGGCTGCTGGGTAATTGGATTTAATTTGATTTAGCAGCTCATTGACCTTGTGGTCAAACTATCCTGCCCTAACAATGAGACCACGGAGCGAGAAGATCCCACACACGCCGTATCCCACCAGTTCTGCTGCTTATTAACTCATTAATATTCCCCAGTCGTCAATGTCAAGAGATTCAGACCATGAAACCGAGTTTCCTCTTCTGAAAGGAAGTTTGAGGTCAGAAACGCCGTGAGCGTTCATTCCCCGCCGCAGTTTCGTAACGTGTGTTACTGTGTCTGTATCAGACCTCCGTTCCCATACTAGTCAGGAAGCTAGTTAACCTGTGGACTAACTGACCTGCATTATAAAGGCCTGCGTGTCTGCATTGAGAGTTTCAGCAAACGCGTGCACAAACGTTTTCGCTCTTCAGAGAATCTGAGCGCTTCTGTTTAACAGCTGCATTTACTGCGATACGTCTCATTTACCGCGGTGTGTTTCCCTCAGGCTGGGTCTCTTCACTACACGTGTTTTGGTTTGATATATGTATTTGCTTTTCCCTTTGAGGAAGATAAGCGTGTGAAGTGTTCAGGGCTCCGGCTATTTGTGGTTTTCAAAGACGAATCATTTCAGTCTTCCTTTCGTCTTTCCAGGTAGCCCTCAGTAATTGATTGGCTTGCCGTTTGTTTCGGTGGGAGAGGCCATGCTTTGCTGGCAGCCTGTTGTTCTCTGTAAATGTTGTTGGCTCTGATGTTTTCCTTCACGTCATCTTTGAGAGGTTCGTTCACCTCGGGCTCTCAGCGCCGTCTCAATCCTGTTGACCTGCTCAGATGATCAGAACTCGAGTGAGTCTGTGCTTCTCTCGTACTGACATTTACATCGTTCAGCAGATGTTCTGAATGACGAAAAACACAGTCGATTTATCATTCAGAAGTGCATGTGGAGAATGGCATGGTTATTAACATCCAACCACGGATTGGCATGTTGTTATCTCAGAAACAGGCTCAGCCATCACATTAAATCTGGTAAACTGGTTATATATTTATGTTTCAGTATAATTACGCACGCTATACCAGGGGCGGTTCTAAACCCTTTTTAGGTGGGTTTCAGCCCCACTATCTGTCACCTTAGCCCCCCAAAACTATCTTAACGATCAGGCCAGTGCTGCTTCCTCGAGAAAGTTTTTCATTCTCACGTGTTTTAAGTCTTGTCAGTTTAAACCTTAAAGTGATTTTAAGCCATTTAAGCCCAAGACATCTGAATGCGGTACTCACGCACTGTGATAGAGCGTTTCTATGCGCACCGCTCACACACCTGAAGTGCACAAACAGATAGCCTTCTCAGACAGCAGGTGAAAAACCAATGGCTGTCTTGACAAATATCCTTGTAAGCACAGTCAGTTGTTTTAAGTTAATGTAAACAGTAAAGAAAATATCAAATGTACATCAGTATAACGGATCCATGCATTTCTTATGTAAAAAATAAATAAGAAGAAAAATTGTTCGCGGCTTTAATGGATATTTGCTTTTATGTTAATGTTAATAAAGTAATTCGGTGTGACTACAGTAATACGGGGGGGTGTTGGATGGTGGGGGGGTGCGAGTGAAATTATACAAACTTGGGGGGGCGCATGTCCTAAAAGGTTGAAAACCCCTGGGTTAGACCAACACAGGATTTAGTGCGCGTGCGCATTTAGAGTGGTTCTTTCACTGCAAGATTCAGTCTATTAATATGCATTAAGAATGATCACATAATTCAAGATAAGGAGGCAGAAAATATATATACATTGAAATATATCAAAAACTTTAGGAGTCAGCTGTCCACGGTAGTCCTTAAGATATCAGCACAATAACACACTCAGCAAAATATCGTCTAATTATCTTTATCGATAAAATCACAGAAAATATTGAGATATTATTTTTTGTCAATATCGCACACCCCTAGTACTGACAAAATGATTTGCAACGGTCGCTTTGTCACGCCCAGTGTAGACGGCCTCAAATTGTTGGTGTATTTGTCTTTTTTTTTTTTGGCTAGTAGAAGTTATGAATGTCCGGTAACTTAAAAATTTAGTAGCCAAATTGGCTGGTGAGTGAAAAAATTAATTTCAATCCCTGAATGGTTACTATCAACTGTTTGCTTACCAACATTATTCAAAATATCTTAATTTGTGTTCAAGAGAAGAAAGAAGCATGTACAGGTTTGACACAACTTGAGGGTGAGTAAATGATGACAGAATTTTCATTTGTCAATGGACTATACTTTTAAGCATTACAGCAGAGCTATTTGGATTTCATGGATCTCTAGTTTGGCAGCTCCTCTGCAGAGGAACAGACATTACAAAGCTTCTAGAGAGCAATTTTCTAGAAATTAGTGAAATG
>NW_015546064.1:273192-276830 GCF_001515605.1 Sinocyclocheilus anshuiensis | reverse complement strand
GCGAGTGAGTGAGTGTGCATGTGCGTGTGCGTGTGCGAGTGCGAGTGCGAGTGCGTGAGTGTGTGTGAGTGTGAGAAAGAGAGAGTGTGAGTGCGTATGCGTGTCTGTGAGAATTTTTAGTGTAGGAGGAAAGTCCATCTCCATCAAGTGCGAGTGCGTGTGAGAGAGTGTGAGTGTGCGAGTGAGTGAGTGCGTGTGAGAGAGTGTGAGTGTGCGTGTGCGAGTGAATGAGTGCGAGTGTGTGTGAGAGAGTGTGAGTGTGCGAGTTAGTGAGTTTGCATGTGCGTGTGCGAGTGCGTGAGCGTGTGTGAGCGTGAGAAAAAGAGAGTGTGAGTGCGTATGTGTGTGTGTGAGAAGTGCGAGTGAATGAGTGTGAGTGCGTGTGCGAGTGCGTGTGAGAGAGTGTGAGTGTGCGAGTGAGTGAGTGCGTGTGCGTGTTTGAGAGTGTGAGTGTGCGAGTGAGTGAGTGCGTGTGAGAGAGTGAGTGTGCGTGTGCGAGTGAATGAGTGCGTGTGCGAGTGCGTGTGAGAGTGTGAGTTAGTGAGTTTGCGAGTGCGTGTGCGAGTGCGTGTAAGAGTAGTGTAGGAGGAAAGTCCATCTCCATCAGAGGTAGATTCAGAGAATCTGAGTGCGTGTGAGAGAGTGTGAGTGGGAGTGTGCGAGTGAGTGAGTGCGAGTGCGTACGAGTGAGTGTGCGAGTGAGTGAGTGAGTGAGTGAGTGCGAGCGCGTGTGAGAGAGTGTGAGTGTGCGAGTGAGTGAGTGAGTTCGAGTGCGTGTGAGAGAGTGTGAGTGTGCGAGTGAGTGAGTGCGTGTGAGTGAGTGTGAGTGTGCGAGTGAGTGAGTGCGAGTGCAAGTGAGAGTGTGTGAGTGTGCGAGTGAGTGAGTGCGTGTGAGTGGGAGTGTGCGAGTGAGTGAGTGCGAGTGCGTGTGAGTGAGTGTGAGTGGGTATGAGTGAGTGTGAGTGGGTGTGTGCGAGTGAGTGAGTGCGAGTGCGTGTGCGAGTGCGTGTGAGAGAGTGTTAGTGTGCGAGTGAGTGAGTGCGTGTGCGTGTGAGAGAGTGGGAGTGTGTGTGTGCGAGTGAGTGAGTGCGAGTGCGTGTGAGTGTGAGTGTGCGAGTGAGTGAGTGCGTGTGAGAGAGTGTGAGTGTGAGTGTGCGTGTGCGAGTGAATGAGTGTGAGTGCGTGTGCGAGTGCGTGTGAGAGAGTGTGAGTGTGCGAGTGAGTGAGTGCATGTACGTGTGAGAGAGTGGGAGTGTGTGTGAGTGCGAGTGCGTGTGAGATTAGTGTAGGAGGAAAGTCCATCTCCATCAGAGGTAGATTCAGAGAGACTCATGCTCATGAGACACAAACTGAACCCAGAAACAAAACTGTCCTAATCTCTGCCAGAACGACTTCAAAGGCGTCTTCTATTGCTAATATCCCTCATTTTTGCAGCAGAGTTGCATGCAAGCAGGTTTTTCTGTGAGACAAAGGTGCCGTGTGGAGCTGAATGCCTCCGGAGCGCCAGATAATCCTGTTTCCTGCTTATGGCCATTTTTCTTTCACAAATTGTATTATTATTATTACTATCATTATCATTATTAGTGCTCTATTGTAGTTTTTATTAATATTTAGAATTTTTATTATATTATAAAAAGTCATTTTTGGTCAGTTTTACTCATTTAAAAGGATAGTTCACCTTCAGTTGCTGGTCCCCATTGACTTCCATAGTATGGAAGAAAAAAACCCACCAGACTCCCTCTGACTGTGAAAACATGTTGCCTGTCTACTTGTAAATAATAATCTATTTTCGTTGAGGGAAAATGTCATTCTGCTGTTAAACAAAACGCTGTTTTCAGTGGGGATTCGCTCTTCAAACTGAATCTTTTCGGCGTTCCTGACGCGTATTCCCTGAAGGTCATTATGTTTAATTAATCTCCAGCCAGAGTGAGATGCAGCCTGTGTTTTATTAAATCGTTAGCCTTCACTTTGATTGACAGGTTTTGATGATGAAGGTTTACAGATGAAGATGTCCTCTGTATTCCAGCGCGTGAGAATCGAAATGAAATAATGTGTGCGCGCTCGCCGTGAACCTCGAGGGAAGGTTTGAGAGGAACACATACTCCAATCAATCAGCGTGAGATGCTGATGCTTTCAGACGCTCTGCACTCCATTGCTTCTCATTCACACAGATGTATTAATATTCTCCACAAGAACGCGCTCGGTTCGGTGCTGATGAAGATCTCGCGGGTGTGTTCCACAGTGACTGCGTGATGAACGCTTCCTCTATTGATTTCATTGGAAACAGCAGCATCTTCTCTAAGTTTTCATTGTGAGTTTAGCGTGCTAATTGCGTTCAGATAAGTTAGTGGGTAGAGCAGATTTGTGTGGCGTCTCTGCGTGAGGACATTAATTTCTCGTTACTGGATGTGTGTGTCGCACCTGCTGCGCGTCGCGTGGTTTCTCTCGCCGAGGCCAGCGTTCAGGACATTAAGCAGAGCTTCATTACTCCAGTCTAATGAGAGTGTTAAAATATAACCAGCGAGAGATCATTTAGATGAGATCTTAAACACAAACGCTGCAGGCTGTACACTGCTCACACGGCGCTTTTGTTTCGTTAAAGAAGTGATTTAAGAATGTTATTGATGGCCTGAACTGAAATCAAAGGTTTCCGTGTTATTTTCATATAATTACAGTTTTCATAAATAGTTTGAAATACTTTTCTATATTTATATTGTTCTTTTTCATATTTTATTTTTGTAGTAATTTCCGTTGTGTGTTTTTGTCCTTTTGTTATTTATTTATATTATGGATGCAGCGATAAAAGGTTTCACAATAAACCACAGTAAAATTCCCATATATACTGTATATGTGTGTATAAAATATGTAAGGGATAGTAAATTAAAGCATTAAAAGGCATTAAAGCGGAGTGCATTAAAATAGTTTAAAGGGGTCATATGATGCGATTTCAATTTTTCCTTTCTCTTTGGAGTGTTACAAGCTCTTGGTGCATAAAGAAGATCTGTAAAGTTGCAAAGACTAAAGTCTCAAATCCAAAGAGATATTCTTTATAAAAGTTAAGAGTCAGCCACACCTACCTAAAACGGCTCGTTCTAACACGCCCCCACATACCTACATCACTATGTGGGAAGATTTGCATAACGCCGCCCAAATGTTCACGCAAAGAAAGAAGGCGTAACTTTTATTCTCGCTGTAGTATTGTTGCCGCCGCCGTCATGTCGTGAAGACGCTGTGTGTTTCGTTGTGAAAGCGAAACTACTTTGTTTGGTCTTCCAAAAGAGGACACGACTAGAAATCAGTGGTTAAGTTGTATTTACTACACTGTTCCAGAACAGTTTAACCCAAATATTCAGATGTGTGCTGCACATTTTATGGAGGACTGTTTCCTGATCCTGGGAGAGTAGACTACAATGCCGGCTTTTCTGACTCACAGACTGTAAGTACGTTTTTTATATTTAAAGATTTTGCCACTGATGATTCAAACGTGAGTTTTGAGCAGTGTAGAGTAGCGCTTGTTGTTTGTCATTTCTCCGATCACAAATGCAGACATGGTTTTATGTTTACGCGGCGCGATGCAACCAGGGCCGCATTGAGACCGCACTGGGCCCCGGGGCTATGACTTACTGCAGGGCCCCCAT
>NW_015546064.1:258296-272855 GCF_001515605.1 Sinocyclocheilus anshuiensis | reverse complement strand
TAATGTTTTTTTAACCTTAAACCGCATAAACACATTGCATTACACCAAATACACAACATAATGTCCTTTTTAGCAATGTCATATGACCCCTTTAATGCACAGCTAGTCGTGTATGATCTCGCTTATACCATGGTAATTTGCCAGCATTGACAAGTTAAAGCTGTTAATGATGTTTGCAGCGCAATATTTGACCGGAAGGGTATAAATTATGGTTATTTTCGTCAGTCACAGCTCATGATCTCTAGCATTCTGCCCGCATCAAATCAGACACAGAGGTGAAATATGCGGTAAGATTTGAGAACATTTGAATTAATTAGCGATCGAGTGATAGATAGATAAATAGACAGACAGACAGACCGATAGATAGATAGATAGATAGATAGATAGATAGATAGATAATTCAATGGCCTGGAGTCAATTATTCAGCTTATACTACAGTTACCACACCTCAAGACATGTTTGGATGTTTTATTTTAAGACATTTGTCAGGTTTTTGTCCTTAAAACGCTCTTGTGTGTAGGATTAATTTATTCCGCATCCAGGGCCAGATTTACCTCTTTTCGTGACATAGGCAAAACAAATTTTTGGGCCCCCCTTCCCTATTAATATAATAGGCCTAATATGACCACCCCAGCAAACAAAAATATTTCTTAATCATGGAAACCCTTACTATGTTTTCTATCGCAATAAGCACTTGCGTTCAGTCAATAAAAATTGAATGTAGCTCTTAATTTGTTTGAGAACTCAGAAGGACCATTCCATTAATAGGCGCGGCGTTTTGGCCACATAACCACTTCAGGAGTGCATTATTTCTCGGGCTGGAGTCACAATCACACATCAAGACCTTATTCAGATTATTTGTTTCAAGACATTTGACATGTTTCCGTCCTGAAATCTCGTGTGTGTTGAACTAGCTAATTTTTTACGGACCTCATCCCAAACCTTTGGTTGCAAATTCCAAAACGTCATTTTAGAGCTAATAGAGGCTTCAGACATTTATTTGCAGGCTAACGCAGTTATTAATGCAGTCTAACGAAGTTATTAGAGAGAGAGAGCGAAAGAGAGAGAGAGGGAGATATAAGTGCGTGTGAATACGTGCGTCTGTGCATCTCTCAGCAGTGTTCAGCAGCAGCGTCTACAGCAGCAGAATCTTTAAGTTGAACTGCTTCAAGAACCTCGCTACTGAGAAATGTCATGTAGCTTTTCAGCTGCGAAACTATTTTATTGCTAAATTTGTGGGGCAGCCGCAGCTCTGACAACAAGTTTCTGTCTGCGTCTCCGCGTGTGTGCGCACGAGTGCATGTCTACTGTGTGTGCGTCTGTGTGAGAGAACGGGAATAGTGAAACTGTAAGTTTATCTGCTTCAAGAACAGCGCCATCCACTCCATAAAAACACACACTTCTGTTACGTGATTATATAAACAGAAGTGTGTGGTTTTTATGGTTTCTGTAAACTGAAATACCCCTGAAGGTCTTTAGATGAACAGTGAGCTGTAGTTTTAGCAAACAGGCTGTTCACCGGCTCTTTATTTATTTCTGTTTAATAATGTATTTAAAGGTCCATGAATGCCCCACAATTGAGCAAAAGTCCACCTGCAGTCTCGGCAGGAAAAAGCAAACATATGATATAATTAAAACGTTAGTTGATGAATAACATCACACCTAATGTTTAAAAGTACATTGCAAGTAATTTTAGTACAAATAAACGTAAGTTGCACCTTGATAAATTATGTTACAAGTTTATACGACTGCTTTATACGACTTCCGTGTGTCTGGATGCCACTGGTTGTTGGGTTTGGCTGAATTTGCCAGGTTAGTGGCATCAGAGAGAGGTTTATCTGAGGAACATAGCTGCACAAGATCCATGATCAGTTCTGTTCCTGAGTTATTATGGAATGTTTTCAATGTCAGTCATTGTGATTCAGTCGCTTCCTGTCCAGTCAGAATAAACTGCCCATCTGCTGATGGTTCGGAAATGAGCTGAAAGACAGCAGATGTTCAGCGTTCGTTCGTATGGAGAGACGGGCGATGACGTCAGGATGGCTTTTCAGAGGCGATTATGGGTTTGAGGATCCAGAGGAAATCAGTCATGAATGCTGTTCTTCTGTCCATTGATCCTCAGCACACGTGTGGACTCTTGAAGAACACATGGCTTGGCCAGATAACTCTCATTAACGCTCCATTAGATGTAAATGTAGTGTTTCTGTTTGATCGCAGCCTGTGATGTGCGGCTCAGGAAGGCCGTGAGTTATAATAACCTCCACACCATGAATATTAGATGAGAGAGCAGCATGTGATCGCGTTATGGAGACTCATCATCCTTACAGTCGCTGAGAGCCTCGCTCTGCGTTTACAGTCTCACATACTGTAATAAATACGAGAGGAGAGAGCGCTCGATCGGCTAATTGATAGTTTGTTTTATGAAGTTACAGGTGTTATTAATGCTTTCTGCCGTAGGTTGAAGTGTTGGGTTTCATTCGCAGATGAGAAAGCGCTCAAAATCCTCCGACAGCAGATGGAGGCTGAACTTATTTATGAGCGCTTTAATGAAGATGAAACGAGCGTAAGCGATCTCTCCTCCTCAGCCGCTCCGCTCTGAAGCTATCAGCCAAAATAAAACGCATGTTGCTTTAATCAGGAAAATGTGAAACATTGAACGATTCACTGAACTACTCCAGTTTCATTATATAATTATTGCTACAATAGAGGCAAATTGCATTTCTCTGCCTGAGAGACTCAAAGGAGAATTTTATTATTTTCTGCATTCATTTATTCACACAGTACAAGCAGTGAGTCTTTTGATCTATCTATCTATCTATCTATCTATCTATCTGTCTGTCTGTCTGTCTGTCTGTCTATCAAATCTTTAATTTATGGCTTTGAATTATCTTTGCATTTAGATTATGAAGTAGAGAGAGACATGGGGAGAGATAATTATTCCTTGTTTTTGAATGAATCGATTGAATAAATGATTAATTGGCGCATTTATATGACACAGTGTTTTTGAATGAATCAGTTAAATGAATGATTCAATGACTCATTCATAAAGACAGCCACTTGATTTGTTCCTGACTAAGGGTGTTTCTCAAACAGAAGGCTGCTTATCTTGGCTGCCACATCATCAAACGTCACTGAAAGCCGTCTCAATTGCAAGGACCTTGGAAGGCAGCCTTCATTTCGCATCCTTCATTCAGCTGAAGTTGAAGGATGCATGGGATGTATCTTCCGCGACCTTCAATCACCCACAGTCCTTTGTACCCATTCCATTTCATGAAATTAAACTGACGAAAAACGATTCAGTACTGAGGTTGTCTGAATTTATTATGAAATGTAAGACAAAAATAATGTTTTCAGACATGAAAGCATAGATGTTATTTTTTGTTTTGGTGTAAATTACTCACTAAACGCTAAACTTCCAATAATGTAAGCCACTGGGAGACTAGACGGCTGTGATTCATTATATTGCATTAATAGAAAGCCAAATAATATAATGATTTGTAATACAAAGTATTTTTCCAAAACTAAGTTTTATTAGTATTTTCGTGCCATGGCGGTGAAGGCGGGAACATATGTGACACAGCCACGCGCACTTACTAGACTGTCTCATTCTAGCGTTTAATGCCGAGGAGGACTCTAGCCTACAAGGCACTGAAGGACTGAACTAGGAAGGACGCAGCTTTCCGATTGAGAAGCACCCAAATCAGTGTTTGAATGAATTGATTCAGTGAATCGATTCTGGTCAATGACTCACTCATAAAGACTCACTTGTCACCATCTACTGGTGGAATGATGCAGAAACCTGCAGAAAGTGTGTCTGTGACCTTACTGTGAACCAAACACAATTTATTTTTTAAAGCAGCAGAAATACATGATCACAGGAGACATTTGTGACATTTATGTTATTTTTCTGAAATATCATGCCCATTTCCACCACATCTCAAATTATATTTTACAACACTGTTTTGTAGAAATTACAATTTTACAAATATTTTTTTGTTTTTTATATTTTTTTGGTGTATTAATTTTTCTGTTTCTTTTTTTTTGTTGCATTTTTAATACACAATTCCATTTCACACTTTTTGCAAAAACTCTTATCTGCCTCTTACATGTTTTACACTGAAGTAAATCAGTTTGGTAGGAGTTTGGTTTTAAAAATAATATCTATTTTGTCAGTCAGTCAGTCTCTCTTTCTCTCTGTCTGTCATCACTGGAGAGCCGCTCATCTCGTGTCTGTAGTCTGGATCATAATCACTCTATTAATACTCTAAAGGCTGATTTATACTTCTGCGTCGGACCTACGCCGTAGCTTACGCGTAGACGCACACCCATACGCCTAGCCTGACGTGCACCTCTCCAAAAATCTAACAGCGCGTCAATTCTACGCAGACCGCAAGCGCTGTGACTGGTCTGCAAGAACCCCTCCCTCCATATGTACTTGAGTTTTGTGTGTGTTTATGTGCACTTTAATATATTATAATGTTACACCTTCTTATATAAAATAAAACAAAGCAAAGAACAAGTGTCTTATCATTTATTATACTACATAGCATTATACATCAGTAGTTGTCCGCAACAAACAATGTTGATCTGCCGTGGTACAAGTCCTTGTGCAGATTGAAAGAATGCCATCATCTCCTGTTCCGTTGTCTCCTTTTTGTAGTTTTAAATAATGATTTAATGATTTGATATTTATTTGCCGCCGTCACGGCTATAATGCTTCTCCGACGAGCCGCTTCTTCTTCGGCTTTTGCCGTGGTACTGCGGGTTACACCAGCAACATGCCCGTGGACACTGCTGACTAGCGGCTTGCATGTGTACTGCATGTTGACGCGGACAATGACGCAGAAGTATAAATGAAAACTGATGCATAGCCTACGGCGTAAAGGCTACGGCATAGGTCCGACCCAGAAGTATAAATCAGCCTTAATGGCGGTGAGTGCCGTCTGTCGTCTGGCTCTAATGGGCTCGTATCCGTGTGCGATCAGCAGAAATATGAACGATGTCAGTTATTCCTGTTGGTTTGTGGTTCATAATGACAGACCTCACACACATTTCATCACAGAGGGCTGTAAAAGCACACTGTGCGGCAGTTAACACCCGCTTCTGATGGCAGCCGCGACCCGCTTTAATTATTAAAGGCGCAGAGGCGAGGAAAGGACTGCTGCGCATCTATCATCCGTGCACTATACAGTATGTTATGATAAGTTCCCCTCTCCTCCCTCAGAAACCCTCCTGGATTATTAAAGCTCTTCAAATTCAGCATGAAAGGATTCTTCTGGAAAGACGGCGGTTTATTCTGTACATGTCCAGACGGACGCTGATCTGCTGCGTGTGAGAGAGCAGCTTTCTTCTGTCTCACAGAAGTGCTTTTCACCAGCTCCAGTTAATAGTGAACTAAATCACTGCTGTGTCGTCGAGCAGATGCTGTAATCACTGAAAGGAAATCATTTGTATTCTGATCTGCCAATGAAATGTGCTTCTGCTTTGACTTTGCTTGATTTTATAGTTTAACCATATAAAATATAATGAAGGCAGGTCGCTACAGGTGAATAGAGTGGAAAGCGTTATGAAATGTTATGTTTAAATATGCAAATGAGGCATTATCTAATTAAGTATGCACTTATTTGCATATATTTCTAGAGCATACATCTGAACACTGAATAAAGCCAGGTTGAAAGTTCTTGCTTGATTTTGTTGACATATTAAAGGTTTTCCCAGAGGGGATTCTGGATTTCTCTTTTTATCACTCCATAAATCAGAAAATATTGTCAACAGACAGAAAACAGACACATTTTCCCCCATGTTTTTAGGATTAAAATGTTGTATAAATCACTGCGAATGAAATATGATCAAACCCCTCAGTAAAAACCTTCAGAATATAGAGGAGTAAAACTGTAAGTTTGGTGTCTGTAAGTGCTGCTGAAGAGGAGATAAAAACGTTTATGAGAAAACGGCCTTCAAAGATATGTAGCTTGTCAGTCTTGTGTTCCTGTGTCTTGTGTTTCCCCCCTCATATGCCCATTTTTGGTCTTCCTGTTCCTGTCCTCATTATGTTAATTTGATTCCACCTGTGTTTCCCTTGTTTCCTCGTTATGTTGATTAATTCCCTCGTTTCCTCCCTTGTTATTAAGCCCTGTGTTTTGAAGTCTCGAGCGTCCGGTGTTATATGTCTTCATGTCCTCCTGCATTCCTGAGCTGTATCCTGTTTTATTTTATATAATTAAAGTCTGTTGGTTTTGAGCAACTCCCGCGTCTCCTCATTTCCTCGTTCACTTGCTCCCCGTGAGAGTGTGACAGAACACCGGACCCAAAAAAGTAAGCGGCGCCCCTTCTCCCCGTTTTGTTTTAGTTTTTAAAAAAGTCTTTTGTTTTCTGGCACGGGGCCAATTACCATCGCCCCGTGGACCTCCCAGACACCACGGGACTAAGCTGGAGGGAAGGGATCCTCTGGTGTCTGGAGAGCGTCTGGCCCCGAGCCAGAACTAGCCCGCCGGCCGCGCTGTTCACCTCTAACCAAAGGAGGAGGACGAGGAGAAAAATACAGTACTCAGCCCTCATCCTCGCCCCTGAGCTCGCTCCAGTGTCGGCTCCAGCCCCAGAGCTCGCTCCAGCGTCGGCTCCAGCCCCCGAGTTTAGCCCAGAGAGGGCTCCTATCCCCGAGTTTAGCCCAGAGAGGGCTCCTGTCCCCAAGTTTAGCCCAGTGAGGGCTCGTATCCCTGAGTTTAGCCCAGAGAGGGCTCCTGTCCCCAAGTTTAGCCCAGTGAGGGCTCGTATCCCTGAGTTTAGCCCAGAGAGGGCTCCTGTCCCCAAGTTTAGCCCAGTGAGGGCTCGTATCCCCTCTAGTCCCCGTGTTTAGCCCAGAGAAGGTTCCAGCCCCTGAGTTTGGCTCAGTGAGGGCTCCAGCCCCCGGGTTTTGCCCAGTGAGGGCTCCTGCCCCCGAGTTTAGCCCAGTGAGGGCTCCAGTCCCCGAGTTTAGCCCAGTGAGGGCTCCAGTCCCCGAGTTTAGCCCAGTGAGGGCTCCAGTCCCCGAGTTTAGCCCAGTGAGGGCTCCAGTCCCCGAGTTTAGCCCAGTGAGGGCTCCAGTCCCCAAGTTTAGCCCAGTGAGGGCTCCAGTCCCCGAGTTTAGCCCAGTGAGGGCTCGCATCCCAGAGTTTAGCCCAGTGAGGGCTCCTGCCCCCGAGTTTAGCCCAGTGAGGGCTCCAGTCCCCGAGTTTAGCCCAGTGAGGGCTCGTATCCCAGAGTTTAGTGTGAGTGAGTGTGTGTGTGAGAGAGAGAGAGAGAGAGTGTGTGTGTGTGTGTGTTTGTGTGTATGTGTGTGTGTGTGTGTGTGTGTGTGTGTGTGTGTGTGTGAGTGAGTGAGTGAGTGTGTCCTGTTTGAATGCGTCACGTGTGTCGTATGTCAGCAGTGGACGTGAGTTTGAGCTCATGCTGATGGATGTGAGCTGAGAACGTCTCACAGTAATAATGATGATGGTTATTTTTCTCACTGGCGTTTTTGGCCTGACAGAGATGTTGTGTTCAGCATGTGACAGGGAGTTCTTGAAATGCGTGCGCGTGCATGAGTTATGTGCGGCAGACAGAAAAGTGAATAAAGGGAAAAAAGAAGCATCCGTTCAAGCTCCCGTGTAGAACTGAGTTTTTTAGCATTCCGTCAGTTCTAACACAACATTGGCGACGAGGCTGGCTGAGTTTAGCTTACCGCCTCCATCACCTTTTCTTCCCGTGCCTGACGAACCGCCAATTCCGTGGGCAAGTTGGTTTGATGGTTTCACAGTATATCTCGAGGCCATGGATTACACTGACATTTCCGACCGGAGAAAGCTCGCGCTGCTTCGCCACTGTCACAGGGCGGAGGGACAGAGAATATATCATGCCCTCGGACATGCAGAAACTTACGAGGAAGCGGTCGCTCTCCTCGCTAACCACTTCACAGGCCAACTACGGTACTGCTCCGCCGATACAAGCTATGTAAACGGCTGCAGCGTCCGGGTGAGTCCGTGCAAAACTATGTGCGAGACATGGCACGCTCATGCAATTATGGGACTCTTCTAGATCAGATCGTCCATGATCAGTTTATTGAAGGGATATTGTGTGACAAAACTCGGGAGAAACTGTTGCTGGAACCCGACAAATTAACACTATATAAAGCTGTGGAAATTGCGCTGCAGGTGGAGGCAGCCACTGAATGCTCCACGCTTCTCGCTGATGTGCGCCCCCTGGTGGATGCACCCACGCAGCAAATGCAATCTGTCTGTCTCGCACACCACGGTCCATTTCCTTCAGATAAAATAGACACTGAAGAAGCATGTTTTCCAGTGCAGCTTACACAGATGCAAGGAAGTCGTAGAAGTTTAGTTTTCTGCAGCAACTGTGGCTCTAGCTCAGACAACTCCAGGGCCCAAAATTGTCCTGCACGGGGACAGACATGCAGGAATTGCCTTAAAAAAAAAAAATCACTTCGCTAAAGTATGCCGATCAGCACCTGCTATGGCAAGCATCACTGAAGCGACAACCGTTTGCCTCTATTGACTGCACTGAAATCAGACATGTATCAGTGGGCCAAACAGCTTTTAGGACATGTACTGTGCTTCTCGGCGAGGTGAGCCTTGCGCTGTTGATGGATACAGGTGCAGCGGCATCTCTGCTCAATGCTAGTACATACCACAAGTTCTTTTCCCATCTGACACTGCAGCAGCCCTGCACATCCCTCTGTGGTTACGACAGCTCTAATGTTCCAGTCCGCTATGGCTCCAAACACCTGCCATCATTTCCCTTCTATATTACTGAGCGGGGTGCCAACCTCCTGGGACTGGATCTTTTCACATGCTTAGGATTCACGCTGCGAGATGACAAGGGCTCAGACATCCACCACGTCACCACTACCTGGCAACAGAGATGGCTGACGCTGTTTGACGGACTCGGCTGCCTCACAGCTTTCACCCACAGGCCTCTGGTGGATCCAGAGGTGTCACCGGTCATTCAGCCCCTGCGCAGGATTCCTCTTGCATGGATGAAGTGACGGCAGAGCTCCAAATGATGCTGGCTATGTGAGTGATCGGACCAGTCAATGCTGCCCCCTGGATCTCCAACCTGGTCACTGCTAGGAAAAAGTCTGGGGGAATATGAGCCTGTGTGGACTTGCGCTCTGTCAATAAGGCCGTTATTCCCGACAAGTACCCTTTAACCACGGCTGAGGAGCTGACCACCCTCTTCTATGGGTCGACAGTATTTACTAAGCTGGACCTGTGCCAAGGTTACTTGCAGGTGCCACTCCATCCTTCCAGCAGAAACCTCACAGCGTTTGTCACACACACTGAGGTATATCAGAATACACGCATGCCGTTTGGCTTGAGCTCCGCCCCCAGCTGCTTTCAAAAGGTGATGACCACCATCTTGGCTGGTATTCCTGGAGTTGCCATTTTCTTGGATGACATAGTAGTGCATGCAGCAGATATCGAGACACATAATGACTGTCTCAATAGGGTGGCTAGTGCCCTCATGGAGCATAATCTTACACTGAATGCAGAGAAATGCACGTTCGCCACCTCAGCCATTGATTTTGTGGGGTTTCGTCTCACGCCCAGAGGCATCGCCCCTCTCCAGTCAAATATCGAGGCTATCCACCGAATCCCAGAACCCTCCTCAGCCATTGTTTGATGTTACCCAAAATGGCCAGGAAATGCCCCAGCAGGCGACTTTGGGAGGCAGACCAGTTCGGGCAAGGGCTCGTCCTACCTACCTGGAAGATTATATCACAGACTTTCATGCATAGGAGTTATATGTTTTTCTCTTTTATGGTTTGAGGGCCACATTGAAACTTGTTTCTTTAAGTTCATCAAGTTCTAGGGATGGGGGGGAAATGTTGTGTTCAGAATGTGACAGAGAGTTCTTGAAATGCGTGCGCGTGCATGAGTTGCACCCGGCAGACAGAAAAGTTAATAAAGGAAAAAAAGAAGCATCCGTTCAAGCTCCCATGTAGAACTGAGTTTTTTAGCATTCAGTCAGTTTAAACACAACAAGGGAATCATCAGGCGGAGCGTCGCACATCTGTCCAGTCACATGATGACGGCATAGAGCAATGCTTCATCCTCCACTCTGGAATCCATTCAGAATTCATGCGAAATCAAAGTAATGACATTTGTGCACTTGCAGTGTTTTGCTACAAACTGATGTGTTGGCACTAGTGCATATGTCGTATAGATGCTATTTCTGTGTGAAAATGCTCTGATGATAGTTATGTTAATGTTAAATGATTTGTGGTCCAGGTGGAATCAGACTAACTGGTGTGCTCTGTACTAGTTGTAGCACTAGTAGTTTGTGTGCTCTTCTGACAGACAGACGGCAGCTGCAGGACGCATTTGAGTTTCCAAGCACATCCTCCTTAATGACAAAATGATGAGTCTTTCTCCATCTGTCACTCAATCAGTCGGCCAATCAGATGCTCGGTTTGCTGAAGCACGCTTTGTGAATCATTGTCTTAATTATTGGCAGGATGCTTGAGCTCCGCTGCAGAATGAATAATAATAATAATACGGCGCAGTCATGAATGCATGTGTGTGAGAGAGAGACGGTTAACGACAGCGAGGGATTTGAAACTCTCTTCCGCTCTATTATTAGTCTGTTGATTGTGCAGCACATGGCCGGGGTTGGTAATCTGTTGATGGCAGTGATGTGGGCATCTGATTTGGCTGTGGATTCTGGACCGCTGTGTTTCTGCGAGACGTGTGAAAGCGATGGGACTCCCGTGTCGCTGTTGGCCGCGGCGTTTTCCCACACGCTCCCATATGGCCAATCAGACGGCAGCCTCCTCAGATCCTGTTACAACTGGCTCCGTTCCTTCAGTGCAGTGAAACTTCATGTGTGTGTGTGTGTGTGTGTGTGTGTGTGTGTGTGTGTGTGTGTGTGTGTGTGAGTGAGTGTGAGAGTGTGTGTGTGTGTGAGTGTGAGTGTGTGTGAGAGTGTGTGTCGTCTCATACGGGAAGTGTCTTCATCACAGCTCTCGGCTCTCAGTGAGGTGTGTGTGTGTGTGTGTCGTCTCATACGGGAAGTGTCTTCATCACAGCTCTCGGCTCTCAGTGAGGTGTGTGTGTGTGTGTGTGTGAGTGTGTGTGTGAGTGTGTGTGTGAGTGTGTGTGTGAGTGTGTGTGTGAGTGTGTGTGTGAGTGTGTGTGTGAGTGTGTGTGTGTGTGTGAGTGTGAGTGTGTGTGAGAGTGTGTGTCGTCTCATACGGGAAGTGTCTTCATCACAGCTCTCGGCTCTCAGTGAGGTGTGTGTGTGTGTGTCGTCTCATATGGGAAGTGTCTTCATCACAGCTCTCCATCCTCCTGCGCCGCCTATGTGTGAGGTTGACCTTTTAGAGATAGTTATTTATATGATAACTAGTGCTGTCAGTTGACTAATATTTTCAAATTAATTCAATTCTGCTCTGATGGGAGGAAGAGATCTTTTTGTAATGAATTAAAAAAATTTTTTTACTACAATTTTGTTTTTTAATATATTTTTTTGTACTTAATATTGCTGCATTGATGAATTAAATTGACATTATT
The DNA here is from genome assembly GCF_001515605.1 of Sinocyclocheilus anshuiensis. NCBI lineage: Eukaryota > Metazoa > Chordata > Actinopteri > Cypriniformes > Cyprinidae > Sinocyclocheilus > Sinocyclocheilus anshuiensis. The sequence goes on along the minus strand of NW_015546064.1, from coordinate 261,309 downwards.
GACATTTTTGTTGACATGATTATGTTTATTTTATCTTTTCATTTTATTTATAAATTGTTAATTTACATTTTCATTATATACAGTATATAGACACACACACACACACACACACACCGTTTTATTTATTTTCTATTTGATTTAATTTTGTCTGTTTAAAGTGAGCCTGACTATTTTTATTTATATTATATTAATAATAGTGTTCTATTTTATTTTACTCTTTATTTAGCTTTTATTTGATTTGATCTTATCTCAGTTGTGTTTGTTTATTTTAGATATTTTATATTTTCTTATTTTATATTATAGTTTTATGGTATTTTAATTTAAATTTGAATTGTATTTTTTATTTTATTATTCTGTTTTATTTAAATTATTTTTATTTGATTTGATTTTATCTTTGTTTCCTGTATGTTTGTATGTATTTATGTAATTTTTGATTTGATTGTATCTGTGCGTGTAACCGGAGCTCTTGTCCTCACTCCCACCTGTTCTCCGCTCTGAGTCATCAGCTGTAGGAGGACTGATGGTGATTTTAGAGTATAATCGACACGTCCTCCATGTGAGTCTAATTCATAATTCATACTTACGGTAATTGTTTTTGCTGCTCTACTTCCCGGCCGTGCTCGTCTGAGTTGCGTTACTTTACTGCTCTCTTTCTCAGTGGTTTGACAGCAGCATTTCCATATTCTGTCATCGCCGCGTTATTATTCTCTCTCTGTTGCTTCCTTTTGGGGGCAAAAGGGAATTCTGGGTAACATATTCTGCATATGCCATCAGAGTTTCTTCTGAATGCTGACAGACGTTATCTTCTGATTCTTTCAGTAGGTTTTTACACCCAAGCACAGTCTTATAATGCACTTTAGATTATAGACCAGCATCCACTCAACAAACCTGAAACTCATGCAGTAAAGCAGCGCTTGGCTTTCCTTCAGGCTTACATTGCAAAACAACACCACAATCCTCTACCACTTAACAAAAACATGTTTTATTTAACCCGTACTTCATCGGTTTCTGTTATCCTAACTACACATGATTATATGGTTAGTTGTGTTTAGGGTGGTTTTCCCCTGACCAGACCTGAATCCCAGCAGAACTGCTGACAGAAAGAAGCTTCTCTGGGAACAAGCAGCAGAGTGTGGAGAGGAAAGCAGCAATCACAGGTATATGCAAAATAATTCAAATCAGCAAAGAGAGGTCAAGCCAGAGAAGGTCAGCGCGGCGTGATGTTGTGTGAAGAGGAAGCTGCATCTCATTATCTGTGAGGACGTCAAACACGCTCTCAAACCCTAAACCAGCTCGGTTTAGCATCGGTCACATGTGACTGCTCAAACCCAGTCCACAGTTCATCATCTCAGAGACGAAAGCGTTTGAGATCACTGCTCTCCTCGCTTCTTGTTTTTCAGAGCGATTTGCTCTCCTACATGCACTGCAGACTCATTATGTCTCTGATGTTGCTCATTAAGTTCACAACTAATTAGTGTGGTTTCGAAACATGAGATATGATGTAATCTTGTTGTGCTAAGCTGTGAATTAAAGAAAGAGTTTATCCAGAAACCGATATCGTTTCATCATGTACTCTCCTGTGTGTGCTTCCAGACCTGCATGACTCTACTCGATTGTGCTGCATAATGAAACCAGACGTTCGTCATATGTAATGAGTCCCTTCAACAAGTGCATATCAGTGAATAACGAGTTTTGGGTTGAACTAACTATTTACATCAGGGCTGTGCGTCATTCAGAATTCAGTTCAAACTTCAACAAATCAAACAGGATGTAAAATTACAATTTCAATGTGACTAAAGCAGAATCAACATGATTTGAAATTATCAAATTATAAATTATATTTTGTAGTGAAATTATCATATGATGATTTTCACTACAAAAGAAAGCGGTTTGTCTTGTAAAACTCAGAATGGTGAGTTAATAAATTCTGAATTTAAAGTTTTGAAAGATGCTTAAAAAGCCTTGCATTATGTGGATGGATGGATGGATGGATAGATCAGGGTTTCTGCAGACATGAACAAGTTAAATTTAAGACTTTTTAAGACCTTTTTTAATACCACCTTATATGAAATTTAAGACCTAAACCTGTAATGGAAATACACATTTTATTACATACATATATGTAATATTTAATGTGTTTAAATTAAAAAGAAAACAAAATGTCATTGCTGTAATAAATTATATTTATTACTATGATATACAGTGAACTTTTCATGTCAGCAGACAATATTCCATACAAAATATCCCCACAAAATAACTGCATGAGATTTTTGGTGGAGTAAACAAACTTTTGGTGAAGCAATATTTTCGGGAAGAAAACATCTTCGGTCTGTCCAATGATTGTAAACAGTCATTAGCTCCGTCAGACTGAAGATATTTTAGCGGTAATGAGACCAAAAATAATTAAGACCCATCGAATCCTAATTTAAGACTTTTTAAGACTTTTTAAGGACCCGCGGACACCCTGTAGATAGTCTTTTGATCAGAATTACACACCTGTGCTAAGTTCAGTTAGCGTCCCTGAGCTAAACGCAGCAGGTAGCAGTTGGAAGTGTGTTTTAGACTGGGTTCTTTAGCTCGTGTCGTCCATTAGCACCGTTTGCTAAAAGAGAAAATGCTTCTCCAGCAGTCCTTGACTTATGGGATGAAATCGCTGCATTTCAGCACATGCTGTGTTCTTGCAGCTAATTCTGGCTGTATGGTGCTGTTCGACGGTCGGCTTGAGTCGAGGGTTTTGTGGGCAACAGTAGTGTTACTTCTGACATGTATGTTGCCTCTTGAAATATTGGTGTTGTTTAGTTGAATATAAACGCAGTGAGCATGTCGAACACAGAATGTTTCAGAGGAGTGTGTGTGAGTGAGTGTGTGTGTGCGAGTGTGAGTGTGAGTGTGTGCGAGTGCGAGTGTGTGAGTGCGTGTGCGTGTGAGTGCGTGTGCGTGTGTGTGTGAGTGTGTGTGCGAGTGCGAGCGTGTGTGCAAGTGAGTGTGTGTGTGTGTGTGTGTGAGTGTGTGT
>NW_015546064.1:257085-258126 GCF_001515605.1 Sinocyclocheilus anshuiensis | reverse complement strand
TGTGTGTTTTGTGTGTGTAATGTGTGTAATTCTGACCCATACAATGTATTGTTGGCTATTGCTACAAATATACCCCAGCGACTTAAGACTGCTTTTTTGCTCCAGGGTCACATATGTGATTTATTTCTGGGTTAGTTGGCACTTGAGCAAACCCTGATGTAAGTCATGTGCTGCCATGTTTGCATCGGTCCAGTCATAACCCTGAGTTTGAGATGGTTATTGTGGTTTGATCATGATGTGTGAGCAAACAGATTTTTACAGCCTTTCATTTTGAAAATAATTAAAATTCTGCTCAAGGCAAGACACTGCAGGCAAAAACATGCACTGGTCAATTTGAGATTTTGGACAGTTCACAATGTGTTCTAGAGTAAAGAAAAAATCCAAGATAAACATTTAAGTGTTTGTTTTATTACACTTTATCTATTTGCGTCTGTAGATGTCAGTTTCAATCCATATTTTGAAACGTTTGTATCTCCTCTTCAGCAGCACTTGCACCAAACTTACAGTTTTATTCCTCTCTATATTCTGAAGGTTTGTTCATATTTCATTCGCACTGATTTACAGGTGCATCTCAATAAATTAGAATGTCGTGGAAAAGTTCATTTATTTCAGTAATTCAACTCAAATTGTGAAACTCGTGTATTAAATAAATTCAATGCACACAGACTGAAGTAGTTTAAGTCTTTGATTCTTTTAATTGTGATGATTTTGGCTCAAATTTAACAAAAACCCACCAATTCATCTCAACAAATTAGAATATGGTGACATGCCAATCAGCTAATCAACTCAAAACACCTGCAAAGGTTTCCTGAGCCTTCAAAATGGTCTCTCAGTTTGGTTCACTAGGCTACACAATCATGGGGAAGACTGCTGATCTGACAGTTGTCCAGAAGACAATCATTGACACCCTTCACAAGGAGGGTAAGCCACAAACATTCATTGCCAAAGAAGCTGGCTGTTCACAGAGTGCTGTATCCAAGCATGTTAACAGAAAGTTGAATGGAAGAAAAAAGTGTGGAAGAAAAAGATGCACAACCAACC
>NW_015546064.1:244452-255944 GCF_001515605.1 Sinocyclocheilus anshuiensis | reverse complement strand
GTCACTGCACCCGTTTACCAAGAAATTTTGGAGCACTTCATGCTTCCTTCTGCTGACCAGCTTTTTGAAGATGCTGATTTCATTTTCCAGCAGGATTTGGCACCTGCCCACACTGCCAAAAGCACCAAAAGTTGGTTAAATGACCATGGTGTTGGTGTGCTTGACTGGCCAGCAAACTCACCAGACCTGAACCCCATAGAGAATCTATGGGGTATTGTCAAGAGGAAAATGAGAAACGAGACCAAAAAATGCAGATGAGCTGAAGGCCACTGTCAAAGAAACCTGGGCTTCCATACCACCTCAGCAGTGCCACAAACTGATCACCTCCATGCCACGCCGAATTGAGGCAGTAATTAAAGCAAAAGGAGCCCCTACCAAGTATTGAGTACATGTACAGTAAATGAACATACTTTCCAGAAGGCCAACAATTCACTAAAAATGTTTTTTTTTAATGGTCTTATGAAGTATTCTAATTTGTTGAGATAGTGAATTGGTGGGTTTTTGTTAAATGTGAGCCAAAATCATCACAATTAAAAGAACCAAAGACTTAAACTACTTCAGTCTGTGTGCATTGAATTTATTTAATACACGAGTTTCACAATTTGAGTTGAATTACTGAAATAAATGAACTTTTCCATGACATTCTAATTTATTGAGATGCACCTGTATACAACATTTTACTCCTAAAAACATGTTGAAAATGTGTCTGCTTTCTGTCTGTTGACAGTATTTTCTGATTTATGGAGTGATGAAGAGAGAAATCCAGAATCCCCTCTGGAAAAACCTTTAATATGACAACAAAATCAGAAGAATTTTGAACCGGGCTTCATCCAGTTCACTTGCATATTTGAACATAAGATTTCAGAAATACCAAACATGTTTGCAGTTGTTCACGTCATAGATCAGCTGGGGAAGTACGGTGAGATCTTTACTCATGCCCTGAGCAGTCCAGCGGTTAGACCAGAGTTTGTCTGCTATACAGATAACAGATGTTGCGCGAGGTGTTTCTGTTCTGACAGAAGTGTGTGTTGTGTCGTGGAGTGCTGTAGATGAGACACTCTTCAACTCTGCCAAACAGTTGTGTGTGTGTGTGTGTGTTTCCATACGACCTGAGGGGAATAAAAGCATTTGAGTGAGCAATGGCCTTCGGGGGTTGCACCGAATTAAATGCTTTTTTTCCCAATCCCCACCTCACTCAAGAAGCGTTCACTCGTTCGTTTTTTCAGCCTTTATTTTCTCTCTCTTCTTTCTTTCCCCTTCTTGCTTTGAGTTGACCTTTGACATCCGAGCGTGCCCCGGGATGTCTGTCACAAACTGCAGTCCAACCTTGTGACAATGCTTGCTTTCTTCCCGTGCCTTTTTATGACCTTCTTCTTTTTTCATTTCTTTCTTTTGTTTCTGTTCTTTCCTTCAAGGTCTGGCGCACCTGACGTTAAACAGCCAAGGTATGGTTCATTCGGTTTTCCATTCTTTTATTTAGTGAATCAGATCTGTCCGTCTCTCTCCCTCCAAACACTGTCCCATCTCCCCATCGTACTGTGTTGCTGTATTTCCACACTGTGTGTCCTGAAGACTGACCTCTGACCTCCCGGACACAGGTAACGCTCTTCTGCTCTCGATGCTGGGGTTGAAATGCTGCTGTCTAATGTCACTGACAGATGAAGGGTGTGTTTGTGTTCAGAATGCACAGAGTCTCATTCTGTGGTCATTCTCATTGTTTGGCAATCACTCACGCTGTTAATTACGTTCAGGTAGCCTCAGATCTGCTCTATGCCAGTATGACCCTCAGCACTGAATGAATCAATGTTTGTTTTAATGGTTTTTCTGATGCAATGTGTCTGTTTTTTGACTTGACCAGCTCTCAGTACTGCTTTTTGTCTGTTTAACTAAAATCATCATTCTCTCATTATTTACTCACCTCATGTCAAACCTGTGTGACTTTCCTCCGCAAAACAAAAGATAGTTTAAGAAGTGTTGTAGTGTTTTTGTCAATACAGTGAAAGTCAATGGGGTCCAAAGTTGTTTGGCTCCCAACGTTTTTGAAAACGTCTTTGTTTCTGAAAGTCACACAGGTCTGAACGACATGAGGCAGAGTGCATGATGACAAAATCCTTTCAGATGCTGTTTGATGACTGCTCTTCATGAGGACTAGTTAGGGCTCCATAATGTTGGTGATTGCAGATGTCTCTATCATGTGTGTGAAGTTGTGCTCTCATGTGCACACAGATAGTCCAGTTCTTCTGTGGATGCTGTGTTGAGTTGTGTCTGTTCATCCGTCACACTGTTAAACCTGCTTTCATTGGTTTTAAGCTCTAAGGTATTCGTTATTTAACTAATCTCACACTGGTGACTGTGTGTTTCCCTCAGTTGTGTCTTTTGTGTTGGTCCGTGTGTATAAAGCAGTAGAAGTGCTCTCCGTGTTCAGCTCTTTTTTGACTGGACTAGTTTTCCCTGGAGATTCATTTGTTTCACAGACATCTCTCAAAGAAATCAGAAATAAAATCTCCAGTTTTTCTCCTCTGGGAAATCTAATCCGGATAGGAATGTCTGTGACTGCCGTGTATTTATTAATTTTTGTACAGTCATTCAGCAATAGTTTTGACGCATGTAACTAAAGCTATGTTTGTTGTTACGTGGTTAGCTGCACTTTAATGATTGATTTAGAGCTGATGTCTGGTGCTGCTGGCGTCCCATCCAACCCAAAACAGAAAAGACACAAACGGACCACAGTAATCCTCCCTTCCTGTCATTATTATACTGTATTTTCCAGAATATGTCACGTTTTTATTGTTTGAAACATGCTGAAACTTACACTAAGCAAATAAAAAGCACACAAAACATGCTATAAATAAAATACATAAAATACATATTTATAAAACCTTTTGTTTTATTTACCAACATTATTTCTGAATGTAATAGCATAAAGTGATTTATTCGCAGATGTGACTTATTAGCACACTGTGACTTATTGTCACATGCAACTTATTTAGCAGAAAAATACATCACAGATCCTCTTTGTTAATAAAGTCCCTCAGACGTCCTTTAGGAAACGAGCCCGTCGCGATGCAGCTCTCGCTCTCGTGTTCGAGCCGTGCGTCTCCAGATTAGGCGTCTGGAGGAATAGTAACGTGTGCATTAGTCCTGTTACCCGTGTCTGCCCTCTGCCTGTCCCATTTGAGGAGAGGATTGTTATTCTGGTCAGCGCTGACCTACTGTATTCACACCGACACCAGCGGCTCACGCAGACCGTCCTGAACGCACCCAGACGACTAACGCGTGTTCGGAGGGTCCCTCTTCACATAATCTGCTCTTAAGACAGTCATTCATATTCATGACATCAGTTGGTCCTCATGAAGGCAGCATCTGTGAGCTGTGATGTGTTTGCAGTCAGACGCATTAAACACGAGCACCGCGCATCTCCAGACATCCTGAGAGACGCTTCACACCGTCTCTGACCATCCACACCACACATCAATAGTGTGTGTGTGAGTGTGTGAGTGAGTGCACACACTTATGCACACTCACACACGCACGCACACACTCTCACACACACACACACACGCACGCACACACTCTCTCACACACACACACACACACACACACACACACACACACATCAGTCTCTGCATCCTCACACAAGCGTAACACACTGTGTTAAATCATATTTCTCTTTCAGTGAAGAATTTGGGCTGAGATCACTAAATATTGATATAGCTCATGGAAATATTATTATAGATATTAAAGCAGGATTTCCAAAATGAGGTTGAGTTGTTGAAAATGTAATAATTAATTGAAATGTAACCATTAAACAAATGGAGCATATCAAATCATGATTATCCAATCAAAGGCTGTGATTTAATCACTAAATTAATACGCTGGTCTTATTGGTCGCTTTTAAGAGGATGTTAACAGACTTGGAGGCAGTCACATCTGGCTGTAGATGTTCTGCCTGATGTGTTATTGATTGTGGTTTATTTTAAAGGATTCGTCCTCCGTGAGACTCGAGACCGGTGAGTGGTGCAGGTGTCGCTCATTATCAATTACTCCACCGGCCTCACTCCGTTCCCACAGCTCTCGGCCCCGCCCCCACTCATCACAGTCGTATTCCCTTAAAGGAATCTATTCCTGATTCCAAGCCTTGAGCTCTACCCCGGGCCCAGGAGTCTGGCCCTAACAGGTAAGTATTTTGGGGTATGTAGCCTAGGCCTTTGGCCGTAGGGAATAACGTCACTGACAGCCGTCTAACGTCCCAGGGGCAACTCCCATAGCAATATGGTAGAGTTGGTACTTAGTGCTCGCCATGGTTCTGGCATGCACTCCCCTCAGCATGGTGGCGTGGGTATACCGTTCCCCATAGCGACCCCTAGAGGACGCAGTTCGAAGTTCCCATGAAAGGGAACGTCTCAGGTTACTTATGTAACCATGGTTCCCTGAGTAGGGAACGAGACACTGCGTCCTCTAGGTTTCTTGCCATGCTGCGGACGCAAGCTTCAGACGAAGAAGTGAATGATGTGTGCTCCCAGCACCTATTTATACTATAGTCGCACCGGTAGTGACGTCACGGCTGTCGCCGGCCAACGAGTTGGGGTTTTTTCAATGTATGCTTCAGACACGGGTCACGACGAGGCGTTCCCCATAGCGACCCCTAGAGGACGCAGTGTCTCATTCCCTACTGAGGGAACCATGGTTACATAAGTAACCTGAGACGTTCTTCCTGGTTAAATAAAGGTAAATAAAAAAAAATAAAAATAAGTATACAGTCTGTTGTGCTATATGACAAAGTAATCACATATATGATTAATAAAAAAATGAAAATCACAATAAAATACAAAAAAAAAAAAGTTTGTACTGATGTGTGTATACATGCATAATATATTAATTTCTATCTGACTGGCTGATAACAGAGTGATAACAGAACTCCTCCAACCGCTTCACCGTTTGTATCACTCCGCTTGCAGTATTTCTCACAGCGAGTGTTATGGCGGACGCCCAAATCCACTATAATGTTATAAATAATACTGTTTTTGTGTCACAGAAAGTAGTTTTAAGAGTTTTTTTAGGCGAGAATGTACCTGTTTAGACTTCAAATATGCGTGTTGTTAATAAAGATAACGTCTATTTGAACATTAGCTTCAATGTTTTGGGAGATGTGAGCTTCAGGGCGTCAGCGGCCGTTCATCGCTCATGAACCCGCCGAGAGCAGCCTCACCCGCAGCCAGATCTTCTGGAAATCACCGCTGGCTCTGATGTCTCTATAGTGGTTAAACATGAGCTATAATTTGTTTTGGGTAAATCTAACAAGCAGTCTTTGCTCTCATTAATCTATTATTGGTTCCAGAGCAAATAGTATTGGGTGAGGGCAAAATCTCATAGCTCTATAACTTAATGCTGTATATCAGAGTGCAGCAACTTTTATGATGGCTGTTGTTGTTGTTTATTAAATATAATTATTCAATAAATAATATTTTATATACATAGTAGTATTTAGTATTGGGAAATGGTGTGTGTGTGTTCGTGATGGTGATTTTAGTGACATTATTCCTCCATTAGATGGCGACAAGAGACTGTTTTTCTGAGTGAGTCCGCAGTAAAGACTTTTATATTGAAAGAGACTGAAACAGGGTTCTAAACAAGGGAGTTCTTTTTACTTTCAACAACAGCTTGTAAGACGCAGTTAACAAATACAGTGAGCAGCACTGTCATCAGAAATCACCCTCAACAGATGAAAGATAGTACGACAAAGATATCGCTTTCCTCAGCGGACATTAATACTAATGTTTTATTGTGAATATGAGATTGAGCTGAAGAATGAATGCGGTATCAGATGCAGGTAATCACACTCTCTGTCCATCTCTCTCTCATCATACTCCACATAATACAGTGAGCTTTCAATGAAGCGACTCAACGTTCCTTCGTTACTAAAGTTCTAAAGTGACGTTCTCGAATTAGTAACAGATCTTGAGCTCAGATGTTACACTGACAAACTGAGATCTGAATCTATGGCAGAAGGAAGTAGTTCTGCACAAAAGAGGGTTTTTAAAGACACTCCATTATTGTTTCTTATATGTTTACACACTCGTGCCGTCGAACTGTTGTTTAATGCAACATCACACTCGTAGCCGTGAGATATGGCTGTATATCAGCACAGATATGATTCCCTAATGGGAGCGTTATGGAGTGGTACCTTGTGCCAATTAATTAGATCTCATCTAACAATTTTTCTAGTCAACTAGTCACACGTTTATATAAAATTAATATAATGGCCTACTAAACCATACTTTAATATATAGGCCTAGGCATAATTCAGCCTATTCCACGCTTAAGCTCGCGCATAAAGCATCCTGCAAAGCACCGGCAAAAGATTATGAATGTGTCGGGGAAAAAGAAGAAGTTTTAATGATGTATTAGTAAACTGCTTTTTGAGTCATATCAGTGTCGGCTGCAAAGATGAAGTTGCCGACGATGATTCGCCACCGCCGCATTATAATGTATAATTTAAATTGGTTCATTAAATAGTTGACATTTCAAGCTTCCTATAGATTTATTTCTTATGTCTGTGAGGCAAGTAGCTGATTCTTGTGACGCGTCAGTTCACGGAGACCGGGACGGCAGAAAGTGCATCCTGTTTATTTTCTCTATTTTACAAAAGCATAACGTTTTGGTATTATTGTCAGTGTACTCTGCACACAAATAAAAGCGAATGATGAAGCCTGTTAGTCTTATGTGTATGACCAAAAATAAAGGAGTATTTTAAGCACTTTCCGCAGGAAAAAAAATGCCAGAGACCGCACGGGTGCCTCCATGTCATAAGCGCTAATATTTTAGTATTTTAGCTTCCACACTCCGCATAAACACTTGGTGTGAAATACTTGTTCAGTGAATGTCTAGGCTTATGCAAACAATCTTTGGGAACTGACTGATCTACGTAATTTTATACAATGAGAAATTGTAATGGGTGGTATGCACAACATACTTCCGTATTCTGTTAACCGGGTTAACAGCGTTTGCTTCATTAAATATGAAGCAGTTCTCCTCAAGATGCCTTCAAAATAGATACCAAAGATTATCATAACCAATGTCCATCACATATGTGGACGGATATCTAAAAGTTTATTTTTATTCTTTTCACTAACAGTTAGATATAAAAAATTAATAAAGCGTCAACAATAAAAATAGCTAGCTAGTTTAACTGATTATCTTAAAAGTCCATAGATATCGCTATTATTTAATACAGTTGTTAAAGGTTCTCCGACAAGTGGAAGCGATGAAACCTGTTTTCCGGGTTTGGTCAGGTGACGTTCGACATATACCCTATTGAAGTGTGACGAGTCAAATAATCATGTAATACAAATATAAAAAATCAAGTGGGCAAGTTTGCCCCATATTAATTTTATTACTCATATAAAAAATAAATAACTTATTTTGTTCATATTTACTAGGCTATTATTAGTAATTGCCAAGCTCCTCCTGTCAAAGATCTAAGCACCTGCATTCACAATTCTCTGCCGCTGTGTGTCTGTGTGAGTGTGTGTGTGTGTCTGTGTGAGAGTGTGTGTGTGTGCAGTAATGTGTGTCTGTGTGTGTGTGTGCAGTAATGTGTGTGTGTGTGTCTGTGTGTGTGCAGTAATGTGTGTGTGTCTGTCTGTGTGTAAGAGTGAAAAATTGAAGGGGGTCTGAATACTTTCCGTACCCACTGTATATATATATATATATACCTTAAATGCAATGTAGGTTGCTTTGGATAAAAGTTTCTGGCAAATGCAACTTTTTTTATTTTCAATATAGTGTTCAGGACAGTGAGATTTTAAGAAATTGTGTAGGAAGAAAAGCAAAATCAGATTTATTTAGATTGAATGCATTTAACAGACACTTTAATCCAAAGCGACTTACATTGCATTCAAACACGTTATCAGCTCAGGCATTATTCCCTGGGAATCAAACCCATGACCTTGGTGTTGCTGATCTGCTGTTTGAGCCCCAGGAAGTCTTATGGATGAATGAACTTCTGGTGTGCAGGTGAAATGATGAATAATCAACCTGCTAACGAGGCAAAATATAGACTGAATAATTAGTGACCTCTGTTTGTCCTCACAGACACATTCATTACACTCACACACACACGCACGCACGCACTCACTCACTCACTCACTCCACACACACACACACACACACACACACACACACTCACTCACGCTCGCACGCACACACACACACACACAGCGAGACAGATAGACAGTGATGAGAGAAACATGAGATGGAGTCTGAGATCACACACGTGTGCACATATGATCCTGTGTAACATTAGTCATGTTTATGTATTAAATGATTACATACGAGCTCATGTTTACAGTGTTCATTTCTCATTAGTGTTGAACAATCCACATTTAATCACACACTGCCATACAGAATAGCGCAGAGAAAATCATTCTTCAGCATGTTATTATAAAAACTGAAGATTACAGCTTTCATCAATTCATTATCTTCATCAACGAGCGAGATTCTTATCAGTGTCTGCAATTAATTGGTCACACGTACATTAATAACGGCTGAATATTCTCTCTTCATCTCAGGCTCTCCGTGACAGCGTTCATGTGTAGATGCTATATACTGTATGAACATGTATTTCACACTCATTAAACATGTACAGCTTAAACATTAGCACACTTATGTTTTGATATTTTGACGTGATGATGAGTCTGAAAACGATGCAGATATGTGTCTGAACTTCAGAAATTAGTCATCCAGGTAATGAAGAGTCTCACACATCAGCAAATGATGGAGAACGACCTTCTTAATAGATCTTTTCTCTATAAATGAAGCCCAAACGGCGCTTTAACAGCAGTCAAGCCATGTAAAGTATTGTTTTTAATACAGACGGCTCATCATTTATTAACTGTCACTCATTCAACAAATGTGACCGTTTTACAACATTGATCAGAAGATGAAACTCCACGGAGAACGTCATGAACTGATACGTGATTCAACATTTGAACAAGATATGACCTCACTTCCTGTTTGGCCTCTTCACTGCCAGATTTGTTTGGGGGCACAGTCAATCAATCAGTCATTTATTTATTTACATTTACATTTAGTCATTTAACAGATGCTTTTATTATCCAAAGGACAACAGAAGCAATCAAACCGACAAAAGAGCGACATGTAAGTGTTGTGACAAGTCTCGGTTAGTCTAACGCAGCACACATAGCAAGGGATTTTTTAAAATAATAAATACAAATAATACAAAGTAGATATAATCGAAATAGAATAGAGAGTACTAGTGTAGATGGAAGAGATGTGTCTTTAGCTGTTTCTAGAAGATCGATTCGGGCAGGTCATAGTGAAAGCCTGAGAAAATGATTTTGTGCCTCTGTCTCTTTATATGTATTTATTTGGTAACAAATATAGCTGAATGCAATCATTTTTGTGATAACCTGTAAAAAGAAAAGCAAAAGCAGATATACTGATGAAATTCCTGGTGTGCGGGTGAAGTGATGACTGTAATATGAACGGCACACCCGAGCGAGACGTTCACACGAGTGCAACTCACCTTTGACTCGTTCACTGGAGGATCAAAGGCACTGATGCATTTCTGTAAAGCTTTTCTATATTAATGAAGCTCAAAAGGCACGTTTGTGTTCTGTTGGAGTATCACAGTAAATGCAACCCATTCTAATTCTGGACGTTCTGACCTTATAATGCACGTGTACACACACTATGATACAGGAGCAGGGTTGGGGAGTAACGGAATACATGTAACGGCGTTACGTAATCAGGATACAAAAATCTAGTAACTGTAATCCGTTACAGTTACATCAAAACACAAAGTATTCAGATTACAGTTACATGTTGTAAAAAGTGGGAATACTATCGGGATTACATTTGTTTAATTTAAAATTAAATGAGTATTTTGACATAACGCTATATATTTAGCGCTGCATAGTTCCTGGTCCTGTTGACACATGTTGACTCACGTGAGCCGTCTGCTGGTGCGTGCGCAAATAACACCCATCTACAGTTATTCTCCTCAAACGCGGGATGAGACGCTGCTACAGTTAATTAATCACGATGCTTCCTGCTGGGAAAAATGTTTTCATGTCTGGAAATGTCACAGTTATTTGTTTTCAAAGAGGATAAAGGAAATAACATAGTTGTTCAGCGTAAACTATGCATGAAGACTCTTGCTTTAACAAAGGCTACTCAACCAACTTCAACATTTGCAGGTACGAGTCCGACTAGCATGGAAATCATCATGTTAGCTAAAATTTAGTGTTTGTTAGGGATTTAAAATTCCATGGTGTGCGTGAGTGCAGTTGCAAGTGTTCCAGTGGAAAATGAGCTGGAAATTAACACGAGAGTCCCCACACCCCGGATCAGTCAATTAAATACAGAAAGATCATTGCATTTCGACATGTAGGCTTATTTTAAAATAGACTAATATGTATATGATGTAAATGTTTTAATGTTCTCTAAAAACTATATTTATTTTTACTTGTACATGTTAAATAAAAAAAATAAAAAAAAAAACTGTAATACTAAACTGTATAGCCACTAGATGTCTGCATAGCCTTTTATATAAATATACGGGCTGTAATATGGTGAAACAAGACACGATTTTTAATAGTTTCAAATAGTTTTTACTATACTTTTAATTAGTTTTAATTTTAAAGTCATACTTAAATAAAAGTACTTAGATATTGCTTTTTTGACTTATTTACATATGTAACTTGAAGTAATCCAAAAGTAATCAGATTACATTACTTTCATAGTGTGGTACTTGGATTACGTTACTCAATACTTTTTTAATGAAGTAATTTGTAACTGTAACGGAATACATCTTAAAAGTAACCCTGTACAGGAAGAGTTTCAGTATCATTCCTGATGGAGTCCGCAGTGAGAGTTTCTCCACGAGGAGGCTTCAGTACCTGTTTGACCAGCGGGTCGCTCACAGAAACACACACCAGCCGTTAAATTGAGTGAATAATCTCTCTACTTAAGCCATTAAAAGAACAATTATACGTGTGAGCCACAAAGTGCCGAGACGTTTCCTCCGAACGCCAGACGGTCGTTAGATCTCGCTTACGCCGACACTTTGGACTGAACTGTTAAAACGAGAGCGACCGGCGCACTTTCCCTTTGTTCTGCTTTCTGAGATCCTCTGAAACATAAATGTGTGTTTAACTAATGAGGCACATAAAAGTGCGTTAGACAGAGAGGCTGAATTAATCAGGAGGTCTGTAGTTTCTGCAGCAGGACGGAGGTGTTTTTGTGCTCGTCGGAGCGTGTGTGGTGTTTAATGGAGCGAATGCGATGCCATTAGACCGGTGTCTGAACCCAGCCGGAGCTGCTAACGGCGCGATCGCTCGCTCAGGTGAGGCTTTAATGAGAGACGCCGGCAAATGCCACCATCACATGGTAAATATCACGGCGGGACAACAGCGGCACGATCCAGAGCAGATCTGATCAAATGATGGGCAACGTATAGAGCTGCTGAA
>NW_015546064.1:242104-244401 GCF_001515605.1 Sinocyclocheilus anshuiensis | reverse complement strand
CTGAACCCTGACGGAATAAAGTCATGAGGGTTTGAGCCACACAAGGAAGAATGATCATTTTTGGGTGATCTGTCCCTTTAAACTGGTTTAGATGTTCTCCCAGCCTGATACAACTGTCCAAAACTACTGTAAAACCACCAAAGTAGACTGTATCGCTGCTGTATCATATCTGATACACATATTTCTAAGGCTCTAAATGATCAACATCATCAAACTCTGCTGTTTCACTCAACGCATGTCTTCTGTCTCTGGTTGATCGTTTAGAGTGTTTTATCCAGTCAAAGCTCTTTTAGTGTAATTGTACAAACGTCCAGCTTCAGCTGGAGATTCTCGAGTCAAATCTTGACTGATTTTGATCAAGTAAGCGTCAGAATAACTGCAGTAATATCTCCAGATGAACACTTACTGGACTGAAGCAGCTCAGCTTTACTTGATTCTCCATCAATCATGTTTTAGAGTCTCAAATCTGATCCTCAGGATCTTTTGAGGAGCGTTTGTTTCCAGAAGCTTTACTTTCACTGTTCCTCAGCGGAGGAATGATCTTCACAAGCCTCCAGAACATCTCACATCTTCTGAGGAGCCTTTATTTCTTCAGCTCTCAATCGCTGCATTATATGTTTGGAGCATTTCAATATCATCTCACTGAGACATGTTACTGGAGATATAGAGCCACCACTGATATTTATAGCATTTGATATCAGTATCTGCTCTACTCTTATAAATATATAATTGATTTACATCACAAGCATCAGAATTTCATCAAATAAATATCAGCATCTGCAGCAAATTCATATTTTTCAAATTTAAAAAAATGTAACTCCATATTCTCACTATAAAAGCCACACAAGCCTGATGCATCAAATATGATACAAAACATAAAACCATATTTTGTCTAACGGTTCAGTAAACTGTGCCATATTTCTGACTACTATTTTATACGTCAGGCTTCACAGGGTTCAATCATGTTAACTGCGCTAACGTCTGGAGGCTCAAATGAAAACTGAAATCTCTGTTGTATTATTATCATGAATATTTCATTGTGTGTTTCTGTAGGCTGAGCGTTAATCTCTTAATTGGCATCAGTGAAACTGTGGTAATTAGAAAGAGCTCAGTGTTTATTTGGCCTCCACTGTCTTAAATGAAGGGATGTTCTTCTTCAAACTGATCCTCCTGCAAATAAATTTGGCTTTAAAACAGCTGCTTTTGGAGACAGAAGGCTTAAACTGAAATAATAATGAAGATGTGAGACAAACGGATCCTCTCAGATTCTGAACCGCAGCTGCAGACGGGCCGCCGAATAAAAACAGTGCTGTATATATGTGTGTGTGTATAAACTGAATTAAATACAAATCGATGGCTCTGGTTATAAGGAGTGAGATACAGTGTGTGGCAGAATGGAATCTGATCGCCAATTGATTATTTATTTCATATTATGCTGTTGACCAATTAGAAGAAGTGGATACTTTGTGACGAACTATTTAAGGAGGGGTATTTTCACGTGAACGGATGAATGTGAACGGAAGTGACTGGTGACGTGTGTGTGCTGTGCGAAGTCTCGAAGCTGTGGAAATGTGTGTTGACTGAACGATGGGAGAAGTTCTGTGCTCCGGTATGAGAAATGAGTCCGCTTGGGAGGAAAACGTGAGGTGAAAGAGCGAGCAGTGACCAGTTTGTGTGACTTATGCTTTCCTGGGGTTGGATGCCGTGACGGTGTGATCAAGAGTGCAGCTGGGACACGCAGACGCAAACTCTCTTTCGGCTGCCGGCAAAGGTGCGTGCCTGGGATCTCAGACGAGATGTTGATGAGCTAAAACTAATATCTGATGATAAAAACTATGACGAAATGTATGCCGCGTCTTCGTTAACAAGACGAGACAGGACTATAATGTTATTTGAGGACTACCGGACATTCAAAATACATCCTATAGGCTACTGTCTTGTCCTTCAACATGTGCGTCCCTGTCATTGGATTGCAATCGGATAAGGGGCGTTTGCATATCTAGTCTCAGTATGGCAGCCGCAGTGGACAGATAGGCTACCAAAACGCGAACTAGCGATCTGAAACAATGGCCTCAGCACCCGAAGGGGTAGGGATAAGGTGACCAGATGTCCCATTTTTCCTGGGAGTCACAATTTGTTGTCGATTAACTTAAAGTTAGTGAAGGCGGAATCACGCTGATAGAAGTGCTCTCTCTCGCGCATGCTCCACTTCTTCAGTTCTCATATACAGCGCGCGATCAGTTCTCAGCTCAAATACACACACAGCAGTCCAAATGTCTATCGTGTAGAGTATCTCA
>NW_015546064.1:237217-242066 GCF_001515605.1 Sinocyclocheilus anshuiensis | reverse complement strand
AAACACATTTCATTACACCAAATACACAACATAATGTTCTTTTTAGCAGCATCATATGACCCCTTTAAATAAATGTATACTTAAGTAAACATACTGTATCTTAAAAATTTGTTTAATTTGTATCTCTACCAAAAAATGAAAGTTGTCATAGAACTATGAAAGACTCAAGTGACTAAAATGTGACTAAGACTATTAAGTATTTTCATCTCAAGATAAAGACTAAATCAAAAATGCCTGTCAAAATTCACACTGATGCACACACATTACATGCACACACCACGCATGTCAAACAAACAGACACGCCACCCCACGCATACATGCAAGCATTTTTTTCCCCTTCAGTTTTACTTTAACGTAAAAAGGAAAAAAACTGTCTGAACGCGGAACTGAGTTGTAAATTGCAGAAGTGAATGGGTTTGCTCTGACGAAGTTATTCTTCATTTATGTTTTGGGTGGTTGCGTTCAATCGTGACTGAGACTAAGCGCATACCAATGTATGGGAAATCGCCAGTGAGCTAATGTCTTAACCATGATAATTGAAGCTGAGTGTTATGTTTTGCTGTGTTGGGGTATGTGATTCTTGATGTGTTTTCTAAAATAAATTTGCAAATGAATTGGATTTTTCTATGAGTTTAATTTGATTCTGCTCCCTTTCAAGTCCTCCATATGTACTGGTGGCTTTTAATGAGCTATCCGGAGTTAACTTATTGACAGGATTAAAAGCCTGTCTGGCGCCAAAACAAACAAATAAAAAAAAAACTTTATAGAATAAATTGAGATTACATTTTATAAAGTTGAGGGGCTACCACCATTACAAGTGATGTACACATACAGTTTATCTCATGGTTTTAAATGAAATGGTTCGATTGACAGCTCTGATTATAAGTTATCATAAGTCATTATCTCTTTTAATCGTCCACTTAAATAAATGGCCTGCCGTCAGTGTCAGATCTGCAGTGGCTGATGTTAAACTCCGGCTGAGATGGATCTGGTTATTAGTATGGTATCAGATGTAATGGCGTGTCAGCAGGAGGCTGATGCAGAGCAAACGCTCATTAGACGCATCTCATTAAAGCATTGCTGGGGTTGTGACCTCTCGTCTGAAAGCAGCACTCACGTGATCACCCCGTTAGTCATCTCACACGCCAATGTGAGACAATGTTTGCGTCGTGTGACGGAGCGACGCGTTAAAGAGAGAAACCAGAGGAAACTTAATATTTTAAATTTGTACAGTAATATGGCCATTTGAAATGTTTTATTATTCTGTTTTATTTTGATTTATTGATTGATTGATTTAATTTATGATTTAATACCTATTTATCAAAAATGGTAGTAATCAAATGAAGGCACAAAACATTAATTTAATCTTTTAAAATTAATTAAAATTCGTAATTCTGTCTAGTGATAAATTTTGTTCAGTTTTTTTTTTACTGTATAGTATTATGTTTTAATTTTATTGTCTATTCTGTATTCTATATCTATTCTATTCTATTAGACATTTCATTTTATTGCCTTAATTTACATGTGCGTCTGCACTATTTCTGCACTGAAGCTCCGGTCACCAAGACAAATTCCTTGTGTGTAAACACACTTTAAACACAATAAAGTTCTTTCTGATTCAAAATGTAACCAATGTAACAAGTGATTTTATTTTCTGTCAAACAAGCTGCAACACAGCAGAGGTTTATGTGTTGCAGAACAAACTAAGACAAACTGCTTTCATATTCACAGACACGAGTTCATATAAGTGTACAGCCCCACTCCTGATTCATTCAATCAAAATTTGCTAAATTCTGTGACATTCCAGTAAATTATGTTTTAATGACTTCCAAATTTAGCATATTGTGAAAATCACAGAGCCCTAAAATGATTTCACGGCCCCTGATCTAATGACCATTCAGACGTTTATAAGTTCAAAAGTGTCCAGACACCTTTGAGGTTTGTATGAAACCGCATTATGAACATGTGAAAATGGCTCTGGGCGCTCATCATGTGACGGCCGCTGCAGCTGTGCTGGTTTATTAAGTATTAAGTAGATTATTAAAATTGAATTAAAATATTGAAATGGAATCCAGAAAAATGAAAGCAGAAAACATCACATTTCAGAACAGTAAAAATTAAAACCCTAAAAACATATAAATACAGAGATCTGGCATGAAACTCTAGATGGCGCAGTCCGATAGGTCTAACTCAATCTGACCTAATGACATCATTATTACATGGCACAGCTGATTGGTTCTCTCCTGTATCGGTAGCCAATGAGCTCGCTGCTCAACATTCAAATATATGACTAGTGCTTGCCGTAGCAGTGCAGCTTGCTTTAGAACAGCAAAGTCAACATCTAACGCCGGTTTCACACTGCAAGCGTGAGCGGAGTGCATTCACACTGGCAGCAGGAGCATCGCGTGAGCAGCAGTGAAGCGGGCGTTTCAGCGCCGAGTCTGTTTTTGCTGCGCTGCTGACGCTCAATTAAAATGACAGCACACTTTTGATGGACAAAATAAATATGATTTCACACAAAACGTGATAAAAATGCACAGAATAAGCACGTCTAGTGTGTTTTAACACGAATTGGAGTATGTCAGGAAAGAAAATGAAGAATCAAAAATATGTATAGAAGATTTACCCATTTTAACTTTTTTTTTATTTTTAATTGCCATAAGAAAATTATAACTTAAAACATTTTATCAAACTCACAACGAACAATTCATCTTGCTCAGGATCTTAAGTTACAATGGAGTATATACATAAGAAATTCATTATTCATTCATTATCAGACAGCTTCTGTAAATATCGTATTCTGTAAATATTGCACACGTGTTCACTTACGATTGACGTGACAAACTTACTCCTTTTATTTATTTTCAGTTCCACAGTTACAGAAACGGAGCTATAGACACAATAAATGCACATGAAACATACTGACATCTTCAACATTTGGCCTAATAAAAATATTATGAACGCTCAGCGTGTTCACCTTGGTTAGAAACACACCTTTTCATCTTTTAAATGAATCTCTATGAACAAATAATGACTTAAACATAATATTCTCACTTAACAATTAGCTAAAATAGAATGAATAATTATATCGCTCCAGGTCTTCAGTTACAAAAACGGACAAGGCACAAATAACAAACAAGGACACAAGACGAACACAGAATCAAAACAATCGTATAAATCATATTGACAACTTCTAAGAAAAATATTAAGATTTAAATTACGATTGGCTAGAAACGCATACATAAATACATTTTGACATTCTTACTTAGCCGATTTGAACGATTTTACTTTTAATTTTAACGATTAGTTAAAATCCAATGAATAATTCACATTTCTCCCGATCAGTTACAAAAACGGAGCTTAATCACAAGTAATTTACATAAAGCATATTGACAGCTGCTATAAGAAATGGACATGGAGATTATGGACACAAACTGAGCTGTAACTTGGTTAATAGTGCATATCTGGCTAAGTGCCTATGGGTAAAAGTATGTATTATTTAAAAAAGAAAACGTATAAACAGCACATTCTATATTTGAGTATGACTGAAACTACATAATAGGAGCTGTTTTTGTTGTTTACCATTTACACGCGAATCCACATGTTAACAAACTTTCAAGACTTCAAAGCATTCAAGTTTATAACTGACCAACCTCTAAAAACAAATTTATAGTATCAAGTTTATCTAAGTGTCATGTTAGCAGTTTGTATTGTATGCAGGAGCAAATATTAAGCATATTAGCAGCAGCATTTAGCATCTGTGTCTATACAGCTGGAGCAAACGCAGTTTAGAGCATATGTAATTGCTCTGAGGGCACACCGATAGTAACGGACATGAAAAAGGTTAAATGAAATAAGCATTCTTGTGTATGCATTTCAACGGGGGTTCGCCATATACATAGGTGATTATCCCAGTGTTCACGTTCGTTATTTCTAAGGTCGATGTTTTCATTGTGATGAGTGTGTGGTTGATTTCAGCTGCACGCAGCGTCAGAAGCACTCAGATTGCAACATATATACATTTTGTTAATTAAACATTACACATAGTGCGCGTCTAATTAGAGTTAAGCCAGTCGGCATGGAAGCCCAGGCTCACATAGTCATAGCCCACTATTGTTAAGCCGGTCGGCGTGGTAGCCCAGGCTCACATAGTCATAGCCCACTAGTGTTAAGCCAGTCAGCGTGGTAGCCAAGGCTTACATAGTCATAGCCCACTAGTGTTAAGCCAGTCAGCGTGGTAGCCCAGGCACATATAGATAGTAATACATGCGTTTCACAAGGCTCTTCGGAGCAGCAGCAGTACATATGTCTTGGCCATAGATCTGCTTGTTGGGGGTGTTTTGTTCTTGTTTACCGATGCCGATACCGATATTAGGGAGTAAAAAAAAGACCGATATCGATATATCGGCCGATATTCTTTCTCTGTAGGCTACTGTATATGTAGTACTGACTGGTACTGTATATAGAATACAGTATATAGCCTACATGAACCCAAACCAACAGGGGCAGGTTTATGCAGGAAGCACAGCTTTTCCAAATGCAAACATCTAAAATGAATAAATAATAATAATGAATAATATTTTTTTGTATTTTCAGGTAATTCCTTGTTATACAGTAAATTCCGTTTTTATGACTGGATTCCGCGATTCCGTCCATGTTTTCTGCATCGTGGAAAATCATAGGGCCCTACTAATGTAGCAAACGAATATGATAAGCTCATTGCGAGAGTAAAAGACGGGGACATTGTTGTTTATTTATTTAGCATTGAGTCTCTTCAACTAGGTGACAACGTAGCGTTAAATCACCATTCAACAAACTCAAGCCACCACCGCACTGCCGTCTATTGGAC
>NW_015546064.1:235552-235827 GCF_001515605.1 Sinocyclocheilus anshuiensis | reverse complement strand
TTGTTAATCTAATGAATAATTGATTTGTTAAATCAAATGAAAAATTGTGTGTTTGATTGGTCCAGACACTACAGTAGCAAACGAATATTATAAGCTCATTGTGAGAGTAAAAGACGGGGACATTGTTGTTTATTTACTTAGCATTGAATCTCTCCAACTAGGTGACAACGTAGCGTTAAATCACCATTCTACAGACTCAAGACACCACCGCACTGCCGTCTATTGGACTGCAGAAAGATACTAACTTTTCAATCTGCTACGTTACTGACTGTACT
>NW_015546064.1:234224-234902 GCF_001515605.1 Sinocyclocheilus anshuiensis | reverse complement strand
CCCAGCAGAACGCGTCAAAGCGACCGTTGAAAATCATTTGAACTTTGTGTCAGCACGTCATAAAGAGAATGAGGCATCAGTTTACTGCATCCACTGTAGACAACATCACTGATTATAATGGGTTCTATTCTACACCGGATGTGAGCGGCGCAATGTAATGTGACCGATGTAATAAGCATGAGTTCTGGGCCGCGGTGTGGCCGGTATAAACACCAGCATCGACTGAATGGCCGCGGGGATAATTTGAAGCAGCGGACTCGGGTGAAGTTTGAGCTCATCCGCGCATCTCTACACTACACTGTCCTGGGTCACCAGTAGCAAGCAATGGAGTGCGACTTACAAACTAAGTAATTACACCATTCAGAAGCATTTAATCTGCGTTATATGTAATATAATTATTACATTACTGCGTAATTCTATAAAAAAAATGTCATAACGGCGGCATATTCGCCGATTACCGATATATCTGCGACAGGCTCATATCGGCCGATAATATCGCCAAAACGATATATATCGGTCGGGCTCTAGTTGTAACTCATTTATATGAGCATGCATTTAGCAATGTCAAGGTCATGGGTTCGATTCCCAGGGAATGGATGAAGTGATAAAATAAATACCTTGAAGTCATTTTGGATAAAAACATCTGCCAAATGCATTCATCTAAATGTAAACAGCAAC
>NW_015546064.1:230388-232051 GCF_001515605.1 Sinocyclocheilus anshuiensis | reverse complement strand
CTCAGATTCCAGATTTTCAAATAGTTGTATCTCAGCCAAATATTGCCCTATTCTAACAAGCCATACATCAATGGAAAGATTATTTATTCAGCTTGTTAATTTGATTCCAGGTGTGTCTCGTTCCTCCCCAATTATCCTGCCTTTAAAAGCCCTAGTCCTTTTAGTTCTTGTTTGTCGGGTCTACTTGTTGAATGGCCTCCTTGTTCTCGGTTTTCCTGTGGATTATTAAAGACTGTGTTATTCAAGTACTCATCGTTTCCTCGTTCCTTGCTCCCCAAGTGAATTGTGACAGAAGACCCGACCCAAACAGTTACCTCTGTTTTTACCCTCCGTTTTGTTTCTCTTTTTACTCAGTTTTTTGTTTCCGTTGTGTGCCCTATGGATCCCCTCCTTCGCCCCGAATTCATCCTCTTCCTGCTGGAGCAGGGGGGAAATTCGCTCGAGGGTCATACCAGAATGTTTCTGGCTGTGGCCCATCTCACCACCTATCTGGACGACGCACTCTGCGTGTTCTATGATGCCAGCCTCAACACCGCGTGCAGAGCGCCGTCGTCCGAAGATGGCCATCGAGCTGAATTTGCCGACTGAGGGTCATACCAGACTGTTTCTGGCTGTGGCCCATCTCACCACCTATCTGGACGACGCACTCTGCGCATTCTATGACACCAGCCTCAACACTGCGTGCAGAGCGCCGTCGTCCGAAGATGGCCCTCGAGCTGAATTCGCCGCCTTTGTGGAGTGGACACTGGCGAGAAATGGATCTCCGTTCCCCACCAGTTCCCAGGAATTAATCACCAGTGCCACTCCCGACCCAGAGCCCAGCCCACCATCTCCCCGATGTGCGGAGTGCATGCCCGAGCCCACCGCTGATGGAGAGCCAGAGCTCGCCACGACCGATGAGCCATCGCTAGAGAGAGCGACAGAGCTGAGGATCACCGCGGAGCCAGAGGCTGTGACGTCAGTCAAGGTGTGTGAGCCGGCAACAAAGCCTGCCACAAGGGAGAAAGCCACGGACGGTGTGAGCGCGGAGAGGAGCTCCGCCCGCTGCACCGCGGCTGAGGGTGAGCTGAGTATGGTGGGGTGAAAGTGCCAAAAGGACGAGGAAAGGGTTCCAGCCCCTGAATTCAGTTCAGAGCGCCCTCCAGTGCCTGCTCCTAGAAAGCGCCCTCCTGTGGCCGCTCCTCGAAAATGCTCGCATCACCCTCCAGCGTCGCCGTGGCTGGAGTCTCCCTTGACTCCGCCTCCAGCCTCCGAGGTCTGGACTCTGCCTCGGCCCGTTGACCCGTCGGCTCCACCATGGCTCCTATCCCTCCTCTCCATTGTGGCCCGGCAGTCCACAAGCTCCGCCAGGCTCCCTCGTCCCTCCGGCTCTGCCTTGGGCTCCTCCACCACCTGCTCCACCACCGTTGGTCGGCCCCCTGGAGTCCTCCATGGCTCCTCCCTCCGTTGGCTCCACCGTGGGTCGACATCATGGCTGTGGCCTGGGTCCTGCTGTGCTCCTCTTGCTCCGGGTCCCTCCTGTCTCCTCCCGGATATCCGTCCCCCTCCAGAACCTCCTCCCAAGTTCCCTCTGTTGTTGCTACGATGCGAGGACGCACCTTCCGAGAGGGGGCGTTATGTCAAGATTGTGGACTATTCTGTGTGTGTTTTTGCCCCTGTGAAC
>NW_015546064.1:227903-230256 GCF_001515605.1 Sinocyclocheilus anshuiensis | reverse complement strand
CTCCGGGTCCCACCTGTCTCCTCCCTGGCTCCTCCCTCCTTCGTCGCCCCCCTGGTCTATGTCTGCCAGCCTCCTCCCGGATATCCATCCTCCTCCGGAACCTCCTCCCAAGTTCCAACCCACGCCTCCCTCTGTTGTTGCTACAGTGCGAGGACGCACCTTCCGGGAGGGGGCGTTATGTCAGGATCATAGACTATTCTGTGTGTGTTTTTGCCCCTGTGACCAAGTTTCTTCTTCATGTTGATTGTGTTAATTTGATTCCAGGTGTGTCTCATTCCTCCCCAATTATCCTGCCTTTAAAAGCCCTAGTCCTTTCAGTTCTTGTTTGTCGGGTCTACTTGTTAAATGTCCTCCTTGTTCTCGGTTTTCCTGTGGATTATTAAAGACTGTGTTATTCAAGTAGTCCTCGTTTCCTCGTCCCTTGCTCCCTGAGTGAATTGTGACAATATGGGGGTTATTTCATGTATGTTATATTTGCAGCAGCAATATTTCTTACATGCTCACAGCAGCATGTTGTGGATGTATTGGCAGTAGCAAGTCTCTGTACTTGCTCTGCTGCAGTAGCAGCAGCGTAGCAGATCTATTCTACCACGACCAAGTACATTAACATTGTCATGTACATTACCATGCCAATCCCTCCGAGAGTTGTCATGACAGAACTGTTGTTAAACTTTTAATACATTGTTGTTAAATTGTATGTAAGTTTTAAAATAATTAGACATGCTTTTTTTACTGAAACGGAAGATCCAGTGGCATCTAAGAATACAAAAGCCTTCGAACATTTTCTCCCCTGTGAGCGGCCCCTGGCCCCAAACCCCAGCGTTAGAGCCTGTGATGCTTGTGTGTGTGTGTGAGCGTGTGTTAGTGTCCAGCCTGTCTCTCTCAGTCTGTCTGTAATGGTCCGGTCATGTCAGACACACTTCTCTCTCTCTCTCTCTCTCTCTCTCTTTCTCCGAGCATCTTTCAGCATCACTGAAGAGTTTGATTAGCTCAATCTTCGCTCAGATTGCCATCCGTATGCAAGCGGCTGCGTTGTATCCAGCAGAGCAAATGAATAGATCTGTATTTCAGCGCATTAATAACGGCCCTCAAATTAGATGCTCAGGCAACATCCGCAGAAATCTGCTTTCCTCAGAGCGGCCTGATATCTGCGGCACAGATGATCACCAGAATGAAAATCAGGAAAGAGACGCGTACAACTCTGACTCTCAGTACTGTATTTCTGTAGGGCAAGAGTGTTACAAACTAAGGCCCCGTCCACACGGAGACGCGTTTAGCTGTATATGCATACATTTTGTATCGTATAGGTGTTTCGTCTACACGGATCCAGCGTTTTGGGAGAGTGAAACCGATATTTTCTGAACCCTGGTCCCAGAGTGGATAAATCTGAAAACGCCGTCCTTGTGTTTTCGTGTGGACAGCGAATCTGTATATTTTCTGAAACGATGATGTCATCACCCCACGTCTCGCCGCTAGTCAGACACCGACCACTACGGCACATAACAGCAACAAAAACATGAACAACACTGAACGATTGTCTTTTTATTAACTAACATTAACACAGATTAACATGGTTTCGTGTGGACGCAGATAATTCTTGAGACGAGGGGGAAAAAAGATCGGATAGGGAAAGCTCTGGCTTCGTGTGGACGCAGCCTAAAACTACGGGGGAAAAAACCTTGTTACTTGAAATAAAGTCAAATATAAACAGCCTTTATTTTAGCTAATGGCCAAAACTAAAAGTGAAATAAAAAGAAAATAACAAATATATAGACATAAAATTCAACAAAAAGTCATACAGATTACAAAAACACATCAAAATGACTAAAACTTTAAAATTAAAATAATATCAAAAATAAAATCCAATTCAAAATATAATCAAGCACTGCTAGTATCTCAGTGAGGTGGGTGACAGACGCAGCAGATGAATTCAGTGCCGTCACACGGCTGCAACACGAGCCATGACTCCCTGTCAGGGCCGCATTAAGACCGCACTGGGCCCCGGGGCTATGACTTACTGCAGGGCCCCCCATCACAATAATGATATATATATATATACTGAGAATAAATGCATTTTGATTGGTAAACCAAATTCAGACTTTACGTTTCAATCTCAAATGATAATGCGTGGAATTTACGGAAAAGCTCAACTAAATAGCAGCGCTAATAAGGGGGGGGCGTGGTGGCTTTGGCGATCGGTAGTCAATCTACTCCACAGCCAATCATGGGCCCCCTCCTTGCTCGGGCCCCGGGGCTTCAGCCCCGCCTAGCCCAATGGTTAAAACGGCCCTGGATGCAACGCAGCGCGTAAAAAGACAGTATAAGTCATTATAATCCATAATTATGTCCCCAC
>NW_015546064.1:226691-227470 GCF_001515605.1 Sinocyclocheilus anshuiensis | reverse complement strand
AGCCAATCACGGGCCCCCTCCTTGCTCGGGCCCCGGGGCTTCAGCCCCGCCTAGCCCAATGGTTAAAACGGCCCTGCTCCCTGTGTGTTTCTGCATGCATGTGTGAACCGGTTTCTGTGGGAGGTGCTGGTTTTTCGGGCGTTTAGCATCTGACAGACAGACCTGTCTAATAATTACAGTCTGACATGACGCCTCTGACACACGCCTCCATTTTCTCCAGCGTAAATTGCTTTCTGATCTGAAATCGAAAAGCATTTTCTCACACTGGCATAAAGCGACACATTTAATGAAACGGCAGACAGACAGACGGCGGCTCATCACTGACCGGAGATTGAGAAAATAGTATGTGTTATCTGTGACATTTATCTGCTCGCGCTCTGACACTTGACCCGAAATATAAAACAGTCTGTAAACAACCTGTCCGTCCTGCGGGAGAAACGACTCCCATTGCAGAAATTCCCCTGAAAATAATGAGACTCGCTGTGAGATCGATGGACAGACAGATCGCAGATGCTGAGAGCCGGCGGACGCGTGGAGTGGGTGTCGTTGTGTTAAGGGGATTATGGGAATTAAGCGTCAACACTCTCAGCATCCAGAGGTGGGATTAACACCCGGAGCAGATCACGTAAACAGGAACACACACGGTCAGTCACACATTAAAGGGTATCAGGGTCAATCTCACACACACACAATGAGAGTGTGTCAATGAATGTGAAGAAAAGCTGATGGATCCACGAACACACTTACATCAACACTTCTGAAGAGCAACTACACAATTT
>NW_015546064.1:226178-226412 GCF_001515605.1 Sinocyclocheilus anshuiensis | reverse complement strand
AAGCATGCAACATAATTATGTTCTCTCTCTCTCTCCCTTTCTGCTGTAAGGTACATCTTTTCTTACTCAGTGTTGCCGTGGTGATGGTAACTGTGCCATCATTCCTCCAGCCTGCCTGTCACAGTTACCAGGCAACAGGCTCCTCTCCCGGCAACAGCCTGTGACACTCAACAGCTGTAGAGTTATGCTGGAGGTTGTGTGTGTGTGTGTGTGTGTGTGTGTGTGTGTGTGTTT